>NW_027069514.1:1202181-1353294 GCF_002906115.3 Quercus suber | reverse complement strand
CGGGCCCAAGGGCCCCCCCCCCCCCCAAAAAAAAACTATGTAACTAGTAAATATATAGGAAAATGAAGTTACTCCATCAGAAATCGTCACCCATTCCAAGTTGTGAACGATAATTATATATGTCTATGATTGACACACTGACATTGCTATTAAAAAAGAGGAAGATTTAGTTGTTAGGACTTAGGATAATGACAACGTCTTTCACACAATGTTGTATTTTGATGGGAAAGACATGATTGAGCTAACATAATATGTAAGGAAGGAAATATTAGTTTATTAACATTTGGGGCATTTGGTTGCAACAGGATTCTTTTTTAGTTTTTCAGAGAGGGGTGTGGGGGTGGGGACCCAGAGGCGAATCGAAAGGACCAATAGGAAAGAAGAATTGAACAAACAATGACTTTAGAATCAAGTTTGAATGGGATAGGGACGGCGAGTTGTTTGATAAAGTAATGGTGTGGCGTGCTTGCTAGGTTTCTTTTTCCAAATCATTTTGCATTACTTGTAGGAATTGTGGTTAAGGAAATAATACGGAGAGATTGTATGCTTTTCTCTTTTACTCAAGATGGAAATAAAAATACGCTTTTCTCTTTTACTTGAGATGGAAATGTATGCTTTTCGAGTGTTATAATAATGCTTAGAGTCAAAAAGTACTAACAAAACACCAGCCCTAATATTATTGCAACGATATATTCGTTGTAATAGATAATTATTTCATATTTTTCATTGCAATAGATTGTAAAAAAATTGATATTATGTTATTGCAATGCTATCTTAATATTTGTTGTTGCAATAAATTGTAAAATAATTGATATCAGATTATTGCAATACTATCTCAATAATTGTAAAATAATTGATATCAGATTATTGCAATGCTATCTCAATAATTTTCATTGCAATAGATTGTAAAATAATTTATATTAAGTTATTGCTATGGTATGTTAATATTTGTCATTGCAATAGATTTAAAAATAATTCATATCAAGTTATTGCAATAATATCTTCGTTGCAATAAACTATTAAGGTAAGAAAATCAATTTTGCATCTTCAGATTGAATTAAGGTACGAAAATTAATTTTGTTTGTTTTGAATTGGAATGAGTGTTATTTATTTTGTGAAAATTAATCAAAATACAAAAAGATCACTTACTTGGGTGGAGATTCCTTAGTTGTGATGGGTTGATGTTGAATTTATTTGTGTAAAGATAGAGAGGAAGGTAAGGAGTAAGGCATAAGGAGTATTGAATGAAATGAAATTATTGGAAGGTAAGAAAGGATTGGCAGTGGGACGGCTTATAGTTATAGTAAGACTATGTGGTTGCTAAAGTACCGTGTCAGTATGGGTGTTTGATAAGAATTAATAAGGAATGGTTTTTCAAGATTGTATTAATGCTGTTTTTGATATGATTTCATTTCGTCGTTTTATTAATTACAGTACATCACACATTTGAAGAGGTCAGACTGAAGATCTGAAGGTTGCGTGTTCAATCCACACTCACACCACACTGGGAGTTAGGATTTTAGTTTAGGAGGGACAATTTTTTTTTTTTTTTTTTTTTTCATGTGTCTTATATGGGTCATGTGATGATTAACACGCATAGTTCAAATGATAATCTGTGATTAACACATTGCGTAGTCTTTCGCTCCTATCTGATGTCCCATCTCTCTTTCTTGTTATACATTTTTGCTTAACTTTAAAAAAAAAAAAAATTTAAGGATTGGTAAAATTAATTGTGTTTACCTTATTCATTTTAATAAACAAGATATGAGAAATTTTTCAATAACAAATTTTCCTTTAATGCTTTACCAAGGGCTATCAACTTTAATAGGTGGTTTTAACTTTTACTAGTTTATTTAATTGTTAGAGTCAAGAACTCCGTAGATATAGCCCTTGCAAAATTATAAGGCTCTCTCTCTCTCTCTCTCTCTCTCTCTCTCTCTCTCTCTTGTTGCAATGACAGTGTAGTGTAGTGAGCCATGGCCGTGGTTGTTCTAGATAATGTTACTACGTGGGACGTGGGATTAACCCATGAAAGGCTTTCACGCAAAAACCCAACCACTGTTGTCTTTCGTCAACACCCCAACTCCACTCATCGTCATATCTTGAGCGATGCTGAATATGATGAAGTTCAAGATCTAACCCAATTCCAAATAACCGGACTCACCACTGTTGAGATTCTTCAAGAAGAATTTCTCCTTCGAGACCATTTTTTTCCTTAATCCTCACAAAATAAAAGCTTGTTGCATGTTCCTATCTTTCTATGCCTTTGCCTTTGTCATCTCTACCTTTGTTAATCAAATTCCATTAATCTCAGAGCAAACCAAAAGGGCCGAGGTCAAGCATTAGCTACGGAGCTCTCAATTGATACATTTATTTTAATTCTTAATACAATTCTATCTTTTATATTAAAATAATAATTAAGAGAAAATTTTGTTTGTTGAGGATTATGAACATATCTCTGGTGCGATTGAATTTTAAAATTGTCTTGATTAACTTTCATTTATTTGGTAGTAAGAGATAAATTGGACAAGAAATTTTTACTATTTCAATATGTATATGTACAAGTGCGGAGTTCTATTTTATTTGGTATTTTGATGATACTATAATATTAATATAATATTTATTGCTTTAACACCAGACTAAAAATGACTATATAGATAAAGGAAAAAGACAAGAAGTAGTAATAGATAATTATTTCATATTTTTCATTGCAATAGATTGTAAAATAATTGATATTATGTTATTGCAATGCTATCTTAATATTTGTTGTTGCAATAGATTGTAAAATAATCGATATCAGATTATTGCAATGCTATCTCAATAATTTTCATTGCAATAAATTGTAAAATAATTTATAGGGTAAATTACATATTTGGTCCCTATCCTATACACCATATTTCAATTTGATCCCTAACATTTCAATTGTGTCAATTTAGTCCCTAACTTTTTAGTGTCGTATCAATTTAGTCCCTATTGTTATATCTTAAATGAAAATTGATGACATAACAAATTGCCAAAATAAAATTTTTGTGTATTGTCGCATCAACGAAGTCTAATTTTTTTATTTTGGCCATTAGACGAGTCATTAACTTTCATCCTAAAAATAATGGTAAGGACTAAATTGACACAACACTAAAAGGATAGGGACCAAATTGACACAATTGAAAGGTTATGGACTAAATTGAAATATGGTGTATAGGATAGGGACCAAATACGTAGTTTACCCTAATTTATATCAAGTTATTGCTATGGTATGTTAATATTTGTCATTGCAATAGATTTAAAAATAATTCATATCAAGTTATTGCAATAATATGTTCGTTGTAATAAGCTATTATTTCAAAATTTTCGTTGCAATAGATTGCAAAAATAATTGATATCAAGTTATTATAACGATTTCTTCATTTTAAGTTTTTGCAACAAATTTCTCTATTGTAGTAATGTATTATAACTTTTATTGCAAAATTTTTTATAAGAACTTCCCCAAATACCATGTTTTCAAAAGCAAGGTTTCCCCGACTGTAGCTTCTATCACCATAAATGACATCAAATATACAATGACCTGCTTGGCAATTCTTCTTCTAAAGCAAGTTGTAGACATAAGAGTTGCAGGGTATCTCCAAAAACGATGCAAAATGAGTTGGGTCAAATAAATGTTGGGAGAGATGGTTGACATTGTACCTAACCAATGTCACTTCCAGTGTCTATAACTAAATATTGAGGCGTTGGAGGTGTATCAAGCTCTATTGGAATGAAATACTCTCCACTCCCTGAGTCTGAACCTACATCTTCCTTAAAACATTCCACCTCAGGATAGTAAACCCCATCTTCATCTAATTGGTGGATAAGATTTGCCACCCTTTTGGCATTGCGTTTTATACGCTGTTGAAAGTTACTAGGGTGAATTCTATCTCTATGTACCACTTCTAACTTCCATGATTTTCTCTCATTAGCAGGATTGGTTTGTGTCTCAACTAGTCCTATTTTAGCATTGAAGGCAATGGTGGAGGTGAAGTTGGTAGTGGTGGTGGTGGTGATGGTGATACAAGCCAGTAGAAGAAAAAGAACTCGAATTGCCATATCACTTGAATAATAAAAAGAAAAGGAAAACAATTAGTAATCTAATAGAGGCAAAAATTTGTACAATTATAAGTTATCTTTCAATAAATGTCCATTTGGTTGAAACTGAAAACTTTTTGCTAAAAGTACCGTAGATAAAAGTAAGAGTTAGCTAAAATAATACAATGAGATCCACGAATAGTACCAAAAAATGCAGTAGAACCCATAAATAATAGCAAAAATAAGCTGAATAGTAAAATAAATTAGCAAAATTAATTCATTCCAAATGGACACTAACTACTATCATTAAGCCAAACTAGAAATATGAATTAAAACACATGTTAGGTGACACTTACTTGAAAGGCCCCTAGAAAGCTAATAGAAAAATGATCGACTAGGAAAACGATGGAATGAATAAAAACAACTTACAGTTGGGTAGGGGGACACCTTCTTGACAATGCATAAACCCGTAGGGGTTTTGAGATTTTCAACAATTTGTGCTGCTTCTCACTGTAACCAAGCTGGAAAAAGAAAAAAGAAGAGTTGATGATAATAACCAAGCAATTCTAACAAAATTGTTCTTTGTTAGAATGAAGAGCAGTGTAACAAAATTCTAACAATTTTTGGCTATATATTTAAAATTCTAGAAATTATATTTAAAATGCATATGTTAGAATTTTAGACCATATTTATAATTTTGTTAGAATGTTAGAACATAATATGTTAGAACATAATGCAAGAATTTATACGTTCAATTGATCTATACTATTCTCGTCAGAGGAATGTAACCTCTTCGGACAGAAGATGACCTCTTCGGATTGTAATCATTCTTCCCTCTGAGCGTTCCACTTCTAGATGGGCCTTGCCCTTACCATCTTCTTCTTCTCGGTCGCACAATAGCTCTCATATGGGCTCTCGGCCCATTATGTTGGATTGGGCCCTTTTCCCCCCACACAATAGATTGTAAAATAATTGATATTATGTTATTGCAATGCTATCTTAATATTTGTTGTTGCAATTAATTGTAAAATAATTGATATTAGATTATTGCAATGCTATCTCAATAATTTTCATTGCAATACATTGTAAAATAATTGATATCAGATTATTGCAATGCTATCTCAATAATTTTCATTGCAATACATTGTAAAATAATTGATATCAGATTATTGCAATTCTATCTCAATAATTTTCATTGTAATAGATTGTAAAATAATTTATATTAAGTTATAGCTATGGTATGTTAATATTTTTCATTGCAATAGATTTAAAAATAATTCATATCAAGTTATTGCAATAATATCTTCGTTGCAATAAACTATTAAGGTAAGAAAATCAATTTTGCATCTTCAGATTGAATTAAGGTACGAAAATGAATTTTGTTTGTTTTGAATTGGAATGGGTTTTATTTATTTTGTGAAAATTAATCAAAATACAAAAATATCACTTACTTGGGTGGAGATTCCTTAGTTGTGATGGGTTGATGCTGAATTTATTTGTGTAAAGACAGAGAGGAAGGTAAGGAGTAAGGCGTAAGGAGTATTGAATGAAATGAAATTATTAGAAGGTAAAAAAGGATTGGCAATGGGATGGCTTATAGTTATAGTAAGACTATGTGGTTGCTAAAGTACCGTGTCAGTATGGGTGTTTGATAAGAATTAATAAGTAATGGTTTTTCAAGATTGTATTAATGTTGTTTTTGATATGATTTCATTTCATCGTTTTATTAATTACAGTACATCACACATTTGAAGAGGTCAGACTGAAGATCTGAAGGTCGCGTGTTCAATCCACACACACCACACTGGGAGTTAGGATTTTAGTTTAGGAGGGACAAGGTTACAAGATAAGATTGAAAACAAAATTAATCTAAAAAATATTAGTTTGCATCAATAAAAATAGATAAATAAATAAAGATAATTCATTCATATTAAATAAAAATTAATTGAAGGAATTAATCAGTGTATTTATTACAATTTAAGAAATTAATCAATGTACTCAAAATAAACTATGAGATTAACTCAATGAAAAAGTGTAAAATATTTAACAATATATTTGAAAAGTTGTATAATGACTCGTTGGGCCAATGGCTACGGACCTCCCATGGTGAGAAAATTTTAAACTTGGTTCGATAGAAGATTGTTTTAATAATAATAAAAAGACTTAAGAAATGTAGTGGTATGAGAAAAATCAATTTCAATTATTGTGAAAGATCAAGTGTAGTGAATCAATTTTGATGTATATGTTATCTTATATACAAAAAACTTTTTTAATTTTTTAATAGATAATAGATAATACTGTTTTTTTAATCAACAAATTTTCACTTCATCGTTAACTTAAAAGTAATGGTACAATAAGTATATGAATTAGTAAGAACCATTTCAACGTGGCCACATTCATCCCATTGCATGTTAACTTTGAATTAACATGTGGTGTGCTCTTAGATTACCGGCATTATGAGTGTTGGACATATATTAGCTTAAACTAAATTCATTAACTAGAGAGGAATATCATCTAACAAAAACCCTCTCTTAGTCCTCACCATCACCTAATGAAAATATGGCTGACTTAAAAAACACTCTGTTTCTTGACCAAAAAACAAAGCATATCTCCTAACATGAAAGGCAAATAGCACTATTTGGATAGTCCCCAATGAGTGTAAAATTTGTAAACCAACTAAAACCCTTCCTCTCTTACTCACTAATATGTTATGCTTATATCTTTATAGGGGAGACAAACTAATCTAAATATCCAATAGTAAAGTAGTTTTGGTGGAGTTCCGGGGGGGTGGGGGGCAGTTGCCCCCCCTTGGCTCCGCCCTCAAGTCCCCACCCAAGTAAGTGATCTGAAGGTTGTTTAGAGACTATTTGTAATTCCTAGCTAGTTTTACAAATTATGATTTTCTTTTCTTTTCTTTGTTTATTTGTCTATTTATGAGAAAGTGTATGCTGTAATTGGACCATGAAACACCACGTGGATTCTCCAAAAATAACATATACTTTCACCCAAGAATTAAAATGTTGACATGAAGAGGGCCCTAAACTGTAAACCATAAAAACTAATTGGTATATCATCTTTGTATAGCAGAGTGAAGTGTGAAAAAAATAATTAATACACACACATATATATCTATACATTGGGCTTAAGAGGCACAATTTTACTTTTGTCGTCTTGGTCACTAACATGTGTAGGCCTAAGTACAACATAATTGTTTGGATTTACACTTTATTTTGATTTGAGGTAGAGCGTAAGTCTCAATCCACCGATTAATGATGAGTGGATATCTTATTCTTCTTCATTTTTCATTGCAATAGATTGTAAAATAATTGATATTATGTTATTGCAATGCTATCTTAATATTTGTTGTTGCAATAGATTGTAAAATAATTGATATCAGATTATTGCAATGCTATCTCAATATTTTTCATTGCAATAGATTGTAAAATAATTTATATCAAGTTATTGCTATGGTATGTTAATATTTGTCATTGCAATAGATTTAAAAATAATTCATATCAAGTTATTGCAATAATATATTCGTTGCAATAAGCTATTATTTCAAAATTTTCATTGCAATAGATTGCAAAAATAATTGGTATCAAGTTATTATAACGATTTCTTCATTTTAAGTTTTTGCAACAAATTTCTCTAATGCAGTAATGTATTAAAACTTTTATTTCAAAATTTTTTATAAGAACTTCCCCAAATACCATGTTTTCGAAAGCAAGGTTTCCCTTACTATAGCTTCTATCACCATAAATGACATCAAATATACAATGACCTACTTGGCAATTCTTCTTCTAAAGCAAGTTGTAGACATAAGAGTTGTAGGGTATCTTCAAAAACGATGAAGAATGAGTTGGGTCAAATAAATTTTGGAAGAGGTGGGGATATTGGACACACAGTTGACATTGTACCCAACCAATGTCACTTCCAGTGTCTATAACTAAATATTGAGGCGTTGGAGGTGTACCAAGCCCTACTGGAATGAAATACTCTCCACTTCCTAAGTCTAAACCTACATCTTCCTTAAAATGTTCCACCTTAGGATAGTAAACTCCATCTTCATCTAATTGGTGGATAAGATTTGCCACTCTTTTGGCATCATGTTTCATATGCTGTTGAAAGCTACTAGGGTGAATCTTATCTCTATGTACCACTTCTAACTTCCATGATTTTCTCTCATCAGCAAGATTGGTTTGTGTCTCAACTAGTCCTATTTTAGCATTGAAGGCAATGGTGGAGGTGGAGGTATGGGAGGAGGTGAAGTTGGTAGTGGTGGTGGTGGTGATGATGACACAAGCCAATAAAAGAAAAAGAACTTGAATCGCCATATCACTTGAATAATAAAAAGAAAAGGAAAACAATTAGTAATCTACTAGAGGCAAAATTTGTACAATTAGAAGTTATCTTTCAATAAGTGTCCGTTTGGAATCCGTTTATTTTGCTGAAACTGAAAACTTTTTGCTGAAAACACTATAGATAAAGGTAAAAGTTATCACATTGAGATCTATGAATAGTGCCAAAAGATGCAGTGGAACCCATAAATAGTAGCAAAAATAAGTTGAATAGTAAAATAAATTAGCAAAATTAATTCATTCCAAACGGACACGAACTACTATCATTAAGCCTAACTAGAAATATGAATTAAAACATATGTTAGGTGACACTTACTTGACAGGCCCCTAGAAAGCTAATAGAAAAATGATCGACAAGGAAAACGTTGGAATGAGTAAAAACAATTTACAATTGGGTAGGGGGACACCTTCTTGACTGTGCATAAACCCGTGGGGGTTTTGAGATTTTCAACAATTTGTGCTGCTTCTCACCGTAACCAAGCTGGAAAAAGAAAAAAGAAGAGTTGATGATAATAACCAAGCAATTCTAACAAAATTGTTCTTTGTTAGAATGAAGAGCAGTGTAACAAAATTCTAACAAATTTTTGGCTATATATTTAAAATTCTAGAAATTATATTTAAAATGCATATGTTAGAATTTTAGACCATATTTATAATTTTGTTAGAATGTTAGAACATAATGCAATTTAGAATTTGTTATCATTTTATAACGTGTTATAAAATGTTAGAACATATAAGTTGATGATATAAGTTATGTTCTAGAATTTTAAATATAAGTTATGTTATACAATTTAGAATTTCAAAATTTTAAAATTTTACAATTCTAACAAAATTATATTTAATAATTTAAATTATTAAATATAAGTTATAAAATGCCTGCTAGAACATATGCTGAATCTCTGTCATGAGCAGTGTAACTATTGAATCAAAATCCATTGGGTTCTTAGTGATCACAAAAAATGTAAAAGATAAATTTATAACAAGTTAAGAAACAAGTGTTCAAAACCCAAATGACCATATTTATTAGAATAGCCAAAAATTGATTACACAACATAAAAGAGAGAGAGAGAAGTTGAAGACAAACTTAAGTGATATTCTTGGGCCAAGTTGGATTGGGCAAAGAAGAAAACAACCAAGCTGGTGATGACCCAATTTTTTCCGTCTCTGTCTTAGTCTATTTCACAGTTTACTCCTTCCTCTCGACTCCATAAAGAAACTCTTCTGGTTCTAACTTCTTGTGTTTGATAAGCAAATAATTTCCTATAGTTATAGAAAAATGCAAAATCACAAGTTCACAACCTTAACAGGACAAGAAACATTATAAACCGCACTCACAAAAACGATTTAGAGATCTGTCGTTTGCTGAGCCAAAAGGCCCAAAAAGGGGAGATCTGATAACTCCTCTTCTTGTCTTTGGAGCGGGCTTAGTAATTGTATCTTCATGTTTTGTCTTATTTCTGGGCTTTGGGCTTTTTGGACATTTTATGAAGAAGGGTCATGGGGAATTTTTATCAACCCAACCCAGCCCAAGACATGTGGTTTTTATTCAAAGCCACCAGCTGAAGGCCCAGAAAAAAAAAAACAATTTATTTTCTCCCAATGGACTAGCATGTTGAACTTGGCCCAGATGTCATTGAACCAGTCTTTTTTTGGTAAACATTGAACCAGTCTTGTATACAAATACTGGACATTAACTCTGGG
Organism: Quercus suber; assembly: GCF_002906115.3. Lineage (NCBI taxonomy): Eukaryota > Viridiplantae > Streptophyta > Magnoliopsida > Fagales > Fagaceae > Quercus > Quercus suber. Next base: position 1,343,176 of record NW_027069514.1, on the reverse strand, counting down.
TTCAAAATGTTTGCACCCGTTATTGTCTCCATGCATTGGCTCCACAAAAGCACATTATTTTGCTAGGGGCAACATGGCGTATGACAACAACAAACCTTAATCCCAAATTTTTGGGATTGACTAGTGGTAGACATTGCATCCAAATATAAAATATCATAACTGCAAGATCACAAATAACTAAAAGATACTTACCTATGAGAAAGAAGTAGTTAAAAACAATAGACCAGCCACGTTTTACCCATTAATCTGAAACTTTAGAGTAAAAGCTCATTCAACTAGCAAACATTTTGATAATTCCGAAGCTTGGGGGAGGGTGGAAATATGGGTAATAGGGGAAACTTCCATCTTTTCTTTACAACCTTTCTCAATTTTCTCTTATGCTAACTGTGGGTCAAAGTTTCGGACCGGCTTTGTTTTTATGCATTTCTCTACATTTTTGTTTTTGACATTTTGATTTCTCTTTTGTTAAAGCACCACTAGCCTCTATTCACTAAATATTGGAATTTTGGACTTGATACTCTCGACAAATAATCACTTCTAAATTAAGAACCAAAGGGAAGATTTGGGCAATTCTTGCATTTTTTTGCCCTTGTCACGAAACGTCGCCGACAAAGGTTAATTAAATAAATTTCAAGAAAATAATAACATTAGGAATGAAATTAGCTAGGGTTTTTTTTTTTCAAAATTTTAATATATATATATATATATATTTGATGTAATAATTATCATTCATCAAGTGGTCATGCTATATAGACATAAACAATCAGATAATTCTGATATGATATTTATCCTAGTATTCTATTTATTATTCTCATTTTACTCTCTTAATTGGAAATAATTGAGATGGTGCTCTTGATTGTAGGACAATAGCACTGTAGCTCAAAGGGCTTGATATGGTTGAGAAAAAAGTGTCCGAGTGATAATAATTAATTTTTCCCAGGTGATATGAATTTTTTTTTTTGAGAATCTTTGAAAAGCAATGTTGAGAACAATGGTTGTGTGTATAATTTGAGTCTTGTAAGAAATTTGAAAGTATATCCCAAGTGATGTTTATTTCTGACCAAAGCTTACATTTCTTTTATTGATTCCCTTACTTTCACTGATTTCACCAACAAATTCCGACTTTTGTGGGCCTCTAAAGTCTAAAGTGATTACTCAACCCTAGGAAGGTAAATTCAGTATAACAGCCTTTCACCATTAAAAGAAAAGAGCTATATTTTTTTTTGATGAACAAAAGAAAAGAGCCATATTTACCTTATTATTTGAGAGATCTGAATGGGATGCCCCAGTTATGTTTTTTTTCCTAGTCTTCTCAATCTAAAAAAGTAATATTTCTTAAATCTTTCAAAAGAGGCAAAAGCAAAAAATTGCTTTTGCGAAAGTCATTGGTTGATTGCACTTCAACTTGGGTCACACCAAAGGTCGACCAAAACGCAAAAACTCTAGTGATGGCTTCACATGTCCACCATGGTGGTGGCTCCCTTGTCTCATGATTCAAAAACTATAGCGGCCTTGGGAGAGAGAGAGAGAGATAGGAATCTCACTGTTTGGATGACAAGAAGAAAAAAAAAAAAGTGGGGGCAAAAGGCAAAGGCTTTGTTTTGTGTCAGGGTCATGTACCCATCAGTAAAAGATTGCTTTGGTTCTACTATACATGGGGTAAAAGGGATCTATTGGATCATCTCATGGCACATAAAGGGTGCCCTATACCCAAGTAAATAATCTTTTTTTGCGATTCTTTTGACTGTATTGTAGATTTTCCCTTGGGAATGTTTGACTCTATTATATTTTTCCCTTTGTTTAATCAAACTACCTTTCGCTAAAGAAACATTATAAATTAGATTGTTTTTATAAGTTACTTTCTCACTAGGTGAAAAGGAAATCACATTCCATAATTACATTCTACAAAACCCACATTACATTATTAATGCCTTAAATGATTCTTCTATACATACTTCTAATACGAATATAACTTTGACTAGCAAAATTCATATATAGTCTTCACTTAGCACACGTTTGGGCCAAATCCCACGAATCCATTAGCCCCATCAAAGGAAATCTGGATCCCCTCTTGTTGAATGTTCCCAATAATAGAAGGTCCAGAAGAAGGGGATGGAGCAAATGCAAAACAGAAAGTTCCCGCATCATCCACCGGAATAAGAAAATTCCTTGCTGGAAGGGTCAGGATTGGCCCATCCGAGAAATAAAATGACACCGTTGGCACCCGAACCGATACGAACCCAAGTAAGTTATAACAAGTGTCAAAGATGGATACTCCAGAGGCTCGAGGGAGGTTTGAGGTTTGCGAGATAAAAGCATCTCGAAACGCTTCATAAGCCAATGTCGGGAACCGAGTCACGGCCGTGCCCGTATCCATAACCACACCTCCTTTACCAGTATCAGTTAGACGAAAAACATCTTCAGAAACAGGTATTTGCATGCCTCCGACTCCAAGACCCGCTAGCCCAACATAGTAATAACTTGGGGCTTGTGGGTTTCGAATCAAGGGGACCCATGCAGCACCCACAGGCATTGCTCCGCGCCCGAATTCTAGTGACCCGGATGACCCAGTGCCTCGACTCACCAAACAGTAACTAAATGCACCACCAGCTTGACCGCCAAGCTGACCCACAAATGACATGGACCCACTTCCAAGACCCAACAACCCAGCTGCTCCAACAAACATGCCTTTGTTGATGTGGCCGCATCCTATGGCGACGTTTCGAATTGCGGTTTGCCCAAACGTCAGCGTTTCGAATGCAAGCGTGCCCTTGGTGTACGACCCGTCACCATATTGGACCTCGTACCGACATCGACCCGCATGACACCCCCCGTTCTCCAGTCGGCCACAAACAGCGGAGTTACAAGACACCCCAGTATAGGAGGCTGAATCAGCCGGGTCAAATACCGGGTCGGATTGGTGGTAGCACTGGTTACAAGGTTGACATTGGACCCATACAATATCACTACCGGAATCAATAACCACATACTGACTCCTTGGAGGGCTACCAACCCCTATCCTAATGAAATATTCTCCGCTTCCTTGTTCCATTCCAGAAACCACCTCTGACCCAAAATCCTCCACCTTATAACTCACCTCGCCGACACTTAGGCGGCGCATAAGGCTAGTGACCCTTCTAATGTCGCGTTTCATGCGCTGAAGAAAGCGGTGGCGATAATGATCGTTGAGGTTGTCTTTGGATATCCCATCTCTATGAACTAGCTTCAGCTTCCATGACTTTTTCTCGGTACTCTTGAACTTGGTATCATCATCATCATCATCATCATCATCGTGGGTATCAAGGGGTTGGTGGTTTTGGGAAGTTATTGTAGGCTTGGTTTTAGTCTCGGCTATGATCTCTTTTATATTCAGGTGTTGAAAATCAGGGTAGGATATTGCATTTGCATGGCTTGATGAGGAAGTGGTGGTGGTGGTGGTGGAGGAGTTTGAGTTAGTTGTGGCGGTGATACTAGTTAGGAGGTTCAACACCAACACCATGAGTAGAACCCGTACGGGTACCATGGTTTTTGGCTGTGGGAAAGGCTTTTTGCTGCTGGCACTAGGACTTAAAGTTTTGGTTGTGGGAGAGTGGTGTGGGAGTGGGAGTGGGAGTGGGAGTGGGAGTGGGATCTGGGGATTTATTTGGTTTGGGTTTTGGGACTGTGGAGAGAGGAAAAAAAAGGAAGGGGTGGTTCTGTGTGGAATAATTGAGTGATATATGGGGGTGTTTCTGTTTGGTTTTGTACTCTAGTTTTTGGATTGGTTGAGAATTTGAGAGGGAAATGTGTCTCGTGCTTGTCCTACTTTAATGGTAGTATATCTTTTTTCACCCTTTTTTCCAGAGTAATGATATCTTAACCACAGGGTGCATGGAATTAAAACAACTTGCTGGCACATCTGGATAGGATTTTAGGAAGGAAATTCAAGGTAAAGGAGACCCATTTGTATGTATAAATCACGCATGCAGCTGGCAAAGGACAATTAACTTTTATCTATAGGCCATCTTTTGTCTCTTCTCCTATTTTAATGTCACGCATATATAGTGGTTTGACGATTCAATACATGAAATGTGATTTTGGATGTGATGTCCTTTTAAATCATTTGTTATATTTTATACATAAACTGATCTTCCATATTACTATTAGAAATTAAGAAAGAAATTATTTGGAGAGAAGGGCCGGGCTGGTCGTCCTTAATGAAAAAAAGGAGGTGGGGTTGATTACAATAATTATGCTAACTACTTATGCTTGTTTGTGTGAAACCATCATGTGACTTCAAAATGTCACCATTGGATCCCTTGTGAAGGAGCTACGACTGGTTTCGTGAGTAAACGTTGATTAAGCTTTTGCATAAGAGGAAGTCAAACTTGCTCATAACATGTATAGAAACATCGGAATTGATCTCAACCTACTTGAGAAAAGCAAGATGAAACCTCTTTTATTTATTAAGTAGCTAAACATGAAGTATGACCTTCGATGTTCTCAACACGAGTCAACAATACACAAAAAGCCCTGATTAAAGCTGGTAATGAGTGTAAACATGACATTGACTATTAATGAATTGCATTCACAACATGGTATGAATGATGAAAATTGACTCGTGTGTTCAAGTGCAACATGAAACTCCTCCAGTCCACAATCATTTTATGTCGATAAAAAGTTCTTATGCTTCTTGGATCCAAAGAAGATTTCCATGTTCCAAAGAAAGGAAGAAAAAAAAAGCCGTCAAAAATATATTATTTTCTTTTCTATATATATATATATATTTTTATTTTTATTTTTTTTGAATGAGATATTTTATCAAAACCAAAACAAAACACCAGAAAGCTAGCTAGCTAAAACACCAAAAAAACAAAAAATATAAAAGACCAAAGAGTGACGGTAAAGCAAGCCCAACTCATGACAAAAAACTAAAAAAGGAATCTTCCGCATACGGCACGAAGCTTTGTTAATACTGGAATGACATGTATTCTTATATCAATGCAATCTAGCTGCCCCTACTCTCACGCTAAAAAAAAAAAACCATTCTGACACATACTTTTTCAAAATTTATAAATATGTTACTTGTGATTGGATTAATACATCATTTATACATAAAACCACCATTAATTCTTGGTATAAAAAAAAAGTTCAATCGCCACTTGACATGTCAAAATGTGTGCCTAAACTTTTTGCAAAATTAATGACTTGATAATTGCATCCTCATATCTTTTTCTTCTATTGTCCAATTTGACATTTCAATTTAACCACAAATGATAATTAAGAGTCTAAAAACCATCATTTTTCAAAATTTTAATAGCCTGATCAAACTCAAAACTCCAATCACAAACAGACCTTAATTAGACACCTTATAAGCAGATTCCACCAAATCCTCTTAGATAAAAAGAAAAATAAAAATAGATGTCATCCCTAGTTTGAAGTGTACAAGAACAAGGTTAATATGTCACCTTGAAAACCCCACCTTTCAAGATGATCATTAAATTCATTGTTTCCTACCAATAATTTAACCTTTTGAGTTATATATGCTTATATTAATAATGGTAATCTATCATGAAATTAGAACAACTAGCTTGTGTCTAAATTTATTATTTTCTAACCATTGAAACTTTTATATTAAGTGATAGTTTATCTTGCTTTACTGTGCACGGTTAGCTTAAGTGAATAACCAGCCAGACCACAAAGCATACTTTGGGATATTAATTATGGGGAAAACCAAATTAACTTCCCCCAACAAACATCAATTAATAGGCATCCTATGGGATATTATAGTTTCTCACCATCATTTCCGTAGGTCAAGTCATTTTTGGAACGTACATATTGGTTCTTTGGTCGAGCGCATATAGGCCACATTAACAAATTATTAAGCTTAGTGACATTACTCCTTTTTTTCAGTGCATTATTAGTGACATTACCTTTTTCTCTCTATGTAGGAAAAAATTTCAATCTAGATAAAGAGCATTTTATGATACACGGTATCTATATATCACATCACTTTATTATACTTGCAAAGGTTTGGCAGGACATAATTGATTCTTAGTTCCTTCTATTAGTCTTGCAGGAGGGAGCTTCTATGCTTCGTTTGGGCATTGAATCATTTCCAATAAACAAATGTAATTTATTCTGAGAGAATGGCAAACACTCAAGACAAAGACTCGCCACATATATGTTATAGCTAATTAGCTTCTTGAGTTGAGTGGAGCTTCGAAAGTGGGAGAGACTGAATTATATTTGCAATATATATATTGGTGAACTTTATGTATTAGCCTTTCGAAAATAAAACCTTGAAAAGCTTTAGGTACAGAAAAAAATAACAATAATTAATATATTAACCTTGTGATGTTAGCAAAAGTAATCTTGTTTTCTTTCATTTAATATATACAAACCCAAAGGACCATCTTTTTACATAGACAATAGAATAACCTTCATAGCCTTTTTTACAAAGTTATACCTTGTTTATTTATTCAGAAAAGGTAGCACAAATATATGCATGTGTTTCTGTAATGAAAAAAAAAAATTGTTCCCATGTTAAAGTCATCTCTTATCAGTATCACCAACGCCAATCAATCATGAAATTATTATGCTGTAATTAGTCACACCTCTCTGATGTCCATTGATCGAAGTGGTCTTCAGGAATATATATAACTTTCTACAGAGAAACAATGTCACAGAATACACCAGTCATGAATCTTTAAACAGAGCATGATGCCAGATGAAACTAATGAATATTACTGTCTTACATGCAGTCACTTTAGTTGGGGACCACAAATTAAGCTCTGAGCCAAGTGCAAGAGATCAAACCACTAAATGACTTGTGTGTGTGTGTGTGTGTGTGATATTTGGTTTTCATTCAATTCGACAGACTGGATACATGGTTCATAACTTCATATTGGAATTGTAGGGCTGTTTTAGTATAGCTTGTTTTTTCTTTTTTCAAAAATTTAGGTGTTTGAAAATATTGTAGCTGAAAAAAATGGTTTTAAAAAATATTTTTTCCTTCAAAAAATTTTTAAAAAAATATTTAAACGGACCTTAGTCAAATTAATATATATTCATTTTATAACTTCATTACAATATACAAAGGTGTGATCATCTTAAATTGGGATTGTTCATAAAAAATAAGATAATATTAAAATGGGATTGGGACCATGCTCAGAGTTTGGACAAAAGAGAATGAGTATGCAAAGGTGGACCCAGAATAAATTAAATATATAATTTACGTACAGGCCCTATTGGCCTCAAATATTCCACTGACAAAGATCCAGTAGTTATTGGGAAATGTTGGTGGGCGATCGTATCTAATTAATTTTAACCCATATGAATGGGAAATTTTTGTGTAGGAATACATATTGATCAAAACAAACAATTGATCATGTAGGTGTAGTTGTTAAGTAGTCTCTTGCACGCGTGATGTGATATGATGCTGCACGCAGAGAGGCAGTGGGGCAAATTAAGAACATGCATGAGCATGAGTATGAATTAATAAAGTTGCACTATTGCAAGATGTTTCCACGACATCATATATATATGTATATATATATGCATGCAGCAAGCATACATAATAATTGCACTACATGGACTAACCCATTCGCTTTTCCACGGCACAATAATGCCCATTCTCAACTGGAAATGTAATAAGCTCTGACTCTGAGAGAGAGAGATCAAAGGTTGAAGTCAAACCCTACCCCCCTTCTTTTATGTTTAAAGAATTCAACCTAAGCACTTGCCAGATTACAACAAGTGGAGTGGGGATTTGAAACCATTCTCTTCCATTGGATAACCAAAAATACCATCAAGCCACAAGGTTATGGTCCATAAATTAACTACAAAATATGAAGAACTGGACCCTCGTTCTTCTTTATTTTTCCCTGAGCTACAAAGTTAGTCGTCGTTTAATAAGACCATCACCAGCTTCATATTGAAGGCACAACAACATTGTTTGATAGTGTCGAAAAATCCCAAATCTCAGAAACCTTAATTACGCTAATAGAGTTATGTCATTTTTCGAGCAAATTCATTTTTTTAGGCCCTCATTTAGTCAATTTTTCTACTTATAGTCATTTTCTGTTATGTTATAATATTTAAATTAAAATTCAAAATAATCAAATTCATTCATTTATGCTCCCATTTAGTCAATTTTGCTATTTATAGTAATTTTATTTTATGTTATAATTTTCAAATTAAAATTCAAATATGGTACCGTTTTTTCTAGGACATTTTCTAGAGTCCATACAATTTAATCATGCAATTTTCTCAATTTTGCCTTTTTTTTAGTGACTTTTCATATTTTCTAACCTAATTTCGCGTTTAACATGAATTAAGCTCTTTTAGGGTTCTTAACCACCCTACAACTGCTTTAGTATTTATATTGTACTTGAAGCCTTCCGAGAAATTCAGAATTACATTAATAAAATTTGAAAGAGTTTTTTCTTTCTTTCTTGTGAATTCTAGGAATTCTCCTGCTTCTTGATTCTAGAATTATTAATTATTTTCTTGAAGCAAACACGATCTATTTTTGTCATCTTTTCACTAGCATCAATTTCAAATTTATTCTACATTATCATTGAATTAATTAAATAAAATCCCCTTATCTCCCTAAAGATTTCAATGAATTTCTAGGGGCCTCAAGTCAAAAGCAGTAAAAATGATTTTTTTTTTTTTTTCTATGAGACTTTATTTCATTTTTCCGGTTTTGGGTTCTCTTCTACAAGTGTGTCCAGGGTTTTTATGTTTTGCCTCTGCAAGAATAAATAAACATCAGTAACTTATAATTAAAATATTATTAATGCAATGACCAGCTAGTTCACTCTTTATTTTATGTGGACGGCTTATTTCAGAGAATGAGAGAAAGTTATTCATCTTTTGTTATTGAAGCACGAGTTCCATTGTGCTTGGTACGTAACAGATAATATTAATATAAACTAGAAAAAAAAAATTGCAAAGAATGGACAGACTTTTTCTCCCTTAGTGAGTGGATTGGTAGTTTAAAAGCAAATATTGCCTGTAATCTGATGTTTTAACTCATAATGGCGGCTGAGCTCATTCTTTTGGCACCATGCTAGGACAATAATCTTAGCTGACTAAGATTTGTATAAAAGTTAATCAAGGCTTATAGGAGATATCTAGCATCTGATCATAAATGAACTGGGATTAGAATCTTTTAGAATTCTAAGAGAGTACTGAGTAATAAATAACTCTATCATAGAATTCCTAAAAGCACTTGATGCATTTGATGATCCAATTCAATATATATATGTTCAATCTTTACATAAGACTCATTGAAACAAAAGACTGATTGATGAAATGGTTAAGATCAATCACCCATGTACTGCCATGTTACAAATGCTAGAATGGTGAGCTCTCTTCAGACATGTCCCAAAGGTACCCCAAGAAAATCATGAAAAAATAAATGAATATTTTAGCATGTCTCCACTAATCCTACTTCTTGTCCCTTTAAATATAATTAAACGTAGACATTGCATTGTTTGATTTTGCACGTAAAGAATAAAATATCTGAGGTCGTGGGGGAGTAGATTAAGAAATGGAGGCTAGCTTTTCAACTGTGCTAATGCTCAGAAATACGACAAGACCAATCGAAAATGACAGGATAGAAAAAGAGAAAAAGAATACTAAGTGGGAATGTCACATACATAATAGAAAATTGGAGTTGGGAGTACATAAGATATGCACGAATACCCAATAATTGAACCATTATTAGCACCTAAAAGTTGCCCTTATTTTTTAATAACACCACTTACTTCCTCCACCCTCTCCTCTCTCAATATTATACGTGTAATGTAATACATGCAAATGCATGGTATAACATAATAGCAGAACAGGATTTATTGGAAGTCTATGCCATCAGTAAGAGAACATTGGATATGATTCTAACTTTCATTATTAATTCTACAAATTTAAGCCTTGACATAAACAAATTAAATGCCATTTAACTCAATAAGTTAGGAAACTTTATTCTTAGTTTCTTTTAGTTTTTGATGGGTTTTTCTGTCATAAATAGAAGTAGGGTCCTGCATACCTGAAGCAAGAGCTAGCGTGCCTCTTAAGTCTAAGGAGATCATTCTTGACACAAGATAGCCTTTTTTTTGTAGCTTAATTAGTTGAGAGACAACTGGTTTCAGTGGAGATAAACCTTATCGTTTTCAAAGTACAATATATATCAATTTTTGAAATAAGAGTCCTTCACTTTTTGCTCTATCATGAGACACTCCAGATCAGGAGAATTAAAGAACTCATAATAATGCAAAGCTAGCTGTGCGCATATATGAATGAAGAATATGGACCCCCTGTGAGCTTCTAGGTACTTTCGTGAAGAGTTTGTTTTTATTTTGGTGTGTGTGTGTGTGTCTATCTTTTTGTTTTTGTTCAAAAAATAATTTGATCATCTCCACCAAGCTTGTATCTGCTTATAGATTAACAATTTAGTTCTTCCATTCTGTTACAATAATTTGATATAACTTGTTATACAGTCAACACTAGGTAGGACACAAATCACAATTTATGTCGGCAAAACCTGGTCATTTTGATTATTTTTGCACTTTAGTTCAACAACTTTATATTCTGCATCCTAAATATTAATGTTGAGTTGTTCATTAGGAAAACTGCATGTGGTAGGTGCAACAATTTTTTACCCCTATTTGTAGAATTTTGAAATGAGATATAGAGATGTGACAACAAGAGATTTTAAATTTAAATCTCTCTCTCTCTCTCTCTCACTCTCTCTCATATTTTATTCACCAAAACTCATAAATTAGATAATACTAGCTAATTTTCTTCTCTAGTACTTGTCACATCACATATGCTTGTACACACCCTCCAAAAAAGGGTTTAAAATAGGAGTTACATGTAAAACCCTAACACAAATAAAAAAAAGTATGAAACAACTTGGATTCATATAATAGTGATGATGAAATATGTATTGTACTTATTCTTGTTTTTAATATTCATGTAGAGTATTGCATAGTGCATACAAACAAAAAAACTTGATTTATCTCAAGATGTTGTACTTAGTGATTCTCAATGTCTCATGAAGTCTTAAGTTCAAAACTTTTAAATAGAATCTTGTATACACTTTAAAGATTCATTCTTGTAATTACTTGATGTGTATAAAACTAGAGACTACGAAAATTATGGAAAATAATTAGGTGTTCAAAAAACTGTAGTTATTTGGATACCTAGTACTTATTTACTAAGGTAAAAAAATAAAAAAATAAACAATAAAGGCTTTGATTACTATATATATATATATAAAGTGTTAACGTTGGCCAACAAATCCAGTTGAAAGTACAGTTTTACATTTCAAGATGAAATATATCAAATAATTTATAGGGCTATATATATATATATATACACTCTTTAAAATTTTAAATTAATAAACAAGCAAAGGATGTGGGGGCTTAAAAAAAATTTGCTTGTGAGATTCAGTAATCAATCGACATGGTTTTGAAAAGATTAGTAGTATAGGAAGATCAAACACACCTTTGCTTAGATTTTCTTAATATTATCATCAAATAAAATTAGTATCACTTTCCTTCGGGTGACCCGATCATCATGATACTTGCATGGTAATTAAAGAAGTATATATATATTACAACTAAAAAAGAACGATGTCAGATAGGAATAAGCGCACAAGTAAGAGGTTTAAGGTCTCTATCATACATAAACATTGACTCTAACAAGAATCTATACCATGCTCAAAAGAAAATAAATGTAGAAACGTTAAACTCTGTACGCAATGACAAATAATGGATAGCAATAAGGTCAGTTAGAAATAGAAGATCTTCCTATCAAAAAAAAAAGAAAAGAAATAGAAGATCTGGAATAAAATCAACAAAGGCACACATGTTACAGATATAGGCCCAACTCCAAGGCCAATAAGGCTTATGGTATTATAACGGCCTAGTAAATTTTCTTTACCTTTTTATCTGTGATTTGTGATTGGGCTATGTTTTTTTGGGCTTGCTAATTTGTTTTTGTTGGATTAATTTAGATCAACTAATTTTTTTTTTGTAAATGGGTGTTTTCTTTTTGCTTGAGCAAGAAAGTGACGTTGTTAGGGAAGCTAAGTGTAATTTTATTGAGCAAAATTGTTAAAAGTTATTTCTCATATATAAGTATTTTTTTTTTCCAAAATTTGGGAGTCATTTAGGTTATGGATCCATGAAATTCAAACAAATAATATTATTGCATCAACGGAAAAGTAAAAACAACTAAAAGACATAATTAAGAAAACTACAACTACTCGCTTACATTAACACCTTACAGCAAGTCCTAAAATAAAGACTTTTTTTTTTTTTGGAGATATTATTAATCAATCACAATAAGATTCTTATTGTAAGCATATATATATATATATATATTAGGAGGAATAGTCTCTATCTAAATAAGGAGCATATCGTCACCATTGATAGAGTTGATAATAATTTCTGAATCTCCTTCCACAATCACACTTTTAAAACTCACTTCCTGAGCAAACCCGAATGCTCAACTTGCTGCTAACACCTCCACCGTCTCTATCAAAGCAAACAGTGGAATTTATTGTGATAGAGTATCCATAACTAATCCATGATCACTACGGATTATAATGTGAGTCCAGCAGTGTTCTCCTATGAGAAAAAGTGCACCATCAAAGTTAACCCTTACTCAACCAACTGGAGGTGGTCACCATCAAACTGATCTGTTTGTTAAGGTATCTTTGTGTGGATGGGACGGAGTTGCAATCCAAGCCATGGAGCTGATTTTTCTCAGTGGTATAATGTCTTCCCCAACTCCGATTTTATTTCTTTTCATCCATATCAAAGAGACTGTCGTAGCAAAGAAATCAATACAAAATTTTTCATATGAAGGGCGAGTTGAAACTTGAAAGACATCTAGGAAGCAAGCATAATTCCCTGAAGCAGTGACAAGGCATTCGAAATTTTCTTGGCAGGACCAAAGTGCATGGAGGGTGTCATCTTGATCAAGCTTGCAAATTGGACAATAAAGACCATCATTCAACACTTTGTCATTGAATCAACATTCGGCATTAACCGCCAATTTGAATTTTAATAACCGCAATGATCTGTACTCACTGTCCAATGTATGTTGGAATATGATACCGTTAACTTATTACCACATTTAAAATATGTTGCCACAGTGTGATGTTAACTTGATACTTTCTTACTTTGCTAAAAAAAAAAAAAAACTTGATACTTTCTTACATGTGTTGCTTTCTTATGGGCCATTTGAGTAATTATAACTAGTTGCATATCCATGCAACATAGATGATAGTTAAAAAAAAAAAAAAAATTTAGTGGATATGTGTAATTTTCGTTGGTTATATTATTTATAAAAGGTTAGGAATTATATTTATTCTTATAAGTTGTATATATCGGGTCCATTTGGATAGAACTTATTTTACTGAAACTGAAAACTGAAAACACTGTAGCAAAATAATTTTTAAATGATTGAATAGTACCGTGTGACTTATTTTTAATGAAAAAGTTTATAAAAAGTAGAGTTTGTAGGAACTGTAAACAGTACACAAGTGCACTGTTCATAGAAGACCGGGTCAACAGTTGCGGCTGAAAAAAAAAAAAAGCGTTAAAACGCAGATGCAACATGTTTAAGTGCTATCCAAACGCCCTCATCATATTGTAGAAAATGTTGTCGAATCATTTTCCCTCTAGACCTCCAATTACTTTGTATATAGAGAGATATCAATTCAGTTACAGGACCCTTGGCCATTAAAAGTCTACTTAATTAAGTAGTGTGTGATCTTGTTCTAGATTTGCATGAAATTAAATATGATGATTCTTGTTAGAGAATAGAGATGCTTATGAACCATTTAAATGTTAATAGAAAGACACGAACATAGAATGATATCATAGCTAATGAAAAAATGCTTTATATATGTGTAAGTGAACCATTTAAAAATTTTAAGGAAATCATGACTATAGCATCTATCTTAATATTGTTTACCCATTCTAAAAAGCTAATTAGTTAACTATTGACTGAAACATGAAAAACATGAACATAAAATGATATGTAGTTTAAAACTGGGAGCAACTATAATTATTTAATCAGATTTGTTTATCAATCCACTATTTCACTATTTTTACATCTAAAGAAAAGTTGGATAATAAGAACTTAATAATAAGTTGGATAATATGAACTTCAGCTTTTGCAATATGGACCTAACTTTAGCTTTTGCAGAATAAAAAAATTTTGAAAGAAAGAATTGGAGTGATATCCACCAGAGATTGCAGCAAAAATGAAAAAAACCCAACTAAAAGAAGAAAATCTAAGAGAGAGTGTGAATCTTGTAAAATGATGGAAAATAACAGTGAATAAAGGATACAGATATGGCACAACACAAGATTAATAGCTAATAATTGCTAATAATGTATTATTAATTGTATACTGTATAGATACTAACCAGAGAATGAGAGTTCTATGTCCTTAGGTATTTAATAATGTTCAGTAATTCAATGCGCATTGTGGACTCTACAGAATTATCAACATTCTTAAGGATATCAGGAAACAAGATTTCATCATTCTTCTTTAATGTATTAACGCACCAGCAACAGATTACTCTAGCAATAGCCATGACGTATAGACCACAGTCATAATAGTTATTTTGCTGTGGTGTAGAGTACTCTCTGAAACAAGGATACATGGCTGCCATTGCAAATCTTCTCTTTTTGTTTTGAATTCTATCCAAATCTTCCAATCTAAAATCAGTATCTCTGCTGCTCACATGTCCTTTAACAGCTTCATAAAGCTTCATGGCGTACCTTCCATTTAAACATCGAATGCTGTCATAATGCACAAAAGTGTTTGCATCTTTATAGTAGACCAGCAAACTCCAATGAGTTCCGCCATCAGTTTTGCTCATATCATCATTGTTATTAACTGTAAAGATTACAACTTTGAATGGTTTAAGAGGCTCCACAAAGGCTTTCAAACTCTCAAAATCTTTGGAATTTGCGAGCCAGTATGAGATTGAAGGAGTAACAAAATGAATGTCTTCTGATGGATGCAACAATGACAGATAGCTGAAAAAGAATTCTAAAATGCGGTCATTTAAGTAGAAAGGGCCTTCAAGGAGAGCCAAGTCAGACCTTCGTAGCACAACACTATCATAAATCAAAACTTCCTCATCCTTAAATGGAGCTATATCTGTATAATAGAAATCAAGTACATCAGCAATTGTACTATTTACTAAATAAGGTAATAAGGTATTTGCAAGTTGCAACAAAGAGTACGAAATTAAAATTTACATGAGATTATAAGAAAGACAAAGAGTCGAATAAAATTCGATAGTTAAAACAAACATAAGACATGTGGTGCTTGATTTCCTTGAAGTTGCAAAAAGACTTCATAATTAAGATTCCTTATAATCGTTTATATGTCATATTAATAGTTTACACAATCCAGATTTGTCCAGCCCAAAGTGCTTATAAGCTGGTGCTTGTACCTATTGCTAACAAGTCCCTTGCAGATTGGCACCATTCCCATCTCAACTCCTCTAAAATAAAGCCTAAATTAATTTTGATACTAATAAGTATATAGTAATAACATCTAGTCCTAAACTCCTAATAATTTATGAGTTGTGACTATAGGGGTCAAAGAGATAAATTCTTTAATTGACAATCTAGCATGTCTTATTAGGGTTTACCTACAGCTTTATGAAAACTCTGCAACACCAAGAATTCCTAAAACACTAATACGAATATATCTAAGAACAGAAAACGGGATAGAAGATGTAAATATTGACATGAAGAAAATCAAACATCTTAGCAATTGCATCATTGGTGTTTACCTAATTACTTCAAACAAAACCTAAACTAGATATATAGCAAGTATATATATTAACCAAAAAAAAATGGATAAAAAAGACTAAATATATAATTTCAATGACCCAATACTAAGCACAAATAAATTAAAGAGGAGATTATATTAATTAACTTTTTTTCCATATCTTGAGCCATATCATTATCATAGTAATTAAGCCGACCCAATACTAATATACAAAGCAAAGAGATAACAAGGATGGTGAGTTCTGAATTGAGTTGTATATATTATACTTATTAAATTTTACACCTAGTCACCTCGAACGACCAGCATGAAAATATTCAAAGCAAAAGAATAAAAAAAAAAATTTGAACCAAAAACTTAAAAAAGATCGACATACCTGCATGAGTTTTAGCCGCCATGCCAACGTTTAATTAATCCCGAGTAAAAGGTGACGTATTAGTTAGGGTCTTGCATATATATATATATATATATATATACATATATACACACAAAAACACACACACATATATATATATATATGGTTTCGAATTTCGACCGGTTTTTACTATCCTAGGTGTTTGTATTCAGTCTAAACTCTTAAAAGTGACTCACCGGTTTTTACTGTCTAAGTGTTTGTATTCAGTCTAAACTCTTAAAAATGATTTTTATATAAGATTAAGGGATTATTAGAAAATCAAATTTTGGGATTTTTTTTTTTTATAAATTGCTTATATGGACAAAAATAAATAAACGTTTTTTTTTTTTTTCTGGTTAGTTTCTTTTTCTTTTGGTTTAATAACTAGTCGAGTTCTTGCACATATATTTTATTAGTTTCCTCCAATATTTCAATAATTTTACTTCTAAAGTTGTAATATTTTGTATTATATTTTATAAACAAATCAAAAAAGGTAATAAAAGTGGTGTAATAATTTAATTATACTATCTGTGTTTACAAATTTAAAAATTACATGTTATTGTGATTGATTTAGATAAGCATGTTTCATGCCTGCTAAAAAAATACAAATATCATTTTGATAAATAAAAATATCCTTCAATAATTGTTTTTCAAAGTTAATGTGAAATGTGCCCCATCAACACTTTTTAAAAAATTTGTAAAATTGTTTGTATTTCTATCATTACTCTTCTTTTAAATATGGCAATAGGAAGCTATAGATTGAGAAAACGTGAGACAGAAAAAAAATAATAATAATTTTACTGTGGTTCGGCAAAAGGGAGAAAATTCTAAAGTAAAATAGAATTTCATAATTGATTGTAATAAATAAAAGAGAACACTATAACATGCTATATTAATTAAGTAAGATAGGTCTATCATTTATCTCAAAAAAATTAAGTAAGACACTATTTTTTGAACCGTTACATTGCTTTGTAATATTACACCAAGTGTAACTTCATTAACTTATATATATATATAATTTTTTTTTATTCTTGATTGTGTGTTATTAATTTTTTTCATTTTGTTGAACCTTGTTTCCACTGTTGCAAAAGTAACTAATTTCGCACAAGAGTATCATATTTCTAATCAATTTTTTCTCATATAAATCTTAGAAAACTAACATCAAAATTTCATTATACTTATATAACTAATGAGCTACCTAAAATAACTAATATAGAAAAAAAAAATTATTTATCATATTAGTAATCTTTTTAATTATATAGAATAAATACTAAAATGTTGGTTAAATATAGAATAAAACTAAAAGAAGTTAAAAAAATATTAATGGTTATGACTAATTTTAGTAAATTCACAAATATTTAATTTTTTTTATGGCTTTTATGTCAATTATTGTCAAAACGACTAAACATTTTAAATCAATGATTATTATTATTATTATAAATATAAATATTTTCTCGTATAAGGAAAAATGTCATATTTTAAATCAATTAATAAAAAAATCTTAAATAATATATATATATATAAATAATCATTTAATTTCCTTTGATCAATATATATATATATATAAAGAGAGACCTCATGCAGGAAAGTATGAGGTTGTTCCATGTGACACAATCTTTGAAAGAAGAATTGAAATATTCTTAAGCCACAAGTTAAGAGCAAAAAAAAATGGACTTTCTGTTTCTTTGGTTCAATATTTCAAGAATTTTTCTATTAATGAATAAAGATTCTTTGTAAGACTTTATACGTGCAAGTTAGATTTAGAGAAAGTCAATGTTTTTGTGCCCTCTAATTCCTAACAATACATTTAAACGTCATTCTTATAATATGTGAAAAATGATATTTTTGTAGATTGGAAAAGAGATAAAGGCAGTAAAAGGAAAAACATTAAAGATGACAAAGGAGTTACAGGGAAAACCCCAAGATTCAGGTTGAAAAACCATGGTGGGATGAAGGATTTGATGTCCTTCCCCTTGTAAAGACTATATTATTTCTAGAAAACACTCTTTCTTACATAACTTTCTTGTACACTTATCTTTCTTTTCTCCCTATCCTTTTCTGCTCTATTTCCCTTATGAAATTTTGATCCCTAGGATGCTCAGCAACATTCTCCTCTTATAGTACGATGAATGTTGCTGGCTGTACAAGGACAAATATCCCAATCCCATTGCTTAAACGCAGGATGATGGGTGGCTCTGCATGGTATGAAGTACATCAGGAGGAAAGAGAGGGAGAGTTGCAACGGCAAAGAGGACTACATGTGTCCTATTGCCTGGTTCAAGCATGTACTAGTCTAGAAGAAGCATGCTTTGGGCCTTTGGGTGTTTGGTGGGGGAAAATCATAAATGTATTTTGGTTTAAAACTAAGAAAAATAGAAAGAAACTTTCTAATTGATTATTGATGAGATTAGTTATTTTTTTATTATGTTTCAAGTTCAGGATTCGAAGGTAGACATCTGACAAATAAAGTTTGGTAATTCACTTCTGATTTTATTGTCATGTATGTATGGAAGTCTGTTTTTGGACAAGTCCAATGAAATTTGTCCATATTGCAGGAGTGACGTTGATGTCACTTGCGGTATTTACCACCAGAAGTTTTCATGTAGATTATAAATGATTATTGTTCATCTCAATATAAAGTACAAGTTTAGACCATTGGTTTGTTGTTAAATCCGCATACCCCAAAAAAAGAAATAACAACTAGAGTAAAGTGCAGTAAAATAAACAATAGAGACAATTTGTTTACAAAGTGAAAAACCCAAAGGAAAATACACTCCAAGCTGGTTAGTGTTGGCTTGGCTCGAATAATAAGGGAGATTTATGAGGCAGCGAGTTCAATGGCAGCAAGTGCTATCTCAAGGAGTGGAAGAAAAAGAGATAAAAAAGGGTTGGTTAATACATCAGTCACTTGTAGCCTCAAAAATGGTGTCACAAGGAACATATTGTTGAACTGAGAGAATTGAATGATACACTCATCTAGTAACTCACATCCATTTAGATAAAATACAACCTCAAGAGCAAACTAAGTCAACAATGTCCAAAAACAAACAGGGATAACATCAAAATTTACCTATGCTTATATTTAAATTAGTTAATGAATCATTTCATCTTCGTGAAGACTCTGTTAGGTTAAAGTTGGTGAAATTCGGGTCCACAGCCTCACCCTCAGAGTTTTGTTTGGAGAAGCAAACTTCACTAAGAAATGTAGGCAAGACAGTCCCAGGTTGAGCCATGAAATTACTTGAAAAGGATTTGCTCCAAGGAGCCCAACACAGATAACAATGAGGAGAATCCTCAGGATGATTATCGCATTACTGACTCCTTTACAAAGGCTCGGCCACCCGAACTGCAAGAGCAAAGATCAATATGAGGAAATTACGTATGATATCTCTTGCTTGACCAAGGACAAGAAGAATAGCTTAAGAAAAGTATGTGCTATCACTCACGCATATTCAAGGTGAATATTCATGAATCGAGCGTTTTCTTTGCTCTGTGATAGTGTTACCGAGCCTTCAATCAGTTGATCTTGCTCCACCTCTATTGGGTCATAAAAGTATATCATTGTCTGCAAAATTAATTTGTTAGGTGTACTGACTGAATCAGTATCAATTATATAACAAGCAAAAGAAAACTTCTTAAGCAAGGAAATGATTATTAAAGAATTGCAGGAATGAGATATAACCACAGTGAACAATTTTTCTTTCCTGGAAAAATATCATGTTCTGAGAAATTTATTCATGTTTTTGATCTTTAAAATGAAAAGTTTGCTCTTCTTGTTGTTTGGCTCTGATATTCTGAAAACTGTGTCGGTGCCAACAATATCTTTAGAGAAACAAGAGGTTTCTAATGGGGCCGGCTCCCCTCCAGTCCAAAATTCTCCCGTTCCCTCCCGTTTTAATCCGGATGCAAGACACGTGGCAAATGAAAAATCCAATGGTGAAAAACAAAGCCACCTTGAAATATATTTTATTTCAATTTTACCCACACCTTCAGCGATCTCCCTTGCAAACCCACAGCCCACACACCACCGTCCTTGGCAGTGGAGCCATCTGAAATTCTACCTAGAAACACGACAGTTGCATCCTTCACAAATAGTCAAGATGGATTATTCTATGGATTCTATACTGCATGATTATATGCAGATTCTTCAACACCAGCTAACCAATGTCCCAATGGGGAATGAAACAACAAGGAGGCCAAGTTAAAACTTCTATGAGATAAGGTTTTGTATTGACACAGTCAAAGAGGCAATATCTTTTATTTGGGTAATTTGTTGTAAAAAATAGAATAGATGCTGGGTTTGATTACTTTGAAGTGAAATGGAGCAAAACCCACCAAAGTTATGCCTAAATCTAAGAGATCCAAAACCTAAGAAGTGAATTTTGGTGAAATTCATTAAGATTTTTGATGTTTGGAAGAGGATTGGAGCAAAACCCAGATGGTGAAATAGGGTTTTCAAGTATTGAATGAGAATTGGCTAGACCCATATGGAGGTTTTGTGGATTTGTGCAAAAATGGAGATAACCCAGAAAAGAATCAGAAGTCTCCACATGATTTTTTTGAGAAAAAAAAAAAAAAAAAAAAAAATAACTTGCAGAAGAGATGTAACACCAAGAGCTTTTCGGAATGACGCCAGTAACTCCAAGGTTTCCGGCACTATTTCCGATGGCTTCTTGCCATATGCTACCAAGGGCAGTGGTGTATGGGCTGAGGATTTGCAAGGGAGGTAGGTGAAAGGTGTTTGAACAAAGCAGTAAATTACGTTTCAAGGTGGCTTTGTTTTTCACCGTTAGATTTTTCATTTGCCATGTGTGTGGCATCAGGATTAAAACGGGAGAGAATGGGAGAATTTTGGACTGGAGGGGAGCCCGCCCCGTTTCTAATAAGCAACTTTTTCAAAACTAGTTATGAATGTAACTGTTCAACAAGTTTATTGTCTTCATTTTTGATAGGAATTCAGTTTATTGTCTTCATTTTGTTACGAATTCAGATTTAGCCTCTTAGGAAGAAAAAAAGAAAGAACTTTGAAATGTTTAGTGTTTCTTTCTCTTGTACTTTTCTCTCTTGGACTTTTGTCCATCTGCATTGATATAATATGATATAATAAAGTATCTCTAATACATATAATCCACATAATTACTGGCCACATTTTCCACTTTCTGACACCATGAGTCATATTTACCTTTGCAAAATTCTACTGCGTTAGAGACACTATAAACCAACTAAACAATTTATATATTCCTTTACTTACAAGTATGAAATAGGATAAGCTAGAACCTTGGAGATGAAAACAGGTGCATGTATGTGTGATTCAACACATGGAATTAGGCCCACATGGGTTAGAAAAGAAAAGCAAGCATTATAAGTACCTGTTGCCAATGTGTTGGAGGGTCCTCAGGTGCAGTGGACAGCACCAATGCTTCATTGGGATTTGCCCGTTTCTTCCTCTGACTACCATCTATGGGATTATTATCAACAAGCAATGATAGTGTGTGATTATTGGAGGGAGATACAGCAGGTCCACTGAATTCAACGTCAAACCAAAATGCAAACCCATGCAGTGGAGCTGCAAATCAAAGAAAACTTGGATCAAACTTGAATCAAATAAAGAAAAACCACCAAGAGTGGCAAGAAATATCGACTTAAAGTATTAAAGACAAATGACCTGTAACAAAAGATGTACAGAAAGCTCCAGAAATAAAATCTATTGTAAAAACAGACTGAAATAATGTGCTTAACAGGCATAATAACTTTTGGAATCACAAAGGTTCCAATTATAAAAACACACTAAAAAGCACTGATGTTAAGAAGAGTGAGCATAAAAAGCTGCCAGATTCTATCTGGATGATGAAGATGAAACGGATTACAGATCTTTTGAGCGTAAGGTTGCAGAAAAAAACTAGAGAACCGGGGACAAAAGAATTGAAAATATGTTTTTTTGATAAGCAAGAAATGAAAATATGTAAATATATAAATGTGCATACAGAGAGAGAGAGAGAGAGAGAGAGAGAGAGATTACCTCTCATCATTGACTTGAACTTATATCTAGTTGTGACAGATTCTAGCTCATGAATTGTAATTGTATAACAGTCAACATGCTTTACCTGTAAACAGTTGGACAAATAAATTTTCAAAGCTTCATGTAAATCCCAGGGGGGGGGGGGGGTTGTGGAATCTAACTTTTTCAAAGCATATGTACTTGCTAACATACTCCAAAATGCTAGGACAAAATATCTTTTCTGGCCTTTGCTTTACAAACCATGTGAGAGCAGTTTAGTAATGTCATAATATCACTTTATTCCTTCATAGTTGCATATGAAAGTCCAATTGCATTTTTCATGCCAAATTATTCAAAAAGGCAGAGCGGAGATAGAACATAAAATCTTACATCTGTTTTGACGAATACACCTTCATTTCGAGCATACAAGTCTCAACAACAATCTTAGACATCAATTAATGGACTCCTAAAAGAGAAAGGGTATATCAGCAAAAACTCCCTTGAAGTTTGAGAAATATCAGGGACTTACCTCCTATTTTTAAAAAAATGACACTGTTCCTTAGGGCTACAATTTTTTCTCCTTTATTTGTTTGTCCTCTAACCAGTCTGGTAAGTAACCATTACTTGAGATGGGAATTTAATTTGAAAAAGGATATTTTGTCACACTTTGTAATGGCATGTAAGTGGTTGTAAGGGTGTATCTACTACGTGGATCACAAACCTCAAGAATGGAGTGTCATTTGAAAAAAGGAGGTAAGCCACTGATGCTTTTTGTCTTCTCCGGTATACTGTTCATTAGAATTTAATAAAGAAATGACCATGTTGATTTTGAATGAGTTACTGTACTTCATATGACTTTTTAATCTTGTAATCACTTCAGCACATGGATTCTAACTGCAAGCAGCACTGATATTGGGAGTGTATTGCATAGGATAGAGAAGCAGTTCACATTATAAATTTGTAGATATGTAAATATATGAAATTGTTTAATTTAATTTAAAATAACACAACTTATTTTTCTAAAATTGTCAGTACAAAGATTAAAAAAGTAGACCATAAATGAATGAAATCTGGAACTAAGATAAGAGGACTCACCACATGCGGCCATGTCAAAACGTTCTCACCCGTTATTGTCTCCACACATGGCTCCTCAAATGCACACTGTTTTGCTAGTGGCAACATGGCAGACACTGCATCCAAATACAAAATATCATAACTGCTAGATCACAAATAACTAAAAAATACTTACCTATGAGAAGGAAACAGTTAAAAACAACTTCAAAACCATTTATATAATGTCTCAAGAGAGAAATTTATGATGTATAAATGCAAGTATTTCAATTGAAATCTAGATTCACCATTTGTATAATAATTCCATTTACAATGCTAACAAAACTTGGTACCACGAAATTTTATTTGACAACAGTTTGACACAAACACAAAAGGATACTGCCTACAAAATATATGGAGAATAGCGTTCACTATCTATTTTCCATCAGCAAAAGGCCCTCTAAAGAATGTATGAAATCAAGATGCATGCTTTAGTACAGTGTAAGACAATTGAGACTTCAAAGAACCGTAACAGAACTACTAAAGTCAGCCACCAAAAAGAGGCAGTACAGCCTCTTTAAGATGGGAATAAAGATGTATTATGTCAAACAAGGTTGGCTTAGAGGGAGTATACAGGTTAGCAACAAACAGACTGTAGTTTGACAGTAAAATATGGATAAAGACAGCTAAAAGGTAGCATAGACATTAAAAATAAGGCACGCCTCACTTCTTGATCTAGATGCCTGTAGCATATCCAGTAGAGAAAGTATGGCATGTCACCACAAAATTGAGGCAGCTCAACTGATGAACCAAATCAGCTGCAATATTTGGGTCCAAAATTTGTTTCAATGCCATTAAGGTACACCCCTTATATAGAGAAACCAAGAAGATTACCTTTAAGGGCTAAAAAGATGCTAGTATAGGGTGAATAAGAAGCATGGACACCTTATTTAGGCTGCCGTGTCCGTGTCCGACACCTCTGGGACACGGCTGCGAGCATGTCCCAGCCCTTTTTAATATATATAATGGGACACGGCTGGAATGTATTTTGGTTTTTGGATTTGTTATAGCATTATCCATTATTGCTCTTAAATTTATATATGTTTAACATTATATGAAAAATAAATGCTTAACAATATATTGGGATTGTTAAACATATATTTTAACTACAGATAATCTTCAGATTAGGCATATTGTAGTGCTAGATTGGTGCTATATGTGCAGAAGGTGTCGGGAATCAATGGATCATCTTCTTCTTCATTATCCTATAGCATATGAGATGTGGTCTGGTCTTTGGTTTGTTTGGTATCCATTCATTGTCCTATAGCATATGAGATGTGGTCTATGGTCTTTTGTTTGTTTGGTATCCATTGAGTTATGCCGTATAAAGTTCTTGAGTTGTTAGCTTCTTGGCAAGGAAAGTTTGGAACACATAGAAATAGAGATTTATGGAGGTTTGTTTTGGTGCTTATGGCAAGAATGGAATGCTAAATGCTTCGAGGATTGTGAATGGTATATCATTGATATAAAGTCTTTTTTCTTTCGTGCTCTCCTTGAATGGAGCTTAGTTTTGCCTTCATGTTCTTGTTTGTCCCTCCCTGTTCTAGTTGATCATTGTAATCTGGGTTCTTAATTTCTACCACTGTAGTACATTTCCAGTGTTCTTGGGTTGGCTATTTTTTATTATAAAATTTCTTACATTATTTATATAAAAAAATGCTTAACAATATATTAAAAAATATAAATAAAAAAATATCTAATAATTAATTAATATATGTATCCCCGTGTTCCCTGTGTCATGTCCTAATTTTTTAGAAATTTTTGTAAATTTTAGTAATGCTGTGTCATATTAGTGTCCATGTCCATGCTTCCTAGGTGAAGTTCCATTTAAACCTCAGTTGTAAACTAATTATTGAGCAGGCTCCTGACTAGTCCTATAAATATAAAATTACTCACATATCTGCTTCGCATGACAAAACAAGAGAAAGAACTTAAGCTAAAATTTTGATTCTAAGGCAAATCAAGCTTTATTGTGAGTCCTTCAGTTTCATGTCATATCAAAGTCTTGACCATTTTACCTATCAAAAAAAAGAGTCTTGACCATTTGTAGCTTAGAAGTAGATTCAGCCTTCCTGGGCTTTGTACTTCATGAGCTGCCTTGCATAGCTGACCTTGGTACACAATAAAGTTTTACAACTAGGTCCTCAACCACGCTGAAGAACATCTTCAAAGCCTAATTACCATTCTGAACATCAGAATCAACATTTTTTCTTCAACCTTCAAGCATCAAGTATCCTCCATGCATTTATTGTTGAATGGAAGACCTCCACTTCCAAACCATATCTAAGAATATATGATGCGCTTGAGGTCTCAGTTAAGACCCCAAAAATACTTTATCAATTACAAACAGTTAAAATCTAGATCATTCAATCAGAAGGATTTCCCAATAAATGCTGCAACTAAAATCTAGGTAGGGTTAAATAATATTCCTGATGCGTTCTACTACAGAGGAAATATTTAGGGCACAACAATTCTCCCCAGACACTGGTAAAGTATTAGACTCTGATAGAGGTGAAAGGTGGCATACAAGCTCCAAATAAGAAGCCAGACAAAGGAATAAACTCTGTGTGTGTGTGTGTGTGTGTGTGTATTACTTCATATAAAGATGCCATAAACAATAGAAACAGAGCAAATATAACACAAAATTGCTTCTTTTTTTTTTTTTTTTGCTCGAAAGAAATTAACAAACCATGTGAGAGCAGTTTAGTAATGTCATAATATCACTTTATTCCTTCATAGTTGCATATGAAAGTCCAATTGCATTTTTCATGCCAAATTATTCAAAAAGGCAGAGCGGAGATAGAACATAAAATCTTACATCTGTTTTGACGAATACACCTTCATTTCGAGCATACAAGTCTCAACAACAATCTTAGACATCAATTAATGGACTCCTAAAAGAGAAAGGGTATATCAGCAAAAACTCCCTTGAAGTTTGAGAAATATCAGGGACTTACCTCCTATTTTTAAAAAAATGACACTGTTCCTTAGGGCTACAATTTTTTCTCCTTTATTTGTTTGTCCTCTAACCAGTCTGGTAAGTAACCATTACTTGAGATGGGAATTTAATTTGAAAAAGGATATTTTGTCACACTTTGTAATGGCATGTAAGTGGTTGTAAGGGTGTATCTACTACGTGGATCACAAACCTCAAGAATGGAGTGTCATTTGAAAAAAGGAGGTAAGCCACTGATGCTTTTTGTCTTCTCCGGTATACTGTTCATTAGAATTTAATAAAGAAATGACCATGTTGATTTTGAATGAGTTACTGTACTTCATATGACTTTTTAATCTTGTAATCACTTCAGCACATGGATTCTAACTGCAAGCAGCACTGATATTGGGAGTGTATTGCATAGGATAGAGAAGCAGTTCACATTATAAATTTGTAGATATGTAAATATATGAAATTGTTTAATTTAATTTAAAATAACACAACTTATTTTTCTAAAATTGTCAGTACAAAGATTAAAAAAGTAGACCATAAATGAATGAAATCTGGAACTAAGATAAGAGGACTCACCACATGCGGCCATGTCAAAACGTTCTCACCCGTTATTGTCTCCACGCATGGCTCCTCAAATGCACACTGTTTTGCTAGTGGCAACATGGCAGACACTGCATCCAAATACAAAATATCATAACTGCTAGATCACAAATAACTAAAAAATACTTACCTATGAGAAGGAAACAGTTAAAAACAACTTCAAAACCATTTATATAATGTCTCAAGAGAGAAATTTATGATGTATAAATGCAAGTATTTCAATTGAAATCTAGATTCACCATTTGTATAATAATTCCATTTACAATGCTAACAAAACTTGGTACCACGAAATTTTATTTGACAACAGTTTGACACAAACACAAAAGGATACTGCCTACAAAATATATGGAGAATAGCGTTCACTATCTATTTTCCATCAGCAAAAGGCCCTCTAAAGAATGTATGAAATCAAGATGCATGCTTTAGTACAGTGTAAGACAATCGAGACTTCAAAGAACCGTAACAGAACTACTAAAGTCAGCCACCAAAAAGAGGCAGTACAGCCTCTTTAAGATGGGAATAAAGATGTATTATTGTATGAAATCAAGATGCATGCTTTAGTACAGTGTAAGACAATCGAGACTTCAAAGAACCGTAACAGAACTACTAAAGTCAGCCACCAAAAAGAGGCAGTACAGCCTCTTTAAGATGGGAATAAAGATGTATTATTGTATGAAATCAAGATGCATGCTTTAGTACAGTGTAAGACAATCGAGACTTCAAAGAACCGTAACAGAACTACTAAAGTCAGCCACCAAAAAGAGGCAGTACAGCCTCTTTAAGATGGGAATAAAGATGTATTATGTCAAACAAGGTTGGCTTAGAGGGAGTATACAGGTTAGCAACAAACAGACTGTAGTTTGACAGTAAAATATGGATAAAGACAGCTAAAAGGTAGCATAGACATTAAAAATAAGGCACGCCTCACTTCTTGATCTAGATGCCTGTAGCATATCCAGTAGAGAAAGTATGGCATGTCACCACAAAATTGAGGCAGCTCAACTGATGAACCAAATCAGCTGCAATATTTGGGTCCAAAATTTGTTTCAATGCCATTAAGGTACACCCCTTATATAGAGAAACCAAGAAGATTACCTTTAAGGGCTAAAAAGATGCTAGTATAGGGTGAATAAGAAGCATGGACACCTTATTTAGGCTGCCGTGTCCGTGTCCGACACCTCTGGGACACGGCTGCGAGCATGTCCCAGCCCTTTTTAATATATATAATGGGACACGGCTGGAATGTATTTTGGTTTTTGGATTTGTTATAGCATTATCCATTATTGCTCTTAAATTTATATATGTTTAACATTATATGAAAAATAAATGCTTAACAATATATTGGGATTGTTAAACATATATTTTAACTACAGATAATCTTCAGATTAGGCATATTGTAGTGCTAGATTGGTGCTATATGTGCAGAAGGTGTCGGGAATCAATGGATCATCTTCTTCTTCATTATCCTATAGCATATGAGATGTGGTCTGGTCTTTGGTTTGTTTGGTATCCATTCATTGTCCTATAGCATATGAGATGTGGTCTATGGTCTTTTGTTTGTTTGGTATCCATTGAGTTATGCCGTATAAAGTTCTTGAGTTGTTAGCTTCTTGGCAAGGAAAGTTTGGAACACATAGAAATAGAGATTTAAGGAGGTTTGTTTTGGTGCTTATGGCAAGAATGGAATGCTAAATGCTTCGAGGATTGTGAATGGTCTATCATTGATATAAAGTCTTTTTTCTTTCGTACTCTCCTTGAATGGAGCTTAGTTTTGCCTTCATGTTCTTGTTTGTCCCTCCCTGTTCTAGTTGATCATTGTAATCTGGGTTCTTAATTTCTACCACTGTAGTACATTTCCAGTGTTCTTGGGTTGGCTATTTTTTATTATAAAATTTCTTACATTATTTATATAAAAAAATGCTTAACAATATATTAAAAAATATAAATAAAAAAATATCTAATAATTAATTAATATATGTATCCCCGTGTTCCCTGTGTCATGTCCTAAATTTTTAGAAATTTTTGTAAATTTTAGTAATGCTGTGTCATATTAGTGTCCATGTCCATGCTTCCTAGGTGAAGTTCCATTTAAACCTCAGTTGTAAACTAATTATTGAGCAGGCTCCTGACTAAGAAGTTAGTCCTATAAATATAAAATTACTCACATATCTGCTTCGCATGACAAAACAAGAGAAAGAACTTAAGCTAAAATTTTGATTCTAAGGCAAATCAAGCTTTATTGTGAGTCCTTCAGTTTCATGTCATATCAAAGTCTTGACCATTTTACCTATCAAAAAAAAGAGTCTTGACCATTTGTAGCTTAGAAGTAGATTCAGCCTTCCTGGGCTTTGTACTTCATGAGCTGCCTTGCATAGCTGACCTTGGTACACAATAAAGTTTTACAACTAGGTCCTCAACCACGCTGAAGAACATCTTCAAAGCCTAATTACCATTCTGAACATCAGAATCAACATTTTTTCTTCAACCTTCAAGCATCAAGTATCCTCCATGCATTTATTGTTGAATGGAAGACCTCCACTTCCAAACCATATCTAAGAATATATGATGCGCTTGAGGTCTCAGTTAAGACCCCAAAAATACTTTATCAATTACAAACAGTTAAAATCTAGATCATTCAATCAGAAGGATTTCCCAATAAATGCTGCAACTAAAATCTAGGTAGGGTTAAATAATATTCCTGATGCGTTCTACTACAGAGGAAATATTTAGGGCACAACAATTCTCCCCAGACACTGGTAAAGTATTAGACTCTGATAGAGGTGAAAGGTGGCATACAAGCTCCAAATAAGAAGCCAGACAAAGGAATAAACTCTGTGTGTGTGTGTGTGTGTGTGTGTATTACTTCATATAAAGATGCCATAAACAATAGAAACAGAGCAAATATAACACAAAATTGCTTCTTTTTTTTTTTTTTTTGCTCGAAAGAAATTCAACTGATTGGCACTAAGATATTCTCTTTGTGAACACAGTAAATAACCGAATCTCCAGCTTGTAACATAAATGTATCATGTTAAAATAATGATTAAGAATGCCATGTTAGAATGATGTGTACTCACTATCAATTCCATAAACATTGCGCCAGAAATCAATGCTTTCACCGTATCTGTCAGAGTGCGTAACTGGTGCCATGTACAACTGCAAGCAGTACAAATTGAAATAAGATCGTAAAAGCAAATTGCTTTTTATTAAATGCCAAGTTCAACAAACTACAAGTAACTAAGGCCACAATCCAACCAAAGCGACTAGATTGTCAATTGAATAAAAATTGGAGGCAGAAGGAGTCACAAATGTCCTCAATAATACAGGACTATATTAACTATAAGACAAGAAAGTGAAGATACCGTTGCATTTGAAGGAAGTATAAGACCTCCAGGCTTTAGCCATCGATCTCTTGCAGTGATCACACTTCCCAGCATACTCTGCAATAGTAAGCAAGTTCCTCATAATAACAGAAGTAAGAAAATTGTCATTCTATAATCACATGGTTAGATTCCGGATCCCAAAAAAAAAAACTCCAGCATGCACAGTTCTATAATCACCTCATAGAGAAGCATGTAGCCCATCCATTCGGAAATTATAACATCAACCTCCTCATCTATTTCAACATCCTGCAGACATCATAATCTGAGTTCACAGAAATCGTATGAAATCTAAGGTACTAGCTTGCAAAAGCAGATTAGTTTGGGCAAGCAGGAAAGGAGATAAAATACCACGACGTGTGGAAAGTATAAATGAGAATAACATACACCTAGCATACATTTAATGGTTTATGACCCCTATAAAAATTACAGTTTTTTTTCATAATGCATCAATACCTACACACAACATAGACACTTGCCAATTATATAATAATAAAAAATGTACACAGGAAAATTATTAATAAGATGATTAACTAATATAATTAAAACTCAAAACCCCTTTCAGAGAATAGGAAAAATATTAGTGCGTTTAAAAAAGCCTACCTCAACTCGTCCATGCAATACAATGACTGTATCAGATAAATTATTAGCCTTCACAACTTCATTTGCCTGCTCACAAGAGAAAGAGATCAGTCAGAACTCAAAAAATTAAATTATTTAGTCAGATGCTTATTGCTTAAAAAATGTGAAAAAAAAAATAGAAAGACATTATGCATCCACACCATTTGAAATCACAAATATTTATGAAAGAGAGGCGAAAAGGATTAACATCCCCCACCCCACCCCACCCCCCCAAATAAAAAAAGAGGAAAGAAAGAACATATATGTTAAGAAGGAACTAATGATATACTACCCACATCTTGAGAATTCAATAAATTAACCAATTTATAATCATACTTATCTTTCCCCCTTTACCTGATGTCATTGACATTATCACTTATGAAAATATAAAATAAAAAAAGGATTGAAACCTTATCCCCATTGTTGTACTGACCAAATCATGAATAATTTCAACTGATTCTATAAAATGTAAGAGGAAGTTGAACACATAGACCATAGAGACCAGACGAATCAAACAAAACGAACCACATATAGGCCAGAACAATGAGCATTGTTATAAGAATAACAAGATGAAACAGTTAGTACTACCAAAAAAATACCTGCAATGCAATCTCACTTGCATCAACAGCATATACCTGGTAACAACAAAACCAAATCAAATATTTCATACACATAAATTTCTATAATTTCAATATTACAAGAACTGAAAGTAAGTTAAGAAGAAAACAAATCAACAATCATTAACATCAACCTGAAGAAAAGGGAAAAAGAGCATCACTCAAGTCTTTACAAAATAAGGAACCAATATAGTACTTCCCCATGGCCAAGACAAAAATGTAGAATTAATGTTTATGAATCAAGAGGACAGTTCAAGAAATGACAAAGAAAGTAATAGATTTTTGATTCAGTTGGAAAGTGTTATTCAATTGCCATATAAAGTCCCATATGTAATGCAGCTCCTCTTTGCCTTATGCAGAACATTTGGAAAGAGAGGAAAAATCATACTTTTAATGGTGTTGAGAAGTCTTCTATTGCAATTAAATATGTTTTCTTGCGTTCTTTGCAAAGAATGGACAAATGGACAACTTTTTTTTTTTGTGGGGGCGAATGGGGAGTTGGGGGTAATCTTGTAATTCGTTAGGGGATTCTCTTGTACACTCCATATTTATAAGAGAATTTCTTCTTATCTTGCTAATAAAATTTCTTATTACTCATAAAATATAGCCAACCCCAAAGAAATTTGGGACCAAGACTTAGTTATTGTTGTTGTACTACTCATTAAAAAAAAATTAAAAAAAATATAGTTCAAGCAATGACAAAATCTTCTTAACAACTCAATTGAGATAATAATAGGGAAACAACTCCATACTTGTACATCAGATTTTTCATTCAAAAAGCCAAATGGGCAAAATAGAAAAATATTAGGTAATCTGCAACTGAGAAGTTGAAACTTGAAAGAAATGATCTGCAAGCAATATTAAATCACACATAGCTACTACTACAAGTTAAAACAGCAACACCACCTCAACAATTTTTTTTATTGTAAGTTACATGCACACTCAACGAGTCTTGAACTCATGATCTAACCTTCACCTTGCTCTTACAAGATGCAATCTAAACTAAAGCTCATTGACATACCAGCCCAAACAAATATTCTGTACATGTGATAGTCTCAATATTGCAGGTCCACCATAAAACATCATTTTGAAGCAATTATCCGCCACCAACAGATTTTCCACATTAACAAATCTAGGCAAGCCTCCACCTGCTACTAAAGAATACCTATTGTGCATTAATTTATATTTTGAAGGACAAGACAATCCATTTTAGTTGAAGTAACTGCCTACTAGAGGAAAAACATTGCAACATGGAATATAATTGACATGAAAATGTTATGATATTATTCATCTGATATTTTGCAATGCTCAACATACTGCATTCTTTTTCTTCTTGGTTTATTGAGATACACGTAATTGTTCAAAATTTGACTTCAGAAATTACTAAACATAACATTACACTCTTTTTCACACAAAAATTTCCATACATCAAATATTAATTTTACCGTACAATTCTGATTAATTCCTAGAGAGCTTACCCGTTTTGCACCAGCTTGGGCACAAAATATCGACAGAATTCCCGTGCCACAACCAACATCCACTACAACCTGTAAACACGATTGCATTAAGGAAGATGAAAGTGAACCAATAAGCTGTGTTTAATTTCAATCCATGCAGAGTATCAGGCTAAACACTTTCAAATTATAATGGCCCATTGTAGTATATTCATTTACCAAAAATGATGTATAGATATATGTCTGTAAAATATAATATAATATAACATGACTAAAATACACTTTTGGCCCTTAAAATTTGAGGCTGTTCTCATTTTGGCAAAATCTTCATTTTAGACCTTAATGTTTGATCTTGTTTTCATATTAGCCCTACCGTCCATTTCCATTAGTAATTTGGTGACACCTAGCATTATATGGGTGAGTGTCTTAATGGATGCACTTATCTAACACTTAATGGTTAGATTAAATTAACAGCGGGCCAATATGAAAACAGATCAAACATGAAGGGCCAAATTTTAAAACTCAAAGGGTCAAAATGAAAACAACCCAAACTTTAAGGGCCAAAAGTATACATTAGTCTATATATTTATTAAGGTATTTGATACTCTGAGATTATAAAGTTTGTAAACCTTACCAAAATATTGGATCAAATCAAGTAATTTATCAAAATTTATAAAGCCAAATGTGTGAGTCCTCGCATGTACACATAAAATGCTTTTGCGTAAGAATTCACAAATTGTTTCATAATTATTTTTTTTATACTTCAATCCATAACTGAGATTACAAGAACTTCATTACTTTGCCTGCAATAGCGCTCTGATGCTGCATGATTGCCATCCTATAAGTTTCAGTCCGTACACGATCCTGTATAGTTCAAAGAAAAATGAGATGATAGCCATAGATCATAGCAAAAATCCCCACAGTTGAAGGCTCTAACTATTTCTTCTATAAATACTTTAATAAGCAACCTCAAGTATAAAGAAAGACAATAAAACACCGATAGAAAGTAATAAAAATGCATTCAGGGAGAACCCACTGATGCCAAGAACTCAGAGGTTGTTCTGACATGCTCCCACCATCCCCCAAAAAAAGGACAGCAGTTTCAATTTAACAAATATAGTGCTTAGATCCTTCTATAAGGAATTGTTTTGTTCTAATATTTATACAATAAGAAAGACAGAGAGAGAAGGATATTGACGCAATATATATATATGAATGATATGCCTAAGTGATATCACGCCATTCTATACCAACGTATAGTTAGTTTACCACTAGAAAGAATGACATAGACTTCATGCCTTCATCATACACATAAATATGCATGAAAAAGATACGCAGATTTTCCAAGTGAATGGGCTATTCTAAATTTGAACCTACGACATAAAATTTTAGTTATTTTATTGGTAAGTTACACAAACAGCCAATGGATCTTGAAGTTAGGACCTCACCCTTCACCTTACTCTCTTTTTTTTAAACAGGTAAATAATAATTCTATTGACAAATGACTACTTCAGGTGCACTGAACACCAATAAGTCTTAAAGAATTACAATGAAATAATATGTGCAAAACGGCAAAGACTCTATAAACTCTCCAATGGAGTTACTATTAAACCTTGCTATCAATTGAGTCCCTGTGCTTTCTACGTCCTTTAAAGTACAACAATTTCATTCCCTCCATAATGTCCACATCAAAATCTAAGCACTTAGCTCCCAACACCCAACTACTTGAGCTCAACAACACAACCATTCATTCACACAACAAAACCCAACAACATGTAAAAAAGGAAACATCAAAAACAGCTAAAAAAGGAAACACACTAACGAAGTGAAATTTTCATTAGCAATTCTCACCACCCAATACTAGAAAAAGAGAAACAATCACAAACCCACATCCAAATTGCACAATAAAACAAAACCCATATAGTCAAACTGCATCCACACAAACAAAAACAGCTAAAATTTTCTCAAACCGAAAAGCCTACACAAAAAAAAAAAAAAAAAAAGTAAGCCATGTCGAAATCAGTAGCAGGTTTCTGTTGCTGGTCAGAAACCCTAAGGGCAGAAGCAGAGGTAGGACCAGCATGGCCATGGGAGTCACGTGACCTACCATTAGTACTAGTAGCGCCGCCACGAGTGTACCTGCGAACTCGGTCCTTGCTGTGACTGTGTGTTTGTCCGAAACGATTGTCTTCGTGTTGGTGATGTGGGTGGTAGCCGTTACTGTGATTCGAACTCGAATACATTGTTCAATCTTTTTCTCACTCTCACTCTCTCTCACACACCCAATTTTGATTTTTAACAGAAAAATCAAAAAAGAGTTGCACAATAGTTTCAGACTATCTCGACGGTGGCGTTTTGTATTTATTGTATTTGTATGCTTTGTTTTTAAGGTTTCGATTATCTTTTTGGGGATTGGGCCAGGTAAGTTTCTATGAGCCCAAATAGGCTTTTGGTACCCAAATGCCAAATCTAAGGCCTCAAACTTGTTATGAAAATTCTTCTAAACAAAAAATTTATAAAATTAAAAAATTAAAAAAAATTTATTATGAAATTGATTTTTTTTTATGTTATCAATAATATCTTACAAATCTATTTATAATTTGATAATACACGAAAAGCAGTTGGCTAGAATACTTCAGGCTATGATGATGGCTTTAGGACCTGAAAAGAAAGAAAAAAAATGTCAATGGTGAACGGTGTAACCCGGCCAAGGGCCCTCCGACGGTTTAGTCGGTTTTCTCTCTAAAACACAAGGATAGAAAACTGTGAATAGTCGAACCTACCTTGGGTGAATGTGACTTGATCCTTTTATAGAGAGTTAGAAGTGGGTCTACTTGCTCAGATCCACTACTCTCGTGGGAGATGATGTGTGGAGTTAATGGAGAAAAAGCAGAGCACCTTTCGAGGAATTCATCCATGTTCCAAAATGATAGATCATGGATTGATTGTGTAGAGCTTATAGAGAATTCCCCTGAAATTTACCAAGTGTTGTATGGTCGTCCATTCCCTTACAAGTCCTGGACGATTACTCTTGGTCGTCCATAACCTTGTGAGTCATGAACGACCATCATAACTTGGAAGGCTATTATATCTTATGTATGGATCTTCATCATGTTGGGATGCTTCTATTGGCTTCTTTTCTTGTAAAACCTTATGGACGTGTTCTAGTCATGGACGACCACCATGGACGAACTAAACTTTGTTTGGATCCTATCAATAGCCCTCTTGTTCTTGTGTCGTCCATGCCACTATCGCTTTTACACGTGGCAATTCTTTATTGGCTGGAAGATTGTCTAGGTGGCCTGTCAAGGTGGTTCAAAATAAGATGCTTAGATGCTAACACGTGGCTTAATCCTAGTACTCTAGACGAGCTTTGAAAATGTAAACATCGAGGACGATGCTTCTACCCTTTAGCTCGCAAAGGACGACTCAAAGTCTAGGGGCATTGCCCCTAGCTGTTTATCCCCAAAAATGAAATTACCTTTATCCTTATTTGTTTCTTTGCTCTCTCTCCCTTTTTTTTTTTTTCTTTTTTTTTAGGGGTCTGTTGTTTTGGACAATTTTAAATTTCTATAAGTACATTAACTCGTCCATGTTTCAAGACGGGAGTTTATACAATTGTCTTTCTAGGCTTGTTACTTTAAAGGGTTTTTGGACAATGGTCATCTACCTTTAGTTTTATTTATTAACACATTTCCATCCATGTTTGAACGTTCATTCTTGTTCTTGTTGCCAATTTTAATTCCAAGTATCTTTCATCCATAGTTAGGACTTTATATTGGAATGGCTGAATATTTTCCTCGTCCTTATCTTAGACTTATTTTCAGAATTTTTGATTGGCTATTTTTCTTTTCGTCCATAGTTGGGATTACTCAGTGGTTTGGACGTGTCATCCATATAAATTCTTTGTAAATTGCATGCATGCTTTTTCTTTGTCCTTTGTTTTTGGACGAGTGTACTGGGGGTGTGTTTGCTCCTTTTCTTCGTACTTGTTTTCACTTAAGGTTTTATGACAACTTGCATTTTCCTTGTCTAAAAATAGCTCATGACAACACATCTCTGCATCTAGAGAGTTTAGACGTCTTTAATTTTCTATGGACGTTAGCTTCATAGAATCATCAACGCTTAAGTTAGAAAATTCAAACTGCTTTATATACAATAGAAAACCTTCTACATAACATCTTCCATAGACAATACTGAACTTTGTACATAGCATCGTCCAAAGACATTATTCATATTAGTTTAGGGAATTCAAATTACGTTATATACAAAAGGATTTTGTTAATGACATTGTCCATAGCACATGCTAGTAGCTAGTGCTTTTTAGGGAATTCAAATGCTAGGAAACATAAAATACTGCTAGAAAACATAAGTGCTGAAAGATAACATAAACAGACTACTAGTGATCACTAATAATCTTTCACCTCGTCCATGCTGACCTTCTTGATGAGTCCTCTTTATTGGTAGTACTTCCTCAAGTGCTCCACATTCCATGGGTGATTCAACCTTCGTCCATCCAAGGCTTTCAGGTAGGCTTCCAAGTAGTACGAACCTTGTCTTTTGTAATTGATGATTCTGTATGGTCCTTCCAAATTAGGTCCTAACTTTTCGTGAGCAGGGTCCCTACTGGCTAGGGATACCCTTTTCAAGACGAGGTCCTCAATTTTGAAATGCCTTAGTTTTACCAATGTGTTATGGTGCTCAGTCATCAGGTTCTTGTAACGTGTCACCCTCTGTTCTGCATCCATTCTTACCTCATCAATGAGATCGAGGCTTAGACAGAGTAGTTTCTCATTCTCCTCATCCTTATAATAGGCCACCATGTAGCTAATCAAACCAACCTCTGCGGGTATCACTGCATCACTTTCATATGTTAGCTTGAAAGGAGTTTCTCTAGTGGGAGTCCTTACTGTTGTCCTATATGCCCAAAGGACTCTGCGTAACTCATCTGGTCATATCCTTTTTGCCCCCTCAAACCGAGTCTTGATGATCTTCAGCAATGATCGGTTTGCAATTTTAGCCTGTCCATTAGACTGTGGGTGGGAGGGTAAAGAGTAGTAATTCTTGATTCCTAACTGCTCGCAAAACTCTCTGAAGTGTGTATTGTCAAACTAGCGTCCGTTGTCTAAGACGAGCACCCTAGGGATTCTAAAATGGCAGATGATATTCTTCCAAACAAAACTTTTAACGTTCTGCTCGGTAATCTTTGCCAACGGCTCTACTTCCACCCATTTAGTAAACCTATCACCAGGAACTTCATTTGCCTTGTCCACATAGGAAATGGTCCAAGGATATCAAGTCTCCACTGGGCAAACGGCCAAGGAGCCACCATTATAATGAGATATTCTTTATTATACAATCCCCACATGGCTACAACCGAGTAGAGCTACACTCTAGCGAAGCTCTAAAAATATGAAAAATATCTAAATATTTTCAGCAGTATTTAGATAAAATCCAAACATAACCACCTTTAGATGCCAAGCATTAGTTATCACTTAATTGTAATTATTGCAACAATATCGTCGTTGACTTGAATTTATATCTAATTGCAACAGATTCTACCTCTTGAATTGCAATCGCAATGATATATTCCTATTCACCAAATTGTAATTATTTTGTTAATTATTTTGCAATCTATTGTAATAACATGATAATTGTCAATAGGCTATCGTTTCATGACTTTTATTGCAATAGATAGTAAATGATTGGCAAAAATAATTAGGGTCAAGTTATTGCAACGATATCTCCATTGTAATAAATCGCAAAATAATTGATATTAGTATATTGCAACAACTTTTAACTTCAAGATTTTCGTTATAATAGATTGCAAAAATAACAAGTATTCATTTAATACCACTTTCTTCATTTTAAGTTATTTCAAAAAAATTCATTTATTATCTATGGTTGTATTTGCCTTTGGTGAAGACCAAGGTGGGGGAACTGTAACTCGTTCGACAGTGGAAGATCTTAAAAATCGTAGATATCTCTTTATTGTTTAAACCTCATGTTCTTGTTTACCGAATTGCAATTATTTTTGTTGATTATTTTGCAATTTATTGTAATAACATGAAAAATTGTAAATAGGCTATTGTTTCATGGGTTTTATTGTAATAGATAGCAAATAACTGATAAAAATCATTTGGATCAAGTTATTACAAAGATAATTTCATTGTAATTGTTTATTGTTATATGTTTGTTATTACAATAAACTGCAAAATAATTGATATCAAGTTATTGCAATAATCTTTAAATCTTAGCACTAATTCCCAAGTTCCTAACAACTCTTTGTTGGGTGGTTTTAGTTTTAAATTTTGTTAACAAATCTTAGACTGTGTTCTTTGTCATAGATGGGGATGCAAAGATTTAAGACAAAGAACGCGGTCTAAGTTATGGGGTATGCATGTGTTGTCCCCTAATTCAAATTTATTTTCGGGTCTGTGGATTGGGCTCAAAGGAATTGGGAAATTGCTTCAAATTTCAACTAAAGGTCCAAACAATAATACTATCAATCAACATCTATAGACAATGAAAGTATAAAACATAAGGCACACTCAATTGCTTTTCCTTATAATAATTGAGCTATTTCATGATTTTTAATTACTTTGTTTTTTGCACAAGGCCTACAATGTAAACTCGGTTAGGTGTAATCTTTATGTGTAACCTGTTTGTACTCTTCATGTAACACTTTTTTAGTCAATAATATATATTCTATCTTCGGTCTCAAAAAAAAAAAAAATATATATATATATATATATATATTCTCAACAACAACCAACAAACCATTTACATCATATAAGTGTATACCCTGTTCAGCCACTACCAGAACAGGGGGAGAGACTACCATACATTAATAAACAATAACACAGTCCAGTCAAGCCGAGGTTTGTTGCACGGGGAGACTACCGTACCTTTGAGTGATTGGGTCCTTAAAATTATGAAATACTTCCCCAAAATTATGAAGCTCTTCAAAAACTTTGAAAGTTGCACAGAACTGCTCAATCACGCACAAAAATATATATATATATATATATAATTAGAAAAGGAGACTAAGAAAAAAAAACGAGATAAAGAATGGCATAATCCAATGAAGAACAAAAGGAAATCATGAAGGAGAATCTAGTGAAGACCAATCACTTACCTTAGTAGTGGTTCTCTCAATCAAGGTTTTCAATTGTGCCTTTGTGAGGAAGTGGAGGCGCAGAGGTAGACAGAGGAAGTAGATATCAGGGTTTCTAATATGTGGGATGGAGAGGAAGGCGCTAAAAATTGAGAGACAAAATTGCAAGCGCGGGAAAGAGTGAAAAATATATTAGAAAGAAAAATGTTTTGTTATTCACGTGATTCGAACCATTGTGCTGGCTCATTAAAGTGTGTAATGCAGAGGACAGGTTCCGTGTTTTCTAAAGCTTCTGAAAACTAAAAAACAAAAACAGCTCAAAAACAATAATATATATTCTATCTTCGGTCTCAAAAAAAAAAAAAATATATATATATATATATATATATTCTCAACAACAACCAACAAACCATTTACATCATATAAGTGTATACCCTGTTCAGCCACTACCAGAACAGGGGGAGAGACTACCATACATTAATAAACAATAACACAGTCCAGTCAAGCCGAGGTTTGTTGCACGGGGAGACTACCGTACCTTTGAGTGATTGGGTCCTTAAAATTATGAAATACTTCCCCAAAATTATGAAGCTCTTCAAAAACTTTGAAAGTTGCACAGAACTGCTCAATCACGCACAAAAATATATATATATATATATATAATTAGAAAAGGAGACTAAGAAAAAAAAACGAGATAAAGAATGGCATAATCCAATGAAGAACAAAAGGAAATCATGAAGGAGAATCTAGTGAAGACCAATCACTTACCTTAGTAGTGGTTCTCTCAATCAAGGTTTTCAATTGTGCCTTTGTGAGGAAGTGGAGGCGCAGAGGTAGACAGAGGAAGTAGATATCAGGGTTTCTAATATGTGGGATGGAGAGGAAGGCGCTAAAAATTGAGAGACAAAATTACAAGCGCGGGAAAGAGTGAAAAATATATTAGAAAGAAAAATGTTTTGTTATTCACGTGATTCGAACCATTGTGCTGGCTCATTAAAGTGTGTAATGCAGAGGACAGGTTCCGTGTTTTCTAAAGCTTCTGAAAACTAAAAAACAAAAACAGCTCAAAACCAGTTTTCAATTTCCTTCACAATATGGAAATTGAAAATAGTTTTTGATTTTTGCCTAAAATAGGTTACCAAACAAGTTTTTTACCTTAGGAAACAAAAAATTGTTTTTGAAAATAGAAAACTGAGGAAAAAAACAGTTACCAAACATACCCAAAGTAATTTTGCATCAATCAGATACTTGAGAGTTGGGCCAAAAATCCTAACCATAAATTTGGTAAAGTTCTAATTTGACCGTTCATTATATTTTAATGGTTACCAGTTACTGATAGAACGGGTTAGATATATAAACCTAAAATAAAATTCAAGCTTAGTAGTATTTAGATAAAATCCAAACATAACCACCTTTAGATGCCAAGTATTAGTTATCACTTAGTTGTAATTATTGCAACAATATCGTCGTTGACTTGAACTTATATCTAATTGCAACAGATTCTACCTCTTGAATTGAAATTGCAATGATATTTTCTATTCACCAAATTGTAATTATTTTTGTTAATTATTTTGCAATCTATTGTAATAACATGACAATTGTCAATAGGCTATCGTTTCATGACTTTTATTGCAATAGATAGTAAATGATTGACAAAAATAATTTGGGTCAAGTTATTGCGCAACGATATCTCCATTGTAATTGTTTATTGCTTCATGTTTGACATTGTAATAGATCACAAAATAGTTGATATTAGTATATTGCAACAGGTTTTAACTTCAAGATTTTTGTTATAATAGATTGCAAAAATAACAAATATTCATTTAATACCACTTTCTTCATTTTAAGTTATTTAAAAAAAAAATCATTTATTATTTGACCATTTTTGCAAGAATAAAAATAAAAAAAAAGGGTTGTATTTGCCTTTGGTGAAGACCAAGGTGGGG
Organism: Quercus suber; assembly: GCF_002906115.3. Classification (NCBI taxonomy): domain Eukaryota; kingdom Viridiplantae; phylum Streptophyta; class Magnoliopsida; order Fagales; family Fagaceae; genus Quercus; species Quercus suber. The sequence goes on along the minus strand of NW_027069514.1, from coordinate 1,301,179 downwards.
GAACCGCAACTCGTCCGACAGTGGAAGATCTTAAAAATCTTAAATATCTCTTTATTGTTTAAACCTCATAAGGAGGTATGCCTTGACCATTACAAGAATCCAAGTGTTACCGAGCCAATCATTTTGAGTCTTTTAAAGCTATCACACTATCATATGTCGGAATCCTTGGAGTTTATAAAACAACTTCATCAAGAAATACAAGAAATAGAAAATATCGGAATTGCTTCTAAAATGATTTTATTTATATATATATATATATATAGAGAGAGAGAGAGAGAGAGAGAGAGAGAGAGAGAGAGAGGCAACTAAAAGAAGACAATGCCATACATTATATGGCTTAGTCTCAAATCCTAGTAAATAGGTCTTACTTACACTGTGCTTAATTGTTTTTAGCTTTTCTATTGGTAATTTTTGTTATTGTGGAAAATTTTTGGGATGTTTATTTTGTTTTAGATGGGTCTAAATAATAATAATTTTATGAAATAAAATTGCATAGACACTTTAGTTGGAGTGGTTATGCCTGTGTTGGACACAGTTATTTGACACTTCCGCACACATGGATCTAATGAAAATGTCTNATGCGATGGTAGCCTCCTCGGCCATGGGCATGACATGTGGCACAAATACCTTATTAAATTCTTGTACCCCACAAAGGCCATAATGTATTGGATACTATGAAAATTTTCTCTCATGTTGACTTAATAATAATGGGGAAAATATATGATTTTTATCGTGTAAATACATTTATTAACTTATCAGTCGTTACCGATGTATGTCATATTCACTACTGGATCATTTTTCTCTTGTATATTTGTTATAATGGGCTCACTTTTATATTAACTGATTATGGAGGAAATGCATAATTTTTACTGTGCAAATACATTTATTAATTTTCTAGACATCTACCGCTAGACGCTTCTGTTGTTTACCGCTAGACTATTATTTAAGCTTATTGTAGTGAGCCATCCTTTGTGCTAGTTTATCTTTGCTGGAGTTATTTTTGGGGCTCTATTATAATCTTTGTTGGCTGCAACCCAGACCTTGAGCAAAAATGGTTTTCCACACTCTACCGATAGGCTTTAGGCCATATTCTAAGCCTAAAGTTGAGTTTTGGTCTTGACTTCCCAAATATCATATAGGCAATAAAATAAAATAAAATGCCTCCAACAACTACTTATGATCATTTTTTTTCCTAATTTTTAATAGATAGAATGTGTGGTGATCTTTGTTGTGTGATGATTTCTATTGAGTATATGTGATTAGAGCCTTTTTTTTTTTTTTTTTTTTTAGTTCATTAATATTAGATTCTTAGTATTTTGCACTCATTAATTCATTTGACACAAAGATTAAAAAAATTAAGTGGATAATTATGGTATGGTCCCTACATAAATTTAGACAAATAACACAAAATTGGATTCCAATTGAACTTTCTCTAACATATTAATATATTGATAGATATATAGACTAGCTTGTAATCTTATGCATATACATGATATACTTAAAAATATAAAATAAGATGTATAGTACAATTTTTATACATATAATTTAAATACTATTGATAATCATTCTTATATTTTGTTAACTCTTTAAAAAGTCTTGTAAGAATATTTTTAGGTATAAAATGTAAACTGTCAATGTTTAGGATATATGGCGTAAAATTGAACTCAAATTTGAAATTCTAATTGGACTTTTTCGGAACTTTACTTCTATATATATATATATATATTTATATATGTGGTTGAAATTAAAAACCAAATTTATGACTCTTCCTTGTCTCTAGTAAAATTAGGGACGGACCTTAAGGGGGGGGGGGGGGCCAAGGGGCCTTGTCCCCCCGACCCAAAGAAAAAAAAAAGAAAAAAATAATTGGGCCCCCTAGCCCAAAGAAAAAAAAAGAATTTTTTTTAATGGTTATACATACATATATATATATATATATATATTTTTTTTTTTCTATCCTCCCTTTTCCAAAAACTTAGACCCCATCGGCCCTTCCCTTTTAATTAGCCTAAGCCAACTAGCAACTAGCCAAGTCAAAAACTTAACAAAAACTATTTTTTTAATAAAAAATAAAAAATCTTAGTCAACCCAATATTAGAGTACTAACATTAGGTGTTTTAAATGCTAAATATTTAGTATTTAGAACATCAAATACCAAAAACACTACTGTACGAGACATTTCAAATACTATATTAAAGTAGTAAAAGTAAGTTTTGGTTTTAAGAAACAAAACTAGCAGTAGATGCTCTTAAGAAATAATATTATTTAGTATTTTTTTTTTATTGGTAGATGATTGCATTTTAATGTATTAAGAAATAATGATTTTATATATTGATCTTAGTTGATAATTTGTTAGTATTAGAGCAATTACATCAGGTTGTGTAAACTTGTGCAAAATAGAAAAAGGTGGTCTTTTTACACATTTTGGCTAAAAAAACACTCACATCAGTGGATGCATAATTGTGCATTTATGCACAATTGCTACAGTAACAGTGCATATATGCACGGTTACTGTAGCATGTGTATTTAATATTCTATTGTTTTTTCTCTCACCTCTATACTGACTCTCACCTCTCTGTACTCGCTCTCACTCTCCCTCTCTTTCTCATTTCCTCAAAGACTCAGGCGCACTGCTCTCTCAATCTCTCATCTCATCAATCTGGCCTACTCTAGCTTCCATCGATCGCCGAGGAGCAAGTCGAGTCCGTCGCCTACAAGATCGAGCAAGCCGAGTCACCTACAAGATCGAGCAAGATCGAGCAAGCAAGTCGAGTCTGTCGCCCACTGGGTTTGTTTCTTTGTTTGTTTTTTTTTTTTTTTTTTAACTGTTTTTCTTTGGGATTCCGGTGTGATCGGAGGCCGGAGGCATCGATCTTGAGAGAGATGGTGGCTGATGACGGTGGCTATGTTGGGTCTCTGAGAGAGACAAAAGTGTTAAGGAAATGAATATTTCATTTGAATAATTGTGCATAATAGACAAACTGATGTAGGTGTTTTGTAAAAATGAGTGTGTAAAATAGAAAAAGTAGGTTTTAGCCGTGTAAAATGCAAATTTTTTTGCATAAACTGATGTAATTGCTCGTATATGGATATCTATTTGGATTTTTTCTTCTTGATATACTTCGGCTCCCCTATCTTGAAATCCTAGCTAAAATTATGGTGGGAAACCTTTTAGTATTTTTATCCAAAGGTCTCTTGTAATTCCTCGCTATCAAAATTTGTTTTAGTCACCATTTTTAGAAGAGTGGCTTAATGTGGCAGACAAGCATGAAGTCTATTTTTAGATGACATGAGAGTTTTTAGCCAACGTCAAAATGAGTTCATGCTTATCTGCTGGCTCTCCTGTGTTTACGTTAAGTCACCATCAAAATGAGTGGCACAAAATGATGAACTCTTCTTGCAATTTACCTATATCTAATGATGTTCTTCCCCATTAATGCATACATATCACTTGCACACGATCAAGCTAGTTTTATTTTCTACCAATGGAATCCTCTTCTTCTAAAATGAACCCTGCTCCAAACAGTATTGAGAAAGAAGAGAATATGTCTGATCTAGAAACCGATAATAAATTCAAACAGATCTTGTCAACCATCCCAAAAAAAAAGGGTCCTGGGAAGGCAGATTTCTACCAGTATGAAGGTTTTTGGTACCCTTTCTACCATGTACCTGGAATATTGTTGGCTCAAGAACATTTCAAGCCACAACCCAACCAGGTGATCTTGAGCAGTTTTCCAAAATGTGGGACAACTTGGATTAAGGCTTTTATAGTTAGTTGTAGTATAAATAATATGTACTTCCGTTATAGAACAAAACCATCCAACTAAAATAATATACAAAAAAAAAAACTAAGAATACAAAAAATATAACCTTCATGAACAGTCCGAATGAGAAGTTTGAGGGAGATGGAGCAAATGTATTTATAATTTTCCTTTTCCAATTGATTTTTATTCCCTATGATCTAATCGCAAGTTTTAGATATACTTGAAGGTAAGCAAAAATAGCAGCAATTTTTTTAGATAGATGCAAAATCTTAATTGTTCTTATCAACTTTTCCTCTACTAATCTTTGGATAAATACAAAATTTTACTTTTTCTTATCAACTTTCCTCTATTTATTTTTGGATAAACACAAAAGAAATAGATAACATTGTTATAAACTGATTTTTCCTCTGCTATTTTTTTTTATAAGTTTATAGGTCAATTATTGTATATTGTATAATATGCATGGTTCGGATTTTGGTTATTAGTAAAACAGTTTTTTTTTTTTTTTTTTTAAAAAAAACATTTGCTTGATAAGTGGTAGAATTATTTATTTATTTATTTGTCTTAGTATTATCTATTTGAAATTGGTATTTGAGAATCAACGCATGNCTGTTTTTCTTTGGGATTCCGGTGTGATCGGAGGCCGGAGGCATCGATCTTGAGAGAGATGGTGGCTGATGACGGTGGCTATGTTGGGTCTCTGAGAGAGACGAAAGTGTTAAGGAAATGAATATTTCATTTGAATAATTATGCATAATAGACAAACTGATGTAGGTGTTTTGTAAAAATGAGTGTGTAAAATAGAAAAAGTAGGTTTTAGCCGTGTAAAATGCAAATTTTTTTGCATAAACTGATGTAATTGCTCGTATATGGATATCTATTTGGATTTTTTCTTCTTGATATACTTCGGCTCCCCTATCTTGAAATCCTAGCTAAAATTATGGTGGGAAACCTTTTAGTATTTTTATCCAAAGGTCTCTTGTAATTCCTCGCTATCAAAATTTGTTTTAGTCACCATTTTTAGAAGAGTGGCTTAATGTGGCAGACAAGCATGAAGTCTATTTTTAGATGACATGAGAGTTTTTAGCCAACGTCAAAATGAGTTCATGCTTATCTGCTGGCTCTCCTGTGTTTACGTTAAGTCACCATCAAAATGAGTGGCACAAAATGATGAACTCTTCTTGCAATTTACCTATATCTAATGATGTTCTTCCCCATTAATGCATACATATCACTTGCACACGATCAAGCTAGTTTTATTTTCTACCAATGGAATCCTCTTCTTCTAAAATGAACCCTGCTCCAAACAGTATTGAGAAAGAAGAGAATATGTCTGATCTAGAAACCGATAATAAATTCAAACAGATCTTGTCAACCATCCCAAAAAAAAAGGGTCCTGGGAAGGCAGATTTCTACCAGTATGAAGGTTTTTGGTACCCTTTCTACCATGTACCTGGAATATTGTTGGCTCAAGAACATTTCAAGCCACAACCCAACCAGGTGATCTTGAGCAGTTTTCCAAAATGTGGGACAACTTGGATTAAGGCTTTGGCTTTTGCCATTATGACACGATCCTGTGAAAGCGAGGCTACAAAGATTTTACTTACAAGACTGTCACATGATTGTGTACCCTTTATTGAGTATCAAACTAGCTCAAGCCAACCAAAATTGAGTCTAGATGTTCCACTTGTGTCTACACACATTCCCTACACTTCCCTACCAGAATCCATTATAAATTCTGGTTGTAAAATTGTTTATATATGCAGGGATCCAAAGGATGTATTTGCGTCTTTATGGGCCTTTCAAAGCAAGATGACTACTCGGGCAGGACTCCCAATCAATGAAAATATTGAGGATACGCTTGAGTTCTTTTGTGAAGGAATAACTCCTGCTGGACCATTTTGGGATCATGTATTAGGCTACTGGAGAGCAAGTTTGGAATCACCAGAGAAAATATTGTTTATAAAGTTTGAAGATTTGAAGAATGAAACCGTATATTGGATAAGGAAATTGGCTCAGTTTATAGGTTACCCTTCTCCTTGGAGGAAGAAGATAAAGGTATGGTGCAAAAGATTAAAAATTTATGTGATTTTGAAAACATGTCCAATTTAGAGGTGAATAAAAATGGAGTGATAACATTGGAGTTTGGAATCAAGAAAGATGAAGTCAACACCCTTGAGTTCAAAAATAGTATATTTTTTAGGAAAGGTGAGGTTGGAGATTGGAAAAATCATCTTACACAAGAATGGCAGGGCGACTTAATCAAATAACTGAGCAGAAGCTAAGTAGTTATGGCTTAACATGGAATGTCTACCTAATGGATGAACGAGGAGTCCAAACCACATTCATGGCTTGGGAGTATGACAACTAAATAGCAGCATCAAGACTTCTTGTAGTATGTCAAATGGAAAAAATGATCTTTTTATTTGTCTCAAAATAAAGAGAATCCATTTCATAGTTTCTAATTAGTTTTATTAATTTAAGGGTATGCATGATGTCGCATTATTTTAAATTATTTTTCGCGTTTTAGTTAATAAGGCAGGAAACATTAAGTATTAATGTATCTCCCTAATAAAAAGGTTTTAATGTCTTTAGTGTTTTGTAATTGTTAAAATTTGAAATATTAATGTTTAATTATTATGGAACCTCAATATCATTTTTTTTTCTTTTCTTTTTTCAGAAAAATGTTATATTTACAACATTTTCATAACAAATTTTACGTGGTAAGTTGCTATTGGCAACTATTGGTAAGCAAAATAGTAATTTCAATAGTGGATTTAAATAAAAAAAGTAACAATTTTAACATCTAAAATTTGTTATGAAAGTACTGTGAAAATGTTATAGGCATAACATTTCTCTTTTTTTTATTTAACACTATTTGAAGACTATGAATTGGTTGACATAAAGACTAATCAACGTTGCAATTGATCATATCCCAAAAGAAAAAAACTTTGCAATAGAAATAGAATATACATATTTTAATGTCTATCAATTACCTAATTTATTATTATTATTTTTCCTTCAAATTTTCACTTAGTAATACAGGATAAACTCTTTTTATACAAACGTCTCAATGACTTTATAATTCTTTCTTCTTCTTTTTTGTTGTTGTTGAGGAAAACGTTATAATTTGATTTATAATAATTAAAAACAAATTTCAAAATTTGTCTTAGTATTATCTATTTGAAATTGGTATTTGAGAATCAACGCATGACATTCTTTTTTTTGGTTATATATATAAACGTGCAGTATAGTAATTAAAAAATAAGAAAGTTGCATAGTTCTTTACCTCTTGAAACCTTGCTTCTGATAAAGAAATTTCAGCAAGAAGTCTGGTTTAGTATTCATCAAAATCCTTCCTTCTTTTTAGCACTATTTGTCTGTTGGTCTCCCAATATTGTTGGGTTTAGTATTCCAATTGTGATCAAATTCTTCTTCTTTTTTATTTATTTATTTTTCATAAGTTTGTCTATTTAGTTTTATTTAGTTATCTTTAATCTAATTAAGATTTTTATCTACTTAAAAATTATAATTGAAGAAAAATTATATCCACTTAGAATTTATGGTTGACAAAAACTTATATATATATATATTTTTTTAAAATCTAAAAATTTAAGAAAATTTCTACAATTTGGTGCCGCCACTTGGCACAACCATGACGTCTAAGCCTAACTTTTATTATATATAATATATAATATGATATGATTTCTAACAATTATATAACTCCAATTTCCATAACGAGCATCTCCAGGGGCTTGGGCATCCGGCTCTAGTAGCCAAAATTTGGAGAATGTGCTCCACTGTAGATGCTCCAACATGCTCCAACAGCTTCGGCAAAGGTGAACTTTTTTTTGGCTAATGAACAGTAGCCCATCAAGTCTGATGGGCTACTATTCATTCTTCAAATATATATTTTCTATTATAATAATAATGTGGTGTATAAAAAAATGTTGGAAGATGTGTAGTTGTTAAAAAAATAATAAATAATGAATGAAAAAATAATATTTAAATGAGATAGAGAATCTGTTGGAAGTGTATTTGAAAAAGTGAGTAGGCAAAAATTATTTTCTATTATAATAATAATGTGGTGTATAAAAAAATGTTGGAAGATGTGTAGTTGTTAAAAAAATAATAAATAATGAATGAAAAAATAATATTTAAATGAGATAGAGAATGAGATAGAGAATCTGTTGGAAGTGTATTTGAAAAAGTGAGTAGGCAAAAATTAAATGTCACTATTCATTAGCCAAACAGTACAAAAATTTGACTAATCTGCTGAAGATGCTCCAAAAATAAGAGATATATTTCACTATTGTTAATTTCAAAATTTTTGTTTTAATATAAACATATTAAAAATCAAAATAAGTACACTTGCTGCAAAGCCCTTCAAAGTTCAAACTCCAAATATATGAACGGGAGGCCTGTTGTTACTTCATCCCCTCCAATACCCATTGAAATTTTAGGCATAGTATCATCCCTAACTCAAAGCTCTAATTCAAAAAAAAAAAAAAAAAAAAAAAACCACCATGGCTTTGAATTTCTACCAGTTTGTTTAGTATCATCCCTAACTCAAAGCTCTAATTCAAAAAAAAAAAAAAAAAAAAAAAACCACCATGGCTTTGAATTTCTACCAGTTTGTTTGTTTGTGTGTGTATGTGAGAGGAGGGCGGTTTCGTAACAGAGGCTAGATAAGATAATCATCGGCTCCGGCGGCATTCAGAGAAGGGCAACCATCCTCAAAACGCGGCTGCCTCTCTGAGAGCAGAGCCTCATTCTTAAACTAATGAGAGTGAACCCGAATTTCTACTAGTTAAACAAGCATGGCTCAGCCAATAGAGAGGTCACAACTCTGTTGTTCATCCATGGTTTTCTCACCACTTCTCTCCAGGTACATGTTACTACTTTTTCTTAGAGTTTCATGATTCATCGCTCACTTCACTCAAACTGAAATTCAGCCCAAATCGGAAGAAGGGTCATTGCCATTTCGCCTTTTTGCTTCATAGATCCTCCTAATCTCTGAAATTTGGGTTAGTTTCTGAACAATCTTAGCTATTTATTCTTTGTAATGTTGAAAATATCAAAACTGTCAACCCACGTGAGCAAAAAGCTACAATCTTTGTTCAAAACCCATTGTTTTGCAATTTACTTAGCTGGGGTTAGTAGTAGAAATTTTAGTGATGATGGACATGGAATCTTCTTGAACGATAACAATGGATTATCAGAGTCTGAGACTGAGTGGGAAAGGTTACTTAAACCCTTTGACCTCAAAGAGCTTAGGAAGTCACTTAATCAAATAAGCCCCTATCAGCTCTGTAAATTGCTTGAGCTCCCACTTGACGTGCCCACATCAATGGAGATATTTGAATGGGCGGGTGCCCAGAAGGGCTATTGCCATTCATTTGATGTGTATTATGTATTGATAGATAAGCTAGGGGCGGCCGGGGAGTTTAAGGTCATAGATAGGTTGTTGGTGCAGATGAAAGAAGAAGGGATTGTCTTTAAAGAGACCCTTTTCCTTATGATTATGAAATACTATGGGAGAGCCAGTTTGCCTGGCCAAGCAACTAGGTTGCTTTTGGATATGAGGGGTATTTATTCTTGTGATCCAACTTTTAGATCTTATAATGTTGTATTGGATATATTGGTGGCTGGGAATTGTCCTAAAGTTGCACCTAATGTTTTCTATGACATGTTGAGCAAGGGTGTTTCTCCCACTGCCTACACTTTTGGGGTGGTGATGAAAGCACTTTGTATGGTTGGTGAAGTGGATTCTGCATGCTCTCTCCTCAGGGACATGACTAAGCACGGTTGTGTGCCGAATTCAGTGGTATACCAGACTTTGATACATGCACTCTCTAAGAATAATCGAGTAAATGAAGCATTGAAACTTTTGGATGAAATGTTTCTTATGGGTTGTACACCTGATGTTCAGACCTTCAATGATGTAATCCATGGCCTTTGCAAGCTCAATCGGATTCATGAGGCAGCAAAGTTGGTTGATCGGATGCTTCATCGGGGTTTCGCCCCTGATAATATAACTTATGGAGTTTTAATGCATGGGTTGTGTAGAATTGGGAAAGTTGATGAAGCAAGGGCATTGTTGAATAAAGTGCCAGCTCCAAATGTTGTGCTCTTCAATACCTTAATTAATGGGTATGTGACTAGTGGAAGGTTTTATGAAGCCAAAGATGTTATGTACAATTGCATGCTAAGTATCGGCTGTGCCCCTGATGTTTTTACATTTAACATGCTAATTCATGGGCTTTGTAAGAAGGGTTCTTTGATTTCAGCTTGCAGATTGGTTAATGAGATGGCAATAAGGGGTTGCGAACCTAATGTGGTAACATACACAACATTGATAGATGGGTTTTGCAAAGCAGGCCAACTAGAGGAAGCTAGTGATGTTTTAAATGAGATGTCAGCTAAGGGACTTAGTCTGAATACAGTAGGGTACAATTGCCTTATATGTGCTCTGTGCAAGGATGAAAAGGTTAATGAAGCTTTGGAAATGCTTGGTGAAATGTCTAGGAAAGGATGTAAACCTGATATTTTTACATCTAATTCTTTAATATCTGGACTTTGTAAGGCCAACAAGATAGATGAGGCCTTGGGAGTCTATCGTGATATGTTATTGGAGGGTGTAATTGCCAATACTGTAACTTACAACACTTTGATTCGTGCTTTTCTGAGGAGAGGTGAGATCCAAGAAGCGTTTAAGCTTGTAAATGAAATGTTATTTAGAGGATGCCCTCTTGATATAATCACCTATAATGGCCTAATTAAGGCACTGTGTAAAGCTGGGGCTGTTGAGAAAGGGTTGGTGCTGTTTGAAGAAATGATGAGGAAAGGACTTAATATTAATAATATCTCATGCAATATTTTGATCAATGGTCTTTGTAGAGTTGGAAAAGTACATAATGCACTCGAGTTTCTAAGAGATATGATTCATCAGGGTTTGAAGCCAGACATAGTCACTTATAACACCCTGATAAATGGTTTATGCAAGATGAGGCATCTTCAGGAGGCTTGGAATCTCTTTGATCGATTACAACTTGAAGGAATCTGTCCTGATGCTATTACTTATAACACTTTAATCTGTTGGCAGTGCAAAGAGGACATGCTTGATAATGCCTATTTGATTCTACATAAGGGAGTGGAGAATGGTTTCATTCCTAATAATGTGACCTGGTATTTATTGGTCTCCAATTTTGTTAAAGAAAGTGCCAAGGAGAGTCAGACTCTTTCCTCAGATCTGTTTTAGTGTCTAGAAAGAAATTTTGCTCATGGAATGATCTCTTTGTTTAATATCTTGAGTTAAGCTTCGGAAAGAGTTGCTTGGACATTTGGTTTTAGCTATTATCCACACATATCTTCTATCCTCAAACAAGTGTATTGCTGATTAACCATTGATTCTCTTGCTTTTGAATATTTTGCAATGCACATCATTTGAGGCTTTTGGATCTCTGTTTGGATAGGTCAATAGTCACCTGGATTGTTCAATGTAAATGTTTGCTTTTTGGGAGCAATTGTGCTTGAAGCTAATCAGAATGGCTATGAAGATGACTTTGGTATGATTTTGTATGTGAATGTAATTCGAGGAAATGGCCCTTACAAAGCAAAATTTCTTGCATTTCATATATTTGGAATTTGGGTTGGATGCGGGAAAAAGTTGGCTGGCTGTTCTTTTTTTTTTTTTTTTGGCTCATCTCAGTTTTGCGATGGTTAAGGCAGAAGGTTTCACAGCATAATATTTCAAAGAAGAAACAATCATTTCCAAACTTGAGGTGATCATATCATTTATCATTTTCCTATATGTCTACTATTTTACTGATTTATTTCCTGTATTTGATTATTTACTTTTAGAAACTTAATTGATATTGGTTCATTTTTCAAGTAATCAAACTCAGTGGTTCATGCATAATTGTATGTTGTGTTGTTAGAAATAAGTAAATTCTCCTTTGATAACTTCAACCATTGGGATGGAAACAAGCAGTGATCTTAATTATCTGATTATCGAACTAGGGAGTTAAGTTTTATCCTCCACTTTAAGATCTTGTGCAATGCGTTATTGGTCTAAAATGTCTTATGGAAATCTTGGTTGTGGTACTCAGGGACTATTATAATGGTGTATCAAATTCTTCTTTGTTGACTCATAGATTATACATAAATATTAGTGTCTTTTAAGTTTTAACTGAATGATTAGAGTTACACATGCCTTAGCTTGGGATTTTTTTTTTCATTTTTGGCTTGTGGCTTATCTGCTTTATCCTGAGTTTGATTTATAATTTTTAAACTCTTAATGTTAAGCTTTGGGTTTGTATATGCAGACAATTGTGTAATTACAGTGATTTGTTTATTATTACTACTTGTTTTATGGGCAAGTGAAAAAAAAAAAAAAAAATCAGATTTTGAGAGGAAAAGAAAAGCTCTCTTTTTTTGCATCTGCGTTAACATTTTTGTGAAATGTCAGTGTAGTTGAGTTCTTCAAAAGGGACCTCTGTTGGGGGCGAAAGAGAAGAAAATTCTCTCTCTCTCTCTCTCTCTCTCTCTCACAGGAATAATTCATGGATATAATTGCAGGCAGTTTTTCAAAAAAAAAAAATTGCAGGTAAAAAATATAGTTAAAAAAAAAAAAACAGAAGACAGAATCCTGATTTGGTTTTACATATATATGCATCATTATAGCTTGGTTTTTTTATGTTTCTGTTACAACCTTGGATCTAGTACTTCTCTTGACTCTTTGGGACCTTTCAAGCCAGAGTGATATTGGAAGAATGAAGATTTGGTAAATGGTGATAGACATTTCATTTAAGCATGCACTTAATTGTAAGTTGTAGAACATAGCCTGCTTGTGTGAACCTGCAGAGACCAAGATGACTTGTCACAGAAATGCAATTCTGGATTAAAATCCACGTAATCAAAGGAGTGTAGAGATTTGGAAGGTTGTTCTATTGTGTATTATGTGGACTATTTGGTGAGGAAGGAATATTAGTATCTTTGATGGTGCAGAATGCCCCCATCACATCATTAAACAGCTTAGTTATGCTCTTTGATTGAATGTTTGCATTAGGAAACACCCGTATTGTACCTTTCTGGATTTTTTAGATTCTCTAATCTCAGCTTGTAATGTTCAGCTAGTTGATTCATCTGTCCTAGTTCAATAAGATTATCATTTACTTATCCCAAAAAAAAAAAAAAAAAAAAAAAAAAACCTTCCAATACATACATCTGGTTTCATGTTTTCAATTAACTAATACTCTGATTTTGGTGATATAGTTAATGAAAATGGGACCAAGAGAAGGAGAATGAAGATGGACCCATCAGAGAGAACAATGAGAAACCTGATGCGGAGGTCCCAACCTCACACTGAGGAAATTCAACAAACAGTGGCTAACAGTGAGGAAAAATCCTGAGGCAGGTGATGCTCAACTGCCATCTGTCGAGGATTCTGTGAGGAAAACGCTCAAGAACCATCTAAAGAGGAATGTAAGCAACCCTCTACAGTGGTTTCTCAGATTATGCCAAGCAAAGTAGAGGGCCTAATAATGAGGTGTGTTGTCTAGTCACTAATCTTCTAGTAGATAGTTTCAATTGTCACTTAATGCCCTAAAGATGAGTAGCCCTGAGAAAGTCTGGGGGAGTTTTTTTTTTGGGGGGAGAGAGAGCGAGAGAGAGCCGCCATTCAGTGACATCTCTTGAATAAAGAAATAACCACTTTCAGTAAAGCCAATTATATCTTCAGTGTTTTGCCAAATACAAATTTTTTCTGTTCTTTTCTGAATTTTAAAGTTATATCATAAGGAACCACTGCATAAGATTGAAAAGGGGGGCTTCTCCTACACAGCCTCCCGCGGTCTTTTGTTTAACAAATTTTGGGAGTTTAGTAAACAATAGTAAACGTTTGTAACTTACGTTTCTCACCATTTTTTTTTAAAAAAAGGTTGAATAAGTCTCTAACATATCATATAATGGCTTGTTTGGAAGTTTAGAGAGGGAGGAGAGTAGAGGAGAGTAGAGGGGAGGGAAGTAGTGGGGAGGAGAGTAGAGGAAAATGATTCCCCTCCACCTTGTTTGGATGTTTTTAAAATTAATAAGGGGAATGGAGTAATTAGCCCTTCCCCTTGTATAATTTTGTTAATATAATAAGGGTAAATTAGGTAATTTACTTGGTCAATAGTTTATGTACTCTACTCTCCCTCCAAATCTCTCCAATTTGAGGGAATTAAAAATGGGGGGCTAGAGGGAGTTGAAACCCCTCCAAACCCCTCCCCCTCCTTCCTTAAAAAACTTCCAAACAAGGTAATTAGATTACTCTCCCTCCCTCTACTCTACTCCCCCTCATTTTTTAAACATCCAAACAGGCCATAAATGCCGTTGCTGGTTGGCGTTCCAATTGGCAAGACTGAGGATACTATTTGCTATTACTTGTGGTACGATTTAGGAGGAAAATTCACATAACAAGGGATGCAAATGCTGCTGATACATATTCTGCAACAGGGCCTGTGTCAATAAGAGGAAGTTTGGACAATATAAACAAGGCTGAGAAGCTTGTCATTGCAGAGGTCCCTACTTCCTACAAAATCAGCTGGCGACCTAAACACATGTTGTTACATATAAGCGACTATTATAGCAAAAGAGCTTGTGTTGTTGAGTTGGCAGCTAGAATTTTCATTTTGTATCACGGGATATACAACACTCCACTCACCTTTGGTGATTTAGCTATCCAAAGTGACCCATTTTGGAACAACGATATATATATATATATATATATAACTGGCAACATTAAAATTTTGTAATTTTCTTCAAAATAACATTGTATACATATTAAAAGATATTTTGCTGATTTTTTTTTCTTAATATAGAATTTTTCTAAAGACCAAAATTGAAAATTATTTATTAAAAATACATTTTAAATTTTTTTGATAAACGAGTGATTTGAATTACATGAAAAACCTAGACGGTTTTAAAGAACGAGTTATTAAAACCTTACCAGGTTTGACTATGTTAGGCTTAGTAATATGTTTAAAACAATTTAATTAAAGACTTGAACCAGTTCATTTGGTATTCAATTAAGACTTAAAATAATCTAATTATGCTTGTAATTTTCCTATGTTCTCTCAATAAACTTTTTTTTTTTTAAATCACCGCAAAGGCGCACACCAATATAAGACCTGGCAAACGGGTCAAGTTGGTTGGGTTAATCGGGTTTGAGTTAGATTCAAGTCTTAAAAAAAAAAAAAAAAAGATTGTCTTAAACGAGACGCAAGTGGGTTGATTACGTTATGGGTCAACCTATATATTTTTAAACATGGAATAATAATAATAATAATAACACAATCAAATTGTCTTTATTTTACACAACTTTCATGGCTGCAGAAGACTCTCTTTCCTCATTCGGTCACATTATTTCTTTGGCTAAGTCCACCTTAGTTACCAACGAGTGTATTTCTTTTTCTCATACTTATAGGGATGGTAATAAGGTTGCTCATAACCCAGCTAGACATGCTAGACATGTCAGAGGTTTGTCTGTATGGATGGAGGATACTCCCCCCCACCTTTATTCTATTCTTTTCGCCGACTCTGGCTAATAATATTTAGATGTCTTCCTTCTCAAAAAAAAAAAAAAATTGTCTTTATTTTTCTGTTGATAGAAATAAGAGAACAAATAACATGCTCAAAAATAAAATTTACATAACACATAACACATAAATTCTTAAATTTATTTTACACAATTCAAAATTCATTAATGATATCCATGCTGTAAAAGAAATAAAAAATATTAAATGTCATGAAACATGTCAAGTGTGAGCCAATAATGTGTGAGAACTAGCACTGGCTGCTCCACATGCAAGCTAGGGTGGTCATAGGACCACCTTGACTTGCACCTGACTTGCAAAAAAATGTATATATACAATTGCTAAAAAAATATTATATACTAAACTAACTTATTGTGACTACCCTTATAAAAATGTTGAACACCCTAACTTGAGAATTACAAAAATTTGAGTTCAACAAAAATAATAGTAATAATACATTTACAACATTTTTACAATAATTTCACAACAAATTCAATGTTGTAAACTGTTACTTATTCTAATCTAACCCAAATACAGATATTATATTTTTATCCACCAGTAACAGTTTTTTGCATAAAATTTATTGTAAAAATGTTGTAAACATAGCATTACTCCAAAATTAATTCTTTCTCCTCCCCAAACATAATCCTTAATCCCTTTTATAAATTAAAAAAAAAAAAAAAAAAAAACTTAAATAACAATAATAAATCTTAGCCCAAATAACAACAAACACAAACCAAACAAAAACAAAATAAGACCAAACAACAATAAGTGATCACCCTAAAAAAAAATTCATAGAGCTGCCATTGAGAACTAAGAAGATGAGATTTGAGAGTGAAACTAAGAAGCTGAGACAAAAACAATAACATTCAAAACATTTAGGTTTAGGTTTAAGTTGTGTGTGTGTGTGTGTGTGTGTGTGAATTTTCAATTGTGAATGGTCCCATTTGGCCAATTTTTGATGTTTTCATATCTTATATTTGTGCCCTGGTAAATAGTGGTGGTGAGCGAGAACCTAGTCTTCATCTCCCTCCATATTATTTTTGGCCTCCCATAATATCTTATATTTTGTATTGGTACCGTACAGCTTTTTTTTGGTTGCGTTTATCTCTATTTTAAATTGTATTGTTTTTAGATATTTTTCAAAATTAATACTAGTACTAATTAATAATTTGTCCTTTTGGATTATAAACTCACTTATAAATTCATATTATGTCGTTTTATGTCATTTATTATTTTATAGCAGTCACGTAATTATCATGCTATATTTACAAATATTGTGTTTGCATACCTTTCTCCCCAAAAAAAAAAAAAAAAAACCAACAAACAAAACAAAATAAATTTTTTTTTTCCATTTATTTATTTTTAATAAATATATGTACAGATGACAAGATTTCTGAAAAAAATTGTGAATGATATTTTCAAAATATTGCTTGTATATATAATTAGGAAAAAAAATTTAGATACAATATCTTAGGTGTTATTTCTTAGGTTTTCTTATTAAAATTCAGCTATGTGGTTACTTAAGTAAAAAAAATATACTTCTATCCCCTGAGAAAAAATCCACATGACAAAATTTTAAGAGATGAATCTAAGAAATAGCGCTTAACTATGTCTTATGTATATACTTAATGCAAGGTAATTGTGAATCGCAGGTTGATAAGTATTGGCTTGTCAGTGGATTGTGAATTGTCAAAAGTGGATTATTAATTGTTCAATTATATCACTAATCTATGCATTTCCCTTATATTGAGTGTATTTAACGAGACTAAGAAAATTACTTAATTAATATTTCCGCTCTTGAGTTGCTCACATGTACTACTTGTAACCTATTAATATCAATGCTCAAACAACTCATAAGAACAATGGATATCTGTTACATATATATGTGTTCGTAACTTACCAGCATAATTAATGTTACTCCATGTCCCATAACCAAGCAGCCTATATAAACCTCAAGCCAAGGAAGCCTAAAGAAAAATAGGAGGAAGGAATAAAAAGACTTGAAGTTGAAAGCTGCAGGTTCATATCAAATGGGGTCGGTTCAACAGAAACTGCTTCTCCTAACACTAGCAATTGCCGTCATGGCAAGCACGCCGGCTTTCGCTTGGTTACAGGACCAGTATCCGCTCACACGTTCACCTGAATCAGCCTGGTTATATGACCGGCATCGGCTCACACGTTCACCTGAATCAGAAAGATGTTGGAAGCACATTAAGAGAGTTGAGGGGTGCCAACATGAACTATTTGCAGCGTTTGGCCAAGACAAATTAGACCAAATATTTCTTAGTTTCAAGTGCTGCCAAGCCATCCAAAGGCTTCCCCGGCGATGTGGGATTTGGATTTTCGGGGGCCGAGCATTCGTTCCCTCCTTTGCTACTAATGTCCATGAGTATTGTGCTTTAATTGGTGTCAATACTCCTCGTCCATCAATGGTTCATCATCACCATGTTGATGAGTATCCTAGCTAGTATGGACTATGGATAACATTGATCAAAGAGTTGCTAAGATGAGGCTAGTTGTTTGGAGTAAAATTGCCTTTAAAATGAAATAAATGGAATGTAGAAGATTTAGTTCTTAGCACTTAGCGTTCAATATATGAGATTAAATTCTATAAGAAGTTAGTATAAACTATTTAGTTTACAACTTCAAATATATTATTTTCAATCAAAGAAATAAAGCATTCAATGTATGTATGGTAACTTTTTTTTTTTTTTTTTTACCTCTCCTTGGTTGGCCTTAACTAATGTGTTGAAAGTTTATAAACCCTTCAAAATCTTGGGACTAAAGTTTTATTTGTTGTTATTTTTTATTTTTGTTGCAACTTGCAAAGATGACAAGGAAAAAGAATAGTACCTACTCGTAAATTCCTTTGGTTAGAATGTAATATAACCCGGAAATTAAACATTATGCAACAGTTCCCAACTTCTTTTACCCTATTTATTCTCTCTTTCTCACTATGGCACTATGGCTATTTTTTTCCTTTTCTTTTTACCCTTTTTCCATCATCTTCTTCACAAATCAGCATGATTATCCATCCTAGAATTGCTTCGGATTCTAGTCCAGAGTTCTGGCAATTGTTATAATCCAGTACTTTAGTGCCTCGTTTCCGATCAAATTTCCTAAACAATAAGGTCCCACATCAATGATATTTGGTTTTGTATTTGAATTTTTGTTAAGGAAGTGTTTCAAATTGTTGATTAAAAAAAAAAAACAAAAAATGAGATAAAAGAAATGGGAGTTCTGAGGGTTTATTACTTTTTACTTTTTTTTCTTTTTTTTTAATAATTACATAGTTGAAGAATAGGAGATTTAAACTCTAAATATTTACTTTGAAAATACTAGAAAGTACCAATCAGTTGAGTTACAAAATTCTATACTTGAGTTTTGAGGGTATGTTGTGGTTAAATAAAAATTATCAAGAAATAGTTGTTATTCTAATATGTCTGTTAATTAATTTGCTTTCGAGTGAGCTCGTCCATAGCTTCAAGAAATTGTAATTTTGTGTACAAGCCAAAAATTTGTTATTAAAAAAATATTTGGGGCAACTCTAAAAGAAGTCCTATTATTGTATCCTTGTGACAAATTAAATTCCATATTTTTAAACGTGTCACTTTAAAATTTAAACTCCACACTTTCTTTCTTTCTTTCTTTTTTTTAACTCCACACTTTCATTGTTGAGACAAACAAAGCTCATCCTTTACTTTGTTAGTTATGACTTAATGGTGAGATTAAAATATAACATAAAATTGCACAACAACATGATTTCTAGTTGATTTGAGACAGAGAAACATGACAGCCACACTTCTTCTTCTTCTTTTTTTCAGATCTTTGTTAAGAGAGAGAGAGAGAGAGAGAGAGAGAGAGAGACAGTATTTTGATAGAAATGGTTAGGGTAGAACTAGTTATGGTAGAACAAGGTGGAGTTTATTTAGCAGAATAATAAAACTTAATCGTTATGGTTTGTTTGGATTGAGGGAAAGGGAGGGAGTAGAGTAGAGTATAGTTGGCCCAAAATTAGTCTATTTTTAGCCAACTTTACCATTCTCCCCTCCACTCCCCTCCCCCCCCCCCCCCCCACTCAATTCAAGCGGACCCTTAGTTTACCTGTGAGTCATTCCTTCTCTCATATTAAGAGACAGAGTAATGTTGTAACTTGTAACTCATGTTTTAGCAAAGAGAACTAGACTTTCTTTTCCTATTTTAGCTTGGATGGAATCTGTTCCTCCAAACATTTCTTCCATTGTTTCTGATATTAATTCTCTTTTAATTCTCTTCCTCCACACTAGAATTAATTCTCTTTTAGTTGAATAAAATTTGCAATGTTTTGGTTTCTAAAAAAAAAAAACTTAATACCACATAAAGTGCTAAAAATTTATTACATAATTTGGTAACTTATACTCCATTGTTTTTCAACCAATAATCCTATAACTAGCTTCCACATAAATGCTCTGACTAGTTTTTTTTTTTTTTTTTTGTGAGAGAGAGAGAGAGAGTTTCAACTTTCAACCTATGAGGCTCATTCCTGATGATAAAACACAAACAATAAATTTCCTCTCAATCTAAATATTAAATATCATTTATGATTAATCCTTCAATAAATTTCACAAAAAATCATTTTTGATATACAAAATTATATATCCGGTTAGAAAATCATAGCTAGCTGGTTTTGCCATAATCTAAAAATCAAATAAATTTTATATTTATTGTTCCACTATTTCAAATATTCTTCTAACAAAAAAAAAAATTAGTGTTGCCAATTATAATTTTTTTTTTAAACCACCCAATTGCGTAAACAAAAGTTCTAAATTACTCGACCTCAGTCGCTCTAGATCATGTCCTATAATAAGTTCAATATTATTCTAACATATTTTCAAATAAGAAAAATTCAAATAAATTGTTAAGGTGGAGCCAAATAGTAACATGGCAGTACCAAAGTTCCAAACATTTAGCAACTGGGAAGATTCTTGTAGGAAATTAGCAAATCTACCATGGCTTGAAGTTCTAAACCTTTCATGTAACCAATTTACACAATCCATACCTTTGGGAATGCAATATGATAAGGGCATTTTTGTCCTGCATCACACCTATGAAACTTCCCGCCCGTCGGGAGTATGTACCCCCTAGATAGGTCCCATAGGATTAATGATCCGTGGACTAAATGGGATGGGTCCCGACAGGTTAACCTCTTCTCCAGAAGTCCTGCTAAACGACCATTTGTAACTAACAAATGGGACTAAACCAAGACTGATGGATGGGATTAAGCTCATCCCGATGGATGAAGCAAGCATATGCCAGTGAATGGTGACCTATCGACTGAAATTGCTGGGTCTCACAAGCTCTAATGTGTCCTCCACTCATGAATCCCTATATGAAAATAACTCGCACACCACACTCAAAGACCCTACACGTTCATATCTTCCTCATAAGGAAGAAAAGCCCAAGATCTTGGGACCTTAACTCCGAATCTCCTCTGCAAGGAAAACTCTACATACAAGAGATCTTGGTCAGCCCTGTACCAGTATATAAAGCATTGGACCTTCCCTTCCTTGAGTTACATGTAATTTCCTAACTCTCATACTAGAGTTATTGGAGATTCTTCTATCACTGACTTAATCTTCGAAGGGTTTTTGGCCAGTATCCTACCAGTGCTCTTTGTAGGTTTCTTACCCTTTTTGTTCTCTAGGTACTTTCGTTGGAACATTTGTGGACAATTAACTCACTGACTATTTTTGTGCATCATCGTAATTCAATATATTTAACAATTATGATTCATACAATGAAAACTTGGAATTTCATGGATATCCATTGTCAATAAAATGCAACTATCACAAGGTAAATCAACCACCACCATCAACCTTGCAACAAGAAGACAATTTTGAGTCAGAAAATGGTTTTAGCTGGAAAGTTGTATCAATAGGTTATGGCTATATGGATATATGGAATATTTTCAGGATATCTTGGATTTAAAAGTGGAAGCGAGAATGGCTTTTGAGGATTCTCAAATTAGAGCAACATATCATGCTCAGAAGGCTTGCTGCCAGTCAACAATTTGTGGGTACATAGTCCTACTAGTATTTTCAAGAAGGTTTCAAAGGCATGTTGTACCATATTGTATTAATGTTTGCTCTTGGTGTTGGTTTTCTCTTTCCCTTTTAAAGTTTTGCTAATGAATTTTCGTTAGAAAATTGCTTCTGCAAATTGGACTTTTGTGCAGAAATCCTTGTATTTCTCAAGTTCATTGTTTGTATTAAATTAGAATTTTCCTGGTAAATTAAGAACATGACAAGTGGCGCAATGAAGAGCACACAATTGAAAAAATAAAACTGACGTGGCAATCCAGGTAAAAGTATTTATAGCCATTAGCAATGCTCGTGAATCATGATGATGACAAATAACATTAATCGGGTTAAACATTTTTTTTTTTTTTTTTTGGAGAAGATTTACAGGAAGTTATTGGCACTAGTAATTTATAGAGTTAAAATCAATCACATTTTGATTATATCCCTTGGTGTTACTTCTAAGTTCTAACCCCTTTTTTTTCCTTTTTTGAGAAGATACTTCTAACCCTTGAAACTCACGAAACGTTGGGTTTTTAATTAGCTAATTTATTTTTCCGGTGGTGTAACTTCATACCATCTTAAAGTAACTTAATTAGATAATTTATATCTCCTATTTTTATTACATAATTTGTAACTTACTGCATTGTTTTTCAACCAAAAACATATAAATACCTAGGCCTGGCCATGCATGTATATGTAGTATAAACCACAATTGTATTTTTAAGACTTGTAAAGGAAATGGGATCACTTCAACATAGATTTAACTTGATCCCACTGATTTTGGTATTGGTAGCAACCCCGATTATACCCAACATTCTGGCACGCGATTTGACTAAATGCTGCAAAATGTTGTATGATCATAAGCTCCGTCCATATAACAGTTGCGGAGTGCTCGCGTATGGAGAAATGGCACCCTACGCCCTTATGAGGTTTAGCTGGGTATGTGATGGACTTGGATTGCGTCCAACTCCGAGTCTGAGTACTTCTGATTTGACCTCAAAGAAAAACTTAAATATAATACCTTAAAAGTGTTATTCTTTTAGGTGCTTCTTTTAAAATTTCGCCACCTTTGTAGTTACTTAATAAATATAAAGACAATAATAAAACCATCTTGTATCTTTTTTTTTTTCTTTTTTTTTCTTTCTTTGCTTCTAAATTTTTGAAGAAATCGAGCTATACTCGTTTCTCTCTCTATTGCACTGAGATTGGACCATCACTTTTCTGAGTTTTCTCTAAAGTTTCCGTTAGAACCAGAAAGTCAGAGACAAATTCTACCTTGCTGAACTAAACAAACATAGCAATTTCATCCAAGTGGCCAGGGACGGAGCTAAGACTTAATGTTTGGGGGGCAAAAGTATAAACAAATTTTTTTTTTTTTTGGAACTCCAAGTAAACATTTATTTAGAAGAGAAAAGTTATATCCACAATATTTGCACTACATTCACAACAAATCGTAAGTATTAGGTTATTATTAGTTATTATGAGTGAGCAAAAAAATAATTTAAGTTGTGGATTCAAATTAGGACCAATAACAACTTACTGCATGTGATTTGTTGTGAAAATATTGTAAAAATGTTATGAATGTAGCACTTCTCAATTTAGAAAGTTAAGTTTTTTTTTTTTTTTTGGGGGGTGTTTTTTGTGTTGTCAAATGTGTGTGGTGTTCACTTAGACTAGTTAGAATTGGCTTAGGAATTTTTTATTTTATTTTATTTTTTGTTTGTGTCTTGTGTGGGTTTATTTTGGGGTGTTGTTTGGGCTTAAGTTTGTTATTGGTAAATTTTGTTGTTAAGCTTGTTAAATTTATTTCAAATTTTAGATCAATAAATTTTTTATAGCCTTTAAAAAGATCAATAATATTGTTTAACAAGGCAAAGTGCAAATTTATTGAAATAAATTGCTAGTATTAATACATATATATATATATATATATTCTAAAAAAATTTTGAAAAAAATTAAGGGTCCAACTATAGTCCCGTCACTGCAAGTGGTAGACAGAACTTACAGAGGTAAGAGGTTGGGTTGAAAACTTTAGAAATGCATTAATTTTCTTATCTCCCTTGCCTTGATTTTGGATGGGAATCCCCATATTTAACAATATTCCCAACAAAATTTTTGGAATTTGGGTTTTGTAAACGCGTTTTGACACCGTTTTCTTTATGGACTAAAATTAGACATATAGCTGAATTTTAAAAGAGTACCTAAGGAATAATTTATAAGGCACAGTATTTAAATTTTTCTTGATTTTATACCTACCATAAGCAAATAAATAAATTCTGCTAAATAAACCAAATTAGTTTTGTTAGCAAGGACTGCAAAGGAGCAAATTGATACCCACTGGGAATGGAGTTAGGATTTCATTTTTACGGGCAAATGCATGAACCGAAAAATTTGTAACATTCCAGAATAAAATATATATATATATATTAAGATTAAGACTAAATTAATACATGAAGATTCAAACTAACATATATTTTTAGTATTAATAAAATATAAATAAAAGAAAACACACAAAATAACTGTTTTTTTTTTTTTTTTTTAAGTTACATTTTCACTAACTCAATCTAAATCTTGAATATCATTTATGATTGATCCTTTATTAAATTTTACAAACAAAAAAAATTCATTTTTGATAAACAAAATTAAATATCCCATTAGAAAATCATAGTTGCCTTTGCCATAATCTACAAATTAAATAAATTTTATATTTATTATCTCACTAGTTCAAATATTCTTCTAACCAAAAAAAAAAAAAAAATAGTGCCGCCTATTTAAAATTAGAAAAAAAATGGAGTAAAAAAGAGAATAAGGATTTATATCATGTGGCAATGAGGTTTATTGTTGAGGCTAGTAGAAAAGCTCTTATTGAGATGGTTATAATAGATGAATTATCCTTTAAATTTGTAGAAAATGATGGGTTTAGAAGATTTTGTAATGTCTTACAACCACACTTTCGAAGAAACCTTGAGAGGCCATAGGGTTTGCCTTACTAGTAGAAAAGCTCTTATTCAAATTGTCATAATAAATGCGTTATCCTTTATATTTATAGCAAATGATAAATTTAAAAGATTTTGTAATATCTTGCAACCAAACTTTTGAAGAAATCTTGAGAGGCTATAGGGTTGGTTTGCCTCGCCAGTGATGCATGGATTTCAATACAAAATCCTTGTTACATATGTGATACTACATGTTTGTGGTTATAGTTCAGTGGTAATAACATCATTTGTTGTGCTCCATATTTATGGTTTGAACCCCATCACTCCTTTCCCACTATCTATTTATCAAAAATAAAAATGATAATGCTAGTTCAAGAACCTTTTATACTTGGATTTTCAAAGCTGGGTGGAGTTCCACTTATCAATTGTTGGAAAATACTAAAAAAATTGATAAGAAATTCAAGTGATTGAAAGATGACAACCCAAGTTATCTTGCCCGCTTATTTGTAGTTTTGTACTTGATCCCAAAGAAAGTGGACTTATTTGTAGTTTTGTTTTTCGACTATGTATGATGATGTTATGCTTAATAAGAACATGACAAGTGGCGCAATGAAGAGCACACAATTCAAAAAATAAAACTGACGTGGCAATCCAGGTAAAAGTTTTTTTTTTTTTTTTTTGAGAAACAGGTAAAAGTATTTATAGCCATAAACAATGCTCATGAATCATGATGATGACAAATAACATTAATCGGGTTAAACTTTTTTTTTTTTTTTTGGGAGAATAATCGGGTTAAACTTAAGCCTCAGAACATTGACAGGATTTTTTTTTTTCTTTTTTTTTGAGAAGATTTACAGGAAGTTATTGGCACTAGTAATTTATAGAGTTAAAATCAATCACATTTTGATTATATCCCTTGGTGTTACTTCTAAGTTCTAACCCCTTTTTTTCCTTTTTTGAGAAGATACTTCTAACCCTTGAAACTCACGAAACGTTGGGTTTTTAATTAGCTAATTTATTTTTCTGGTGGTGTAACTTCATACCATCTATTGGTGACACGTGGCAGAGCTTGATTGGTCCGCTTACGTCATCGCCTGCACGTGCGAGCTGATTGTGTCATCGCTTACACGTGCGATGATGTGTGATTGGTTCTTGTATGACACTTGGCGAATTTCTGTTGGCTTCTGAATAGCAATAGTAAAACCTAGCAGTAGCATGTGGCGCTTTGTAATTGGCTGCATTTTGTGGACTTGGTAGTGTGACGTGTCAGCTTGTGATAGGTCGGGAATTTTCCCTGTCTACACCATCTTAAAGTAACTTAATTAGATAATTTATATCTCCTATTTTTATTACATAATTTGTAACTTACTGCATTGTTTTTCAACCAAAAACATATAAATACCTAGGCCTGGCCATGCATGTATATGTAGTATAAACCACAATTGTATTTTTAAGACTTGTAAAGGAAATGGGATCACTTCAACATAGATTTAACTTGATCCTACTGATTTTGGTATTGGTAGCAACCACGATAATACCAAACATTCTGGCACGTGATTTGAGAATCTCAGATCCTTTTTTGACTACATGCTGCAAAATGTTGTATGATCATAAGCTCCGTCCATATAACAATTGCGGAGTGGTCGCGTATGGAGAAATGGCACCCTACGCCCTTATGAGTTTTAGCCAGGTTTGTGATGGACTTGGACTGCGTCCAACTCCGAGTCCGAGTACTACTGGTTTGGTTTAAAAGAAAAACTTAAATATAGTACCTTAAAGTGTTATTCTTTTAGGTGCTTCTTTTAAAATTCTGCTACCTTTTAGTTGCTTAATAAATATAAAGACATTAATAAAACCATCTCGTATCTTTTTCTCTCTTTTTTCTTTTCTTTGCTTCTAGATATTTGAAGAAATCAAGCCATACTCACTTCTCTCTCTATTGCACTGAGATTGGACCATCACTTTTCTGAGTTTTCTCTAAAGTTTCCTTTAGAACCAGAATGTCAGAGACAAATTCTACCTTGCTGAACTAAAAAAACACTGCAATTTCATCCAAGTGGTAGACAGAAGTTACAGAGGTTGGGTTGAAAACTTTAGAGAGGAATTAATTGTCTTATCTCCCTTGCCTTGATTTTGGATGGGAATGAGGGAATCCCCATATTAGAACAATATTCCCAACAAAATTTTTGGAATTTGGGTTTTCTAAACGTGTTTTGACCCCGTTTTCTTTATGGACTAAAATTAAACTTGTGACTGAATTTTAAAAGAATACCTAAGGAATAATTTATAAGGTACAGTATTTAAGTTTTCCTTGATTTTATACCTACCATAAGCAAATAAATAAATTCTGCTAAATAAACCAAATTAGTTCTGTTAGCAAGGAGTAAATTGATACCCACTGGGAATGGAATTAGGATTTCATTTTTACGGGCAAATGCATGAACCGAAAAATTTGTAACATTCCAGAATAAAATATATATATATATATATACATATATATATATATACACACACACACACACACACATATATATATATATATTAAGATTAAGACTAAATTAATACATGAAGATTCAAACTAACATATATTTTTAGTATTAATAAAATATAAATAAAAGAAAACACACAAAATAGTTTTTTTTTTTTTTTTTTTAAAGTTACATTTTCAATANTTAAAGTAACTTAATTAGATAATTTATATCTCCTATTTTTATTACATAATTTGTAACTTACTGCATTGTTTTTCAACCAAAAACATATAAATACCTAGGCCTGGCCATGCATGTATATGTAGTATAAACCACAATTGTATTTTTAAGACTTGTAAAGGAAATGGGATCACTTCAACATAGATTTAACTTGATCCTACTGATTTTGGTATTGGTAGCAACCACGATAATACCAAACATTCTGGCACGTGATTTGAGAATCTCAGATCCTTTTTTGACTACATGCTGCAAAATGTTGTATGATCATAAGCTCCGTCCATATAACAATTGCGGAGTGGTCGCGTATGGAGAAATGGCACCCTACGCCCTTATGAGTTTTAGCCAGGTTTGTGATGGACTTGGACTGCGTCCAACTCCGAGTCCGAGTACTACTGGTTTGGTTTAAAAGAAAAACTTAAATATAGTACCTTAAAGTGTTATTCTTTTAGGTGCTTCTTTTAAAATTCTGCTACCTTTTAGTTGCTTAATAAATATAAAGACATTAATAAAACCATCTCGTATCTTTTTCTCTCTTTTTTCTTTTCTTTGCTTCTAGATATTTGAAGAAATCAAGCCATACTCACTTCTCTCTCTATTGCACTGAGATTGGACCATCACTTTTCTGAGTTTTCTCTAAAGTTTCCTTTAGAACCAGAATGTCAGAGACAAATTCTACCTTGCTGAACTAAAAAAACACTGCAATTTCATCCAAGTGGTAGACAGAAGTTACAGAGGTTGGGTTGAAAACTTTAGAGAGGAATTAATTGTCTTATCTCCCTTGCCTTGATTTTGGATGGGAATGAGGGAATCCCCATATTAGAACAATATTCCCAACAAAATTTTTGGAATTTGGGTTTTCTAAACGTGTTTTGACCCCGTTTTCTTTATGGACTAAAATTAAACTTGTGACTGAATTTTAAAAGAATACCTAAGGAATAATTTATAAGGTACAGTATTTAAGTTTTCCTTGATTTTATACCTACCATAAGCAAATAAATAAATTCTGCTAAATAAACCAAATTAGTTCTGTTAGCAAGGAGTAAATTGATACCCACTGGGAATGGAATTAGGATTTCATTTTTACGGGCAAATGCATGAACCGAAAAATTTGTAACATTCCAGAATAAAATATATATATATATATATACATATATATATATATACACACACACACACACACACATTATATATATATTAAATTTTTTTTTAAAGTTACATTTTCAATAACTCAATCTAAATCCCGAATGTCATTTATGATTGATCCTTTATTAAATTTCACAAACAAACAAAAATTCATTTTGCATAAACAAAATTAAATATCCCATTAGAAAATCATAGTTGCCTTTGCCATAATCTACAAATTAAATAAATTTTATATTTATTATCTCACTAGTTCAAATATTCTTCTAACCAGGGAAAAAAAAAAACTAATTAGTGCCGCCAATTTAAAATTAGAAAAAAATGGAGTAAAAAAGAGAAAGGGATTTATATCATGTCGCAACGAGGTTCATTGTTGAGAGTTGAGACTAGTAGAAAAGCTCTTATTGAGATGGTTATAATAGATGAATTATCCTTTAAATTTGTAGAAAATGATGGGTTTAGAAGATTTTGTAATGTCTTACAACCAAACTTTCAAAGAAACCTTGAGAGGACATAGGGTTTGCCTTACTAGTAGAAAAGCTCTTATTCAGATGGTCATAATAGATGCATTATCCTTTATATTTATAGCAAATGATAGGTTTAAAAGATTTTGTAATATCTTGCAACCAAACTTTTGAAGAAAACTTGAGAGGTTATAGGGTTTGCCTTGCCAGTGATGCATGGAATTTCAATACAAAATCTTTGTTATGTATGTGATATCACATATCTGTGGACTGGTTATAATTCAATAGTAATAACATCTTTTGTTGTGCTCTATATTTATGGTTTAAACCCCACATCTTCTTCCCCCATTATCTATTTATCAAAAATAAAAATGATAATGCAAGTTCAAGAACCTTTTATACTTGGATTTTCAAAGCTGGGTGGAGTTCCACTTATCAATTGTTGGAAAATACTAAAAAAATTGATAAGAAATTCAAGTGATTGAAAGA
Organism: Quercus suber; assembly: GCF_002906115.3. Taxonomy (NCBI): domain Eukaryota; kingdom Viridiplantae; phylum Streptophyta; class Magnoliopsida; order Fagales; family Fagaceae; genus Quercus; species Quercus suber. Next base: position 1,272,040 of record NW_027069514.1, on the reverse strand, counting down.
TGACAACCCAAGTTCTCTTGCCCGCTTATTTGTAGTTTTGTACTTGATCCCAAAGAAAGTCGACTTATTTGTAGTTTTGTTTTTCGACTATGTATGATGATGTTATGCTTAACAAGATGATTGCTCATGTGAAAGATGCATTAATTCGTTTGAATGAGTATCATGCTTCCGTCCATGACTGTTTATTTCCTCCCAATACTAAAGCTTTGTGTGTGTGTGTGTGTGTGTGTGTGTGTTGGGGGGGTGGGGTGGGTGGGGTGTGGGGTGGTGGTGGGGGAGTGGTTTGAAGTGTGCATGTATAAAATCATTGCACCCGATATGATGAAGATGCGTCCGCATCATATCAAATCAATACCAGGTCCATCGCACAAGAGTGCTAAACTCAAGTTGTGTCCATCAATGGGAGCTCCAAAATCAACAGCCATAGTCAAGTCCACTCGAACTTCTTGTTTTTAATCATAATATTCCCTTCTACCTAGGATTCTCGTAATATTCCAATGAAAGAGGAGAAGATGAAAGAATACAAAGAGCAATGTCATAACATTCATGCCAAAAAAACAATCCTCTGATGCTTCCATTAAAGCAGGAATTCTCTGATATGATCATAGTTACATACATTTTCTGGTCACTGATTTCAAAAAACGCTTCAAGTACAAACATAAGAGGATGAATCAGAATGTTTTACAGGAGTATGATCATCAAACATCTAGATATTGCTAGTAAGTCAGAGCAAAAGCATGAAGATCGGACAGCTCCTGATCCCTACCACCTAAAAATGTATACAAAACTCAAATAGAATGCAATACAGAACTCAATTCAGTAACTCGGAATCAAAACAAGATAAGTCAGCATAATTAAATCATGTCCATGAAAACAACAGTCCCATAGAAGTTGGTAGTTAGCACTGAAAACCAACAGTCCTTCACGGTGCAACACTGCCACTACTATCCTCACCTGACAATCAGAACCATACTATGTTCCTTGTTATGGCATTAACTCTACCTCTTATGCTCGGCTTTAAGGAATGTGCTTCTGATAACGCATGGAGTCCTCACTTCTGGTTGATCAATCCAAACATATAATTATGCTGGGCATAAATTGTGAATGTTTCCAATGCATGCACAAGTTCTACATATCCACTTGCACTCCTAGTATGTTCCAAGGCCTGGGCTATGGCCGGAACATCAACCAACTCAATAAAATCTGGCTTCCTATTATGTTTCTAATAGGACCATACAAAACTTTCTTCCCTCCACTTGTTATGGGCTACTGTGTTTCCATTTGGAAAAATCCTGGTCTCATTAAGATGAGGATCCCTACTGCCACAACTACGGTTGCAGCTTCACAACCATCTATTGTTTCTCTTCTCAATCAACTGCCAAAACACACAGCATAAACAATTTTTTTCAGGGAAAACAAAATTTTTTCCATTTTCTCTTGAGCGGCTATAAATGGGCAGGTGTGCAATACCTTGAGAGAATAATACAACTATACTCAGCTGAAAGAGACTGGACAAAAACATATATGAGCTCCCCAACTTGGATAAGCAAGAAAACAATGAAACACAAACTACTGTATACATATTGAAATTATGTGGGTAACTTGGATTCATATGGTGTTCTAGTCAAACTAGATTTAACTCTGATGAATTTCTAGACATGTTAATATTTGACTTTGGAGAGAAAACACCGTCAAGGAACCTCAATTTGACAGGCAGTGGAGTTAAGCCTCCGTGTGTTTCGACATTAGTACTTCTAGAAAATGAATCATTTTCCAAAAAAGAATTTTCTAGAAAACTTTCTTATTTTCCCATGTTTGGTAGCAATCTTAAAATGAGCTGAAAAACTATCTTTCGACTTTCCTTATTTAACTTGGCTCTAGAATTTAGCTCTATTTTATCAAAAAAAAAAAACTCTATTTTACACCAAGCTAAATAAGGGAAGTCAAAAGATAGTTTTCTTTTAACCCCTTTTTTTTATAATACCAAACACGGAAAACTATCTTCACATAAGATTTTTCATTGAAACAAATGGAATGATGTTTTCCAGCAATAACCATGAGGCCTGGTGTAGGGGATTTCTATCATTTAGAAAAACAAAGACATGCAAACTTCAAATTTCGTATAGAACTTGTCTTCCTTATTATTTATCGTTCAGTAGCAGGAAAATAGCGTGGTTCCTTGAGGGCATGAGGACAAGTTGAGTTAAAGATACACAAAAATGGGAGGAAACTCTTATGGTTATAATTTGCCAATCACCCCCCTTTTTCCTATACTGAAGAGCAAAGATCTCACTATCAATTAATCTAAAAATCCAAATGAAGTCTAGGAATTGTCAGCAAGTGGTCCACAAAACTAGGGGCAGAGGGTAAGAGAAAGGAAAATTTGAATCACTTGCATATTCTCTGGCTTTCACTCTTTTGGGTCAATCAACTTCTTGAATAATACCCATGCTCACCAGATCCAAACTCCTCTGATCACAACTTTGACTAGATAGTAGCAAGCAATTGATCTATATGGACAGTAATGAAGTATTTTAAGGAAGGCCGAAATACCATTTCTCATAGAAATCTTTAAATCAATCTCTAAATAACTTTGCAAGCCAATCTTCTTTAGAGAGAAGTAATAATTATATTTTACACACACACATAAGCAGATCTATTTTTACCCCACTAAATTTGATTGCTTTATAGGGGTGCCCAACTCAACTGAAGACTGGACATGTATTGCATGCTCAAGTTGCATAATTATAGGCATAGAAAAGGTTACTTATCAGGAAAACAAAAGGGAGGCTAGAAACCTAATAAGCGAGAGAATATATGGCAAACCTTGACCGACGAAGATTGAACTTCAATGGAGTTGCCTAACTCCAATTCATTTTAATTTTTTAATTTATTTAAGTGTTAAAGGGAATTTTGGTAATTTATGCTTTCTGGACATGGGTTGCAGTCTGGATCTATTGGGTCTTATTTTGGGTTTTGATTATGTTATTAGGTTTTATTTGTGAGTTTAGTTATTTAGTTTAAGCCTAGTAATCACAGCCCCGATTAGTGTTAGCCTGTTAGGTATATTTATCCATTTATATGAATGTAATGATTTGATATATTTTCTAAATTTTCTGTAATTATGAAAGTTTATTTTAAGGTTTGTATGATTCAACCTTCACCGTGTGTAATTCCAAGGAACTCTTAAGTGTGATGGCTCTAGTTTCATTCTTCTTCTTTTTTCACTTCTCTGTCCTTAAATTTCCAGCAACTTGAAATCTTGCAACTATACATTTATTTGTTACTTTTGAAACCCTAGACCACCTTTCCATAAAATAGCCCCAAAGAATCTACAAAAGGGCAAAATACTGTTTTATACATGAATCCTGCTATTTCTATATTCCCTAATATTTTCTAGCCCTTTTTCCACCTATAAAACCCTAATCTTTGACATCCCAAATCCAACAAACCTCCTGCAGGTTAACTCCATCAACCCAATCTGTCAAGATAAAACCTTTGTTCTATTGTCCTACATCACTAACTTAACTAAGGGGTAACTTTTTCTTCTTCTAACTTAACCAAGGGGTAACTTTTTCTTCTTCTTTTTTGAGAGAAACTGATGGATAACTTAGGAAATCAGTTTGCAGGATTTCATTTAGATAATTTACATCTTAGGAAAGAAGTGGAGTGAAGAAAAGTTAAATGACTTCCAATTTAAATACCTAAATAAGCTGTGGAGAGAAGAGAGGTGGAAAGAAATTACTTTTATCTGGTCTTCAGAGAGAAATGAAGTGAAATGTTTGGGTACAACAATTATAGCACAACTTAAAAACTACTCAAAAGTCACAACCCAAAAGAACCATCAACTGAAAACCCAAAAGAACCAGCTTCTGCAAACAGAAATTCCTAAGTTAGTTTTTTGCCTACATCAACCCTAGGTCTCCTACCTCCCATTGTGTATGTCGCAAGCTCAGTAGCCTCCAATGAATCACCCAATGAAAAAAGCCAAACAGACATGTCTAAGTCATTATTTTCCCTACATCACCAACACAACCCGTAAATGATGTAAAAGATTTTGTTCTTTCTCATCTTTTAGCTGTAGGTAACTTTAATTTTACTTTATTTAACAAAGAAATGGCTCCATACAGTGAGATAATTAGACTTGCTTAATTATAAACAATGGCATCAAAGCAACACTGCTATTTTCTTATTTAATTTTTAAGCTTCTTTAGTGAGGAAGAAACAATAAATTTTAAGTACCTCTGAGGTTCCTACAAGAAAGGATAATGTTGATTTATCAGCTTCAAATTTTGGACTGAGTTTGAACAGCCTAACAAGCATCAGAATTCTTCAATTGATCAAGATAGGGTATTACAAATCTTCTTGTCAATTTTTATGATATAAATCAAAAACCATTTTTTTTAATAGATTGAGAAATAAATTAATTTGCTATGTATAATGCTATCAACATATTCAAAATCATCCAGAACTGTTGAGCCATTGTTGTTAATTTATAGGACACAGAACAGAACATAGTCCACAAGGATTTAACCTCTTCTTCTTCTTCTTCTTACAACAAGTGGGGGGAGGGGGGATTCAAACTAGGTTCTCCTCCATGAGAGAACCAGACAATACCACTGAGCCACAAGGCTCCTGGCCAATCTAAGTTCCTCTTTAAACTATAAATAGGGCATTGACATTGGCTTTCACCCATTCACTGAGATACATACAAAAAAATTCATAGAACTCTATTGAGACTGATTGCTAAGCTAACTACTAAACACCTCACCCAAAGACCAAGGTAGCCAACTTAAGATTCATTAATCAAAGTAGAAGAACTGCAAAAGGTCAAAAGATAAATTAAACTGTTCCAAACATTGCCACACTTGAAGTAAAGGTACATGAAATCAACAGAGGAGAGCTCACAAAGCATTTGCAATACTTTGTAACTAAGTTAAACTACTCCAATCAAACCTTATCTATGCAACTTCACTGCATTGAATAGAAGGCCTAGGTCACGCTAAAACAAAAGGTAGATTATATACATTCCAAGTTTACAATGCAAAGCAACCAAATTGAGCATTGAAAAATATTTCAAACCTTGCTACAAGGAAGCCGCCTTGATCGCCCTCTGCAATTCAGATTCTACATCACTCACACGGTTTGTGGACTTCTTTGATTCCCTTTGTCCATTCTCTTCTCCGCCACTCTTCTTGCTCCTCCACCGCTCAAACTCGCTAGAACTCTCACTAGTAGGCGGCACCACCTTCTTTCCTATAACATCACTCTCTCCACGGAAATTTTTCACAGAAATTCCCAATCTCATCTCCTCCAAACCCTGCTTCATCTCTCTATTTTCCTTCTCCAAAGATTCCAAATCCTTTCTCATCCAAAAGAACATTCCCTTCAACAATTCCAAATCACCCACATTGTTCTCACCACTGTTCTTCACTACCTCCTTCACCTCCTCAACCCTTTCTATACCGATCTTATTCACCCTCAAGTAAGGCATTGTCTTTCTCAAATCAGCCGGAAAATTCACGCCCCATCGCATATTCACTGTTAGCCTTTTGGCCACTGGAAAAACCGTTCTTGCCATAACAGCAACTCCATGCAAAATCCCATCTTTCCCACTATCCTTCAAAGCCAATTGCCTCTCTGACACAAGCCCAATTCCAGAATTTAAATCAAACCCACAATTCTTCAAAGATTCAGGATTTGTAAATCCATCTTTGCGACTACAAGGGTCCAATTTCAGCTCCTGCCAAACAGATAACTCATCTGACACAAACCCACTTCCAAGCTTGCCATTTGAAAATGACCCAGAATCAAAACTGACCACACCATTGGAGTAAGACCCAGAATTCACTTCAATACCACCATTGGAGAAAGACCCAGAAACCTGATTAGAAGAAGGATCAGAAAAAGTCGATCTTTTGAGGGAAAAGTGACCCAATTGGGGCTTGAAATGGAGAGAGAAAGTGGGGATGGGAGTGTTTGTTGGGGAAAGGGAGAAATTGGCAGAGAAGACAAGAGGGGAGTTGTGTGGAGAGCCAAAGAGGCCAAGGCCAGACTTAAGGGAGAGAGAGAAAAGAGAGGATACAGTAGTGGTGGTAGGAAAATAGGAGAGCTTGAGAGAAGGACCAGAGGGAAAGTTGGTGGAGAGTGAAAAGGAGAGGTCTGAGGAGGAGGTGGTGGTGGTGGTGGTGGTGGATGTCGTGGTGGTGGAGATGAAAGGTTGGTTGAATATGGTAATGGGTAATTTGGCTTTGAGGATTGGGTTTTGGTTTTGGTGGTTGGGGTTCTCTTGAAACTTGAGGGAGAGCTTCATGTCTTGTGGGGCTGTCAGTGTTTGTGTAGGTAAAGAGTAAGGAGTTTAGGACTTAAAAGGAGCTGTGGAATGAGATAAAATAGTTAGTGGCTCACTCTACAGATGTGCGATGTGAATTTATGATTGATCAAAGGAAGGCAAGTGAAAAACTCGGGAGCAGGAGCTCTGTCAACGATAGAGGGATGCTTTTTTTTTTTTTTTGATAAGGGCATGCTTTTACTCTAACAAAAAATCTGCGCGCACCAATACCGTTGCAGCTATTCCTGAGGCTTAAAATAATTTTTTATTTAAAAAAAAAAAAAAAAAAAACCTTATTTGAACTTTAAACTTGAGATTTAAAAAAATCTGCGCGCACCAATACCGTTGCAGCTATTCCTGAGGCTTAAAATAATTTTTTATTTAAAAAAAAAAAAAAAAAAAAACCTTATTTGAACTTTAAACTTGAGATTTTTATTCGGTAAAAATACAAAATTGACCATCTAACTTTCAGCTTTTGTTATTTCAGTCATCTTTCAGTCTTCTAACTTTTAATTTTTGTCAATGTAATCTTCTATTAGAACTCAGTTATCTTTTTCTGTTAAGTGACCCTCTAACTTTCAACACTTTTTTTAATAATAATTTTCATAATTAAAAGAAAATTAAAAAAAGCTGTAAAAAACAAAATAAAAAATAAAAAACAATTAAGGGGAACAATGTCGTTCCCCTTACCTAAGAAATCAAAACCTTGAACATGTCGGACAAGTCCAAGTCATGAACCTGAATCTGAGTCCCGAATAAAATGTAGCCAACAAGGGTGTTCTCGGGCAACAAGCCAATGGCACGCCGCACGCCTCAAAGCCGATTTGACATAGCCCATCTCTTCCTCGATCATGCAAGTATCGAGCACGAAAACGAAAACTAGGGAGAGTGTATTGATTCGGTGGTGTGTTGAGCATAGACTTCGCCAGGGACATTGGTATTGGAGATCATGGAATAGTAAAGAGGGAAATGGTGGCGCTAGAAACAAAAGGGGCAGATCTAGATCTTGGCGGCGAAGACGGCGCAAGTGTAAGGCTGTAAGGGTTGAGAACACAGGCACAGGTTTTGCAACAAAGCGAAGTGGGATTTGCACTTGCTCGCTTCAACCTTCGTTCGTGGCCACACGTTCCAACTCATCCGACTCCATCGATTCCCTCTGGATTTGCGTTCGTCATTTTCGACTTTGTTTTTCAACGTGGTTTTTTCTTTTTTCTCTTTTTTTTACAGCTTTTTTTTTTTTTTTAGTTTTCTTTTAACTATGAAAATTATTATTAAAAAATTTTCAAAACGGTGTAGTTTTGATCACTTAATGAAAAAAGATAAGTGAATTCTAACGGAAGACTACATTGACAAAAATTAAAACTTAGAGGACTGAAATGACAAAAGCTAAAAGTTAAAGGGCCAGTTTTGCATTTTTGCCTTATTATTTCAAAGTAAAAATTGGTTATCTACCCGACGCATATTTAGTGTGATCGTCATTCCATAAGTATAAGTATTTGTGGAGTGTGGAGGGTAAGGGTCAAGGAGTTTCACACACATATACACTTAGATTAGGTTATAGTAAAATTTCTATCTTGTAAAAAAAAAATAGTTGACCTGATATTTCATAAAAATTAAGTTAGTATTTTTTTTTTTTTTTAGAATCAAAATGACCATAAGGAGTCTATGTGAGACTGGTAGGCTATTTACAAATAAGAAAATATTTACGTACACAACATTTTCACAACAAATCATAAATGATAAGTATTTCTCAAAAAAAAAAATTATAGGTGGTAAGTTGTTATTGGTTTTAATTTGAATTCATAATTTAATTTACTATTTTGTCCACCCTTAACAACCAATAACAATTTGTCACCTATAATCTGTTGTGAAAAATATTGTGGACATAGCATTTTTTTTTTAACAAAATGAGATTTTTTTTAAACTATATACAAAATGCTTATTTAAAATTCCTACAAAGTTAGATTAATATTCGATACAATTAATAAATTTGATTTAGTTGTGATATTATTTATAAGAAATCTTCCCTTGGATTGGACAAAGGACGGTTGTGATATGTTTTTCATTTTGGTTATTATCTTAACTCGTGTCTTTGTCTTATTTTAAACTTTTTAAGCTCTATTAGAGCATTCCCATCAAAAGTTCTAAAAAATTTAGTATTTAGCATCTCAAAAACTTACTTTATTGATTTTAACACTTTATTTTACAATACACCATACATCAAAAGTTCTATTTTTTTACCACTTCATTTAAAATAATATAAAAACAACCTCCACAAAATCCAAGAGCAACAATCATAGCCACCTCTACCATAGCACTACCAGCATCAACCTCCATTGTGGCAACCAAAATCCACCACACAAAAAAATAAAAAAATAAAAAATAAAAACACGGCCCAACCACTGCCTTCCTCTTCCAAATCACAAATCAACCATCATCACAATCACAAAACCCAGATCCATGATAAGAAAGAAAAAAGACAGAGAGGCAAACCCATCACACTGGTAAGCAAAACACACACAAACCCACTACGGCAAACCTCCACAAAAGCAAACCTATCACGTATTACGACCTAGACCCGCAACCCAGAGACCTATGCCCACGCCAATCACAATCCAAAATCATAAACCCACAACCCAGAGACCCACGCCCATGCTGATCACAATTCAAAATCACAAATTCACAACCCACAAAATCAAATCACCTCGCCGTCAAGCTCTACCTCCATATCAGCGGCAACACTCCAAAGGCGCTTAGGCTTTAAAGTTCCTGACTGACAAACATTGGAGGGGAGGAGCTCAAACCGTGAACCCGAGAGAAACAGAGAAGCTATGGGAAAGAGGAAGAGGAAAGTGAGAGAGGAGAGAGAAGAAAGAAAGGAAAAATAAAAAACAAATACACGCACAATTACCGTTGGAATAAAAAAATAATTTTTGGTTTAGGATTTGTGCTACAGTGAGGTTGTATTAATACAATCTCACTGTAGCAGTATCTCAAAATTTTTGAGATTTGAAATGTTTGATAGAGTTGGTTTTTTGGTGCATTGGTGCTAAAATTTAACATATGGCACTTTTAGCATTCTTAATGGGAATACTCTTAAAAAGTAACTACAATAGTACAACCATTTTTACGTTTATATTGTTAAAAACACCATGTCTACACAAAGAATTTTTGTCTCCGGTTTTAAAGGTTTTCCAACCACAAAAGCAAAACTTAAAAAAATATATATATTTTTAGTTCTATGAGAAAGTTAGGGGAAAAAAAGACTTAATAAATACACAACAAATTTAAATATATTTTTTTCCTACTACTAAAAATCTTGCACATCATTTGGTGTCAAATTTTGTTGTCAAAACTACTTTTGTGTCTCTAGAATTTCTCTTTAAAAATGAAGGTGTGTTCAATAAAAGACTAAAAGATAGAAAAAGAAATAAAGTTAAAAGTAAAGACTCCAAATACTTGGTCCAAAGAAAGTCTAAAGATATGACCAAGAGTGTTCATCAAATTGATCAAACTGCACAACCACACATAAACCAATCAAAATTACCTATAAAATGGAGAAATCAAACCGCATCACAAGTGGAAGTGAACCATACTATGACACATGATATGGTGTGGCGTGCAATTTTATGATCAGAAAACCACACAAAACTACACCGCACCCATATATATATATATAATATGAATAAGTGGTAAGCTCATTGAGCCCAGAATTAATGTGTTTCAATGTTACGTTAAAAACGACTTCATTTTGGTTAAATACAAAATCAAAAGTCCAAAATCTCATTCACTTTTCCATCTCAATCTCACTCTTCTCTCCCAATACCCTCTCTCACTGCTAATCTCTCTCAAGTCTCACACCCACTAATCAAACCCTAGCTGCCACACCTTGTTTAAGGGTTATAATTGTTTATGGTTTACTGTCGTAGATTATTTTTATGTTTTGTATATGTGTGTGGTACTTTTAGTTTAATGTTAATCTGTCATGAGTTTTTTTTTGTCTTGTATATACTTTTGTTACTTTTTGTTACACAAGTTTTTATTATTATTTAATTTATTGTCATATTATCATGGTTATTACTTATTAATAGTAAACTAGTAATTGGTGTTTATAATACTTGTTTTTTCTTACAAGTTTTGTTTTGTGTTAAAAGCTATTGAGTTATTAACTGTGTAGTCTGTGACCCTGTGTCATTGTTAGGCACAATCTTTTATAAGGGAGAAAAAAAAAAAAAAAAAAAAAAAAAAAAAAAAAAAAAAACTTTGGGCTAGTCCAAACCAACCCAGCAGGTGTTGATTAGGAAAAGTCAACCTAGAATAAAGAAAAACTAGCCTACTAGTTTAAAATTCAGCCCAAAACAAAGGAAAAATTAGTTTTGGGTGAGGCCAATCCAGCTCAAAATTTTGAAAAATATATCAGTCCAAAACCACTCAAACCACACCTTGTACACTGCATTGAACCGCACCGCAACGTACATGTAACCACAAAACTAAGGTGTTGTGTAATGATGGTTTTTGTCAAACTGCACCGTAAAATGTGGTGCTAAAAATAACCTAAAACCGCACTGAACAGTACTGCGAACATCCTTAAATATGACAAATTGCTAGTAGTAAATTAAATAAATAAATAAAATATTTTAGAGATAGGTTTGAGAACTAATAAAAGATTGTCAACTTAACAAGTGTGAAAATAGTTGTCAATTTTTTTTTTTTTTTTGTGTATTTAGGATTACTCCTTGGTCCAACATCCAGTGTAAGATGGATAGAGAAAATTCGTAGAAATTGAAGCTTTGCTCTTACCTTGGGTGCAAGGGACGACTACCGAAGGGAACTTTCAAGAGACAAATTGAGAGAGAGAGAGAGAGAGAGAGAGAGAGAGAGAGAGAGAGAGAGAGAGAGAGAGAGAGAGAGAGAGAGAGAGAGAGAGAGAGAGAGAGAGAGAGCGATGGCCTTGATTTATTAAAGAGATAATATTTCAAGTACTAATGAATTTGAGCACTATACCAACATTCGGGTGGCCTAGTTGGTAAGATATCAGGCCAACAAGTCTTAAGACTTGGGTTCGAGCCTCAACAACTAGCTATGTATTGGTGCTTCTTATATCTCATTCTCATCCCAAACGGTCCAAAGAATAATAAGTGAGTTTCTCAAAGATCGGGAGAATGGGGTCTCACTCGGAAGCGGGTAAGGTGCTATTATGGTCATGTCCAGGTAGGGAAGCCACATTGGTCGCCCCCCTCAACCCATTTTTTTTAACCCAAAAAAGAAGAAGAAGAACTTGAGCACTATATTGAGAAAGAGACAAAAATCTGAGAGAGTTTGTGCAATTTTTCTATTTCAATGTATGGGAAACTCAAAGTCTAAAACTCACACACAGAGGAGAAATGCGAAATACAAACTCTTATATGGGGAAAGAGAGACAGATAATGCACATTCCAAATTTTCATCTTTTTTTTTATAATAAAAATATTATGAAAATGTTGTGGTTTTAAAATCTCAATACCTTTCTTTTTTTTCTTCTTTTTAGAGATTACAATACCTTTCTTTTAATGAACACTTTATTGGTTAATATTTGATCTTTATATATATATATATATATTACGGATTATTGCGTGGAGTTAAAAAAAAAAAAAATTTGGGGACACCATTTTATCCTTAAGTGATTAGTTTATATATCATATAAAGATAACACTTTACCCAAAAGTTTAAATGAGCTGGGACTAAGAGCACTCACATTAGGCTCAACAAACCAGATAATAACTAAACCCTCCAAAATACCTCCACCTCCAGCCCATATTCAATAAACCATTGAGCCAAACTAATTTATGAACACTAATTCAATACATCTATTATGTTACTGTAGCTCAATATCCCCTTTTTTTAATAAGTATTTTCCCTCTTTCACTTGCTGTGTGCGCATGTGCGCGCGCAGAGCCATAGATTCATCTCTTTCTTTCTTTTTATTTTTTTATTATTATTTTTTTAATGTGAACAAATGTGGTTAAAAAATAAGAAAAAAGAAAGAAAGAGGCACTAAGCTAACACGTTGGTTGGTTCAGTGGTAAGGAGCTTGTCCCCTGCTTGTCAGGTTTGGGGTTCGAGTCATCTCCATAGCTAATTGTTGGTGGGCATCCTTAGTGAGGTTAATTCCCTACACGGTCTGGTGAGAACGGTCGGAGCTTAAGTCAGACCGGCGCCCTGCCCGGGGGTATAATATAGCCATAAAGGCCCCCATTTTCCTTTACCCAAAAAAAAAGGAAAAAAGAAAGAAAAAAAGAAAGAAAGAGGAACTAAACCTTAATTTCCATTTTAGAATGTGATTAAAGTTCAGATTAATATGTGAATAGTATATGTGAAAAAGAATGAGGGGTGAAGAAAAAAAATTGGCCGAAAATAGGGAAAAGGGTAGAAGTTATTAGAGAGAAAAATATAATATTTAAATGGAATAGTGATAGAGTAGCGAGGTTAATGACTTAATGGAGCTGTCCTCTATATTGTAGATTAGTTAAACTAGAAAAGCAAGGTTTTTAGAAGGAATATGGCTAAAATTGTATTAAGACTAATGCTAAGGCTCTAATTATGGTATATTAATCATTTATTAATTAATGTAAGACTTCACTCAAAACAAAAATAACATACATTGCTACCACTTGTGGAGATGGCCTAGTGGTAGCATGCCTTTGTGGCTTATCATCTTGCAAGTTAAAGGTTGTGAGTTCGATTAATAGCATTTTTGCATAGGTGATCTCACATCACTTGTGAGTAGCGTTTAAGTGAGCAATGAGCAATAACCACACATTAGAGTTCCCTTTTTTGTTTCTATTTGTCATTTAGGATTGTTGTGGACCTAACTATCTCTCTCTATATGTATGGAGATATGGGGCTTCTTTTTCTTTCTTTTTTTTTCCTTTTTTTTTTTGCTAGTAAAATGACATTTGAATTTGGCATGATATCATTCGGATTTTTCTTAGATTTTATTTTTAAGATCTGATTCTTGTGAGGATAACCGACAACAAAATAGAATTGAGACCACATGTTTGATGCCCATATTGCTAGTTATGAGAGTGAAATTTATCAACTTAGAGGTTCAATTATCAATCCTTCAAGCCATGCAAGTTAGTGACCCACTTATTAGTTAGAATTAGTTTGTAACCCCACACATATGTATAAATATACTTAAAAGACATACATTAAGATGCAGAGTATAATTCTCACATATATAATTTAAATATTATTGATAGTGATTCTTTTATATATATATATATATTTTAACTCTTTAAAAAGTTTTGTAAGAATATTATTAGATAGAAAATGTAAATAGTCCTTTTTAAAAAAAAATTTTGATTTAGTGTTTATTAATTCTAAATTCTTTGGTTTTGTATGCAATAACTCACTTGAATTGATATTTATAATTTAGTCTCACACTTGACTTCAAAATTAAGATATGAAACTCTCTCTAAAAATAAATAATTTAGGATACTTAGTGCAAAATTAGATTTTAATTGTAAAATCTAATTAGATTTTTTCTCATAAAATGAAGGTGTATTTTTTAGATAAATAGTCACGTAGATGAATTTTAAGAGAAAAACCTAAAAACAGCACATAAATTATTATATCTTATTTAAAAAAAAGTCTTGTATCTAAATTTTGTTATATATATATATATATTAGAATAGCCAAAACCATGACTAAAACCATGATTTGACATGATAGAGACTGCTTATATTATTAGGACCTTGTAATCGACCCATAACGTCTTTTCAGTTCAATGAAATTATTACTACTATTTTTCCTTAAAAAAATAAAGGGTCCGGCCACGTATTAAACTATCCATTCTTAAAAATATTTTTTCAAAAATTGAAAAAATTGTCAACGCCTTTTTAATTCTCAAGAATTTTTTTTTCAAAAATAAAAATTATTGAATGCCATAGGAGTACATTAGCAAAATCCAAAAATAATAAATAAAAGGTGCATGTGATGATGGAGAACCTGTTTTGATCAGATCGGTAATATTCTTTTTTTGTTCAGACCGATAATATTCGATGATAGCAGAATTTACCTATAGGTGGCACCAAAATATTAAAGATAGTGGGCGGTGTGCCTAACTCCAATTCATCCACGTGTCAATGCACCGTTCATGCACGTGTCAAATCCGGAAATCAAGCTGGCCTGTTTGGTAGCTATATTTAAATACAATTAAAAAAAAAAACCAAAAATAGTGAGTCCCACATTTCTGAAGGTTATTTCCTTATTTCATTGTTGAAAATAAGATTTTGAAAACAATTAAAGAGGATTTTTTTTTAAATAAATTAAAAATAATGGATCTCATAAATTTGCCCAAACTATTCTTTCTCTACAATTTAGGACCTTATCATTATCACATAATTTTTTTTTTTTTTTTAAATGAGCATATCATTATCACAAAATTTTGAAAACAACATATTTGCACCAGATAAGGAGGAAGCTAGAGAGCATGAATAGATGTGTTGCATGGTGTTGATTTAAAAAAAAAAAAAATCTTTTACTGTTTTTTTTTTTTTTGCACAATTCATTGGTGTTTTTTTTACGGTTGGTTTTTTTAAATATATACTCTACCAGCTAATTTTTGTCTCAAAAATATAAAATGGTCTTCCATTTTTTTTTTCTCAATATTTTGAAAATTTTTCTTAAAAGTGTGAGCCAAATAGATATAATGCAAAAATTGTTCTCTAAAAAGTAAAAACTAGTTTCAAATTCAATTTTTTGGAAATTGTTTTCAAAACATAAACAAAAATCCACCTACCAAATAGTCCTATATAATCGAAAGTTAGCTGTTTGTTTGGCAAAAAGCTTTTTTTTTTTTTTCCCTTTTTTTTTTGTAAATTAATAAATTAACTTATTAAAAATAAGTTAACTTTATCTTTTGTCACACATTTTGCATTTAGAATAGAAGTTATAAAAAATTTTATCTTTTGTCTCATGTTTATCACATATTATTGTAGTCATACAAATTTTTTGGGTTAAAATATTATTTTTGTCCTTGAAATTTGTATGACTTTTGTTTTTGTACCTAAACTTTAAAAAAATTCATTTTTAAAGCCTAAAATAATGAAAATCTTACACTTTTTGTCCTTTAAATTTAAAAAAGATATTTTTTTATTGTCCCAAAATTATTGGAAAAAAGTTCTTTTTAGTCCAAATTTTCATTACTGAACTATTAGGAATTTTTTTTTTTAAAATTTTAAAGACAAAAAATAAACATTTTAAGGGTTTCACAATATCAACAACTATACGTGTGGTTGGGGGGGGGGGGGGGATAGACTGTTTGGATGAGCAACGTATTTAAATTAGATTGTTTATTCGGCTTACTAATTAGCTTTATGCTTATTAAAATTTACTCTTTTAAGTACAACTGTACTTTTACCCATCTTATTTTTTGAAGTCTAAATAAACCAATAATAAAAAAAAAAGCTCCTTCAAATGAGCACTGTAAGGACCAAATTTAAAATCCTAGCCTAAGGTATAAATAGACTTATGCCCAAAAAGTCAAAAACAATGAATTTGTAGAGAATGAGTTAGAAAACTGAGATTTAGTTAATTAAACAATAAGTTAGGTAGGCTTGATGACAAAAGAGTAAAAATAAACAAGTTTAAATTGAAGAAAAAATGTTTTCGGCAAAGTCCGAGGAGACTGGTTTTTATATAATACTTTTAAGTATGGTTACAAGTCTGGTTCTAGATTGCTACAATGTTTCTTTCTTGATTTTCCGATCCCCTTCCTTCCAAGGATCTCTTACATTATATATCTCCCTTTTAATGATCTTGACCCTCCATTTGTTGATCATCCAAGCCACTACTTGAGTGCTTATCTTATTGGACACCCTCTCTAATTCTCTGTGAGTTGGGATAGTCAAGACAGCATTGTTTAGGGGTCTTCTCCACATAAATGCAACAAAAAAATTAGCTGCAGAACATTTAATGCGATGACAGTAGCTTTTCCTTAGATATTTCTGAGCTTCCATCCCTCTTGTGCTTTCACAATATACGTCCCTATTAGTAGAACATCTTGGAAGGTCAACTTGAATGATAGGACATGTATTTGATTTGTGCTTTGTTCATCCAAGGAGGTGAGCCTCCTCGGACTACTTTTCCCATTCTCTCCGTTTGCATCTCACTCATGGGACTCTGAACTTGACATTCTCACTATTGTTTATCGATTCTCGGACCAGTCAATCTCATTGGACAAAGCCCAAGACCCAATATACAATTTTGGGCCCTTGTCCCTACAAGCACTTTCAAAGTTAGAATGATCCATTAATCATTGAATGTATTTAAAGTCAAATAACCCATCAATTTTTTACAAACTATTTGTTAATTTATATTGAAAAAAAATTGCGAAGAATTTTACTATAAAGATGATCATGGATAAATTTTTCATAGAGGTTACTAAACAAGATGTGCAATATGCCACGAGGAAATTTGTCATCTCTGTGATTTTCCTAGGACTAGTTCCTGTCATAATTGGCAAGGAGATAGGACCCACTGGGTACACTTAATATACCGATATCCCACCAAGGGTCAATTGATAGGGCATATCTTCTTTTGACCAAAAATTCCAATGAGTATATTGGTATCAAGTGTGCTAAATAATAAAATTTTAGCATACCAAATACAAAAAAAAGTCAGCTACATTTGATGTTTCAAATCTCAACAAATTTGGCATGGAGCTAACATGTTGTCCTAAATTTGAGATGGTATGAACAAAAGTGCTAAAACTTTTATTTATTTTTTATTCATCTCTCTCTTTTTCTCTCCTATCAGCAGTGGTTTTTGGCGGCGGTGTGTGGCCAATCTTGTTAGCAGTGGTCCGATCTAGTGGGTTTTGGTTGGTTTTGGAGGTGGGTTGCGGTGTTGGTGGTTGTGGTTTTGGTGATTGGGTGGTTCGGATGTGTTTTAGGTGGGTTGCGGTTCTAATTTTGGGTTGAGTTGCTTTAGTTTTTGGTGGGTTTTGATGAGTTTTAAGTAGTTACTATGGTGGTTGGCCAGCTGTTGCTTATTGGTGCTGGTGATGTTTTTTGTTTTGTTTTGTTTTTTTGTTTTAATAAAAGGTAGGGGTTTTCTAAAGTTATTTTAATAAGTGATGTCTTAAAATGAGAGATGTGATGTAAGTTGTATTGCAAATTGACATATTATAATAGATAAAGTAACTTTATGGTGTATAGCATTTTTGGCAATCACTAAATCTCTTTAACCAGCTTTGCATGATTAAAGTTTTAATATGTTCCATAATATGAAAAAGGCTTATTAGTGTTAAGACAATGATTGTGGTGGATTTTGTAGTACTTATGTAGCAATCTTTTCTTCCTTGCCATCATTGATAAGGCGGTCATCTCAGCTTTTTGGTTGAGTATTGTAAATGACTCACTTGGTACTTAAAAAAAAAAAAAAAAGAACATATGATGCAAAATTAGACAACAATAAAGAACTAATTTGGATTCTAGTTCCTTTCTCAAATATCTTTTTTAAGATTCGACTTGTGTTTTAACTTTAATATAATATAAATGATATATTATTAAACTACGGCTTTTTTTTTTTTCATATTACTCTAGACATTATAAATTATGTCAATTTAAGTATTATGCCTAGATATGATAAAAATCATTAATAGAAAAAATTGGGAGAATTTTTTTTTCATTGATATATTACACTATTACACTTCGTTGTTTTGTTGTAAAATGTTTTAAGGAAAATTTATTTTAGTATATTATTGTTCATTGTAAAATTTGGTCAAAACTGAAAATATTTTCCTAAAACCGTAAAATCGTTATTTTATAAAAATACACAGTGGCTCTCTCCCTTATTTGGTGTCTAGGTTATTAATTTGGCATTTAAAACTAGCGGTTGGAGCTAACAATTCGGCAAACAGTGCTATTAGTTTTGGCGGTTTGTGCTAAAAAATTTTATATGTTACACCAAAAACTTTCATAAATATTTTATTAAAAATATTTACAAAGAAACAAATAAAGCATAAAACAACACCATTTTCCCTAAAAAAAACATCATTTTGTTGTCAATGGTTGTTAATGGCCTAGGGAGGGAGCCATGGCCCCTGGTTTTTTAAATTTCTTACCCTCTCCCCTAATTTATTAATAAAACCTTTTTATTTTGTATAAATTTTATTCTATGTTTAAACATTCTATTAATTTATTATCAAATCATATTATTTTAAATGGTTGATAGTTTTATATATAAATATAATCATAATAAATCTCTATTAATAATTATCATAACTATCAATGGCCAAAAGTAAAAGAAATAAAAAATGATATTTTGTTAAACTTTTAGGTGCATTTCATGAGTTACCAAGTACAAACTAGTTTTTAGCAAATATTTGAAGAGAGTGTTTAATTAAAACCATAAATTTTTTAATAAAAAAACCATAAAATTAAAGTTTTTATTTTTGGACATAAAAGATAGATACTGTATACTAATGAATGTTCACAAGAAGGAAAGTTTGATAATATTTTTCAAAAGTTTACCAAAAAAAAAAAAAAAAGATAATATTTTTCAAAAGAATTCCCTAAAGGAAAAAATTTTAAGGTTTTAGTATTTCTCTAATTTTTATTTTTATGGGGGATATTATTTATTTAGTTATTTATGTCGTTCAGAGTCCTCAGAGCCGCAAAGAGAACTGTCCCCAACGAGACTGGCTCTCGTCCTCGCATTCTCTCTCACTCACTTTCTCACGCAAACACAACACAAACACATATATATATATAATATAAACGCTCTTTCTTTCACTTCAACACATTTTTTCTATAACTCTCCGCCACCCTCTCTCTCTCTCTCTCTCTCTCTCTTTCGGAAGCTTAGAGTTCAATGGCGACGATAAATCTTCCGACTACAATGTCATTTCTGAATCCTGACCCCACTACTACCATGGCCTCTGATCGTCTTGCTGCTTCTAAAAACTTGAGTGACTTTGTGTTCCAACCCAGAAGGAAGTGCTTTCAGAAGCAATTCTTTTCAGTCAGATCGATGAAGGCCACCGAGCAGAGTCAGCATGGCCAACTCACTTCCCAAAATGGTCCTCTAGGATTTGTGAGTTTTGCTTTTTTGGCACATGGGTTTTTCAAGCTGTTATTGATTTTTAGTTTTTTTGGGTTTCTTACTCTCTGTTTGCTGAAAAAGTGTGGGAAAAAAAAAGGAAATGGAGTTTTGACTTTTGGGTTTTTTTTTTGGTAACTAAAGATGGTTGCTTTACTAACTAATTAAACTTTATGAAACTGTTTTGCTCCGTTTGGTTAATGAGAAAGTGTCAGAAAACTGAAAAAGTTGGGATTTTGGAACTTGGTTTTTGTTTTTTTATAGGGCTGAGGCAGCCTAGACTTCCTTAAAAGTTGGTTATATGATTTTGCTCTGTTTAGTTGATGAAAAAGCTTAGGAGATACGCAGAAAATTAGAATTAGAATATTAAACATTAGGAATTTCATTATGTGGCACCTGAAATTGCAAAGGCGTCCTCGAGAAAAAAAAAAAAAGGTCTGATTCAAACACTTTGGCTTAGTTGGTGATCTTAATGACATTAGATTTGGAATTTCCATTTGTGTCTGTCTAGCACCGGTCAACTACTTTCTCTACTTTTAAAGACATGCTGATAATTAGTTCCAAAGTCAAAGTCTTAAACGGTTCTGTTTTTTTTTTTTTTAAAATTCTTTGGATGCTTTTTTAGTTAGTGTTTTCCATTGGCAAGTAGGTAGAGTTGATTTATACTTATCTTAACAGTAACAGGGAATAGGCCATATTTGTAATAATTGCATGTTGATTCATCAATTAAAATTCTCTTGTATTGATTTTCTACCCATGTTGAATCTTGGATCTTCCTTTTTTGCCTTGCCACTGCATTAAGGTTCATTGTGCTATCTAAGTCTAAGGGGTTTTGAGAAAAAAATTTCTTTTTGAGATGTTGAGCCAGTCCCTTTGAAGACTTAATGTGAATGTTTACCCTTGGTTTGGTTCTTGAAAAATATGAGTGAAGGAAAGGAATATGCTTAAAAACGATTCAATATGCTAATGAAAGTAGAACTTGCTGATCCAAAAAAGAAAAAGAAAACGAAAAAAGTTTTAATTTTTTATTTTGTGTGGGGGGTGGGGGGAGGAAGCCATTGCTAAGTGACTAAGCGTCTTTTCTCCTTGCTCTTATACTCTAACTGTACGTAGAATTTTTGAAAGTTGCAGTTAAAAATAATTTGCATCAAAGATATCAATTAAGAGAGAAATGTCTTTTGGTTAAGAAGTGGAGTATTTCTAAGAAACTAGTGCTTTTAAGGTAGAAATGGATTTTTTATAATTTCACATTTCGGTTACTTTGATTAGATACAGTTCTCTGATATAGAATGCTCTACGGTTGGTGAATTCTTAAGATTTTTAAAAATCCTATCTAGATTCGTGTTTATCAACTTCGTGTAAGGATGTGTTAGTGGCATTTATTTGATCCAATATGTTATTAATTACATTTTTTTTTTTGTCTGAATATTCTTCTTGCTGTGTAATTTGTAACCGTGTAACAAGCTCATTTTTTTATTTTTCTTTTGTCAGGATAAGTTGAACTCTCCATTTGAGCTTCAGTCTAGTGATAACACTCTTGGGCAGGAAAGGGGAACTTCAAATTCTCTAAGAAAAACTAAGATTGTTTGTACAATTGGTCCATCTTCAAGCTCACGTGAAATGATATGGAAACTGGCAGAAACTGGAATGAATGTGGCACGTTTAAATATGTCACATGGGGACCATGCATCACACCAGAAGACAATAGACCTGGTAAAAGAATACAATGCTCAATTTGAAGACAAGGTTATAGCCATAATGCTGGACACTAAGGTATGTTGCTTAAAATTATATTTGGATTCTTCAACAACTGTTTTCCTCCGTGATGCTTAGTTAAAAGTATAGGGCATTATTCCATTGATACATGTTTGAGGTTACTTTCTGTCAATTCCAAGTAGATCAATGTTGAAACTTGAACTGAATATACGGATATAAGATTTTCATTATTATTATTATTACTATTATTTTTATAAATAACCTGTTACTTTAATTAGGGTGGAGCACATTCTTGTTTCTGCTACAGAACATGGAAATATTTTTCAATTTTTATTTTTCTTTAATATACTTCTTGGTATAGGAGCTGTCTGTGGAAGTTATGGTGAAAGTCAGAAGGTTGCTTCTTTTGAAATTAACATTTGCACAATGCGTATGAATTAATATTGGCATTCTGAAGTAGTTATACTGACCACTCATTTATAAGTTATAAACTAAGCAACATATTGCATAACCCAAATTTCACTGTCTACCATTTGTTTTATCTACACATCAGTATCTATCTGGTTCAATTTTGTCATATATGTATATGTAGGCCTACAGCTATCATTTGAAGTTATTGATACACTACGCTTCTACTCTCTTCATGCAGGGTCCTGAGGTCAGAAGTGGAGATGTACCTCAACCAATTCAGCTTGAGGAGGGACAAGAATTTAACTTCACTATTAAAAGAGGAGTCAGTACAGATGATACTGTTAGTGTAAATTATGATGACTTCGTGAATGATGTGGAGGTTGGAGACATACTACTGGTTGATGGTAAGAATAGATGCCTCTCATGGGTGCTGAATTGGTGCATTAGTTAATGAATGTTGGGTTATTGTCCTATCTGATGCAGAGTTTTCTGTGCATATATCGTTTGAATTATTGATGGGTGAAGTCCTTGAGGACCCTGACTCATTCAAGTTTACAAGAAGTAGGATATAGGATGTTTCTCCATATGCAGAAACCTGTTAAATTATTGATCATTGTGATGGGGTGGTTGGGAATTCATATCTTTTATTTTTGGCCAAATGTTGGGATATACAATGAAGGGTAGCCCTCCCCTTCCCTTAAAGCCCTCCATCTTTGGTGTGAGTGGGATTGGATCCCTAGTCTTTGATACAACACCAAGAGACGTTACTATTTAGGCTAGTTGATATTCATGTTGAGAATTCAGATCTGCATGTAGATTATATCCTTTTTAGTCCATCTTTTTCTCAATATTTTTTTGTGTGAAGTAGCAAACTAGTTAGAGAACTAGACATATATATATATATATATATATATATTTATTGATAGGTAATGTAAAATGTTATTAAAATCATAGCCAACTTGAGTACATTGGAAATGTACTGGAGGGGCATAAATCAAGAACCAAAATTACTATGATCAAGTAAAACTTGAGGGGAAAAACATAAAAAATGAGATAGAACCAAACTCCATTCAAGGAGAGTATGAAAGAAAAAAGACTTAATCTCTAGCCTAGACCGTTCACATCCCTCAAAACTTCTAGCAATGCGACACAAACCTCCAAAAAGCTATATTGTGATTTCACTTGAACTTACCTTGCCAAGACTTGAACAACTCAATAACCTTATGCGGCATAACCCAGTGAGTTCCAGAAAAGCAAAACACCAAAGACCATAGCTCATATGCTATGGGGCAATGAAGAAGAAGATGATCCATTGACTCCCCATACCTTTTGCACACATAAACATATAACACCAATCAAGAACAATAATACGCCTTTTTCAAAGGTTATCTGTTGTCAAAATCTTACCTAGAGAAGCAAACCATGAAAAGAAAGGTACCCTTGGAGGAATCTTCGATTGTCACACCATTTTCCCTGGGAAAGATATGATAGTAGGAGGGTATAAAGAAAGATAAAAATCCTTGAACCTCAAAACCTCTACTCATTGCTGGCTTCCAACAAACCAAGACCCCGCATAGACAAAGAGTGGACAATGTCCATAAACAAAGCCAAAGATTCGAGCTCCCAATCATGCACTATACGACAAAATTGAACATCCCAATGAATCCTCCCATTAGAAAAACACATAACCTTCATAGCTGAAGAATCCCTTGCCCTACTATACAATAAAATTATGGAAAGGCCTCCTTGAGGATACAATCCCCACTCGACACATGCTTTCAAAAATTTACTCTAGTACCATCACCCACATCATATGCACTTGACACGGTTTTCGTGCACTAACCACCATTCATTCCCATACATTTCCTCTCCTCCATATCGCATTTGTCTCCATGCCATACCTCCACAATGATTTGACCAAAATAAATGATAGAGATTATTCCACTGGATTCTAATTAGAGAACTAGACAGGCTACCATTTATTGAGCTGGTTTCTAATTAACCTCTATTTGTTGGGTTTTGACTAAGTTGATCAGCGTTCTAGGAAAGAACCGAACTATGTTGCTGTTTTATGTCATAGATGCAAGTGATTATTCCACTGGATTTCCTGTAGTGTTCTCTTACATAATAGTTGAATTTTTGTTATTTACTGACTTGGAAGATGGCTACCCTTACGTCACCTTTCAGCTTGTTAGTCCTTTATTCATATATTTGATTTATCAACCTGAAAAATATGTCATATCTCGTAATTGTTGATGGTGATTTACCATTAATTATTATTATTATTATTTTGACATAAGTTCTAAGATATAAATCCCTGTATGAATATAAGTATTTACCCTGCTGAAGTTTAAACTTAATACATGCCCCAAGTTGCTGATCCGGTCACCTAATGAGGGTTTTTATTTTATTTTAAATCTATGTGCTAGGTGGAATGATGTCTTTAGCTGTTAAGTCAAAGACAAAGGATCTGGTCAAATGTGTAGTAGTTGATGGTGGAGAACTAAAATCAAGGCGTCATCTAAATGTGCGTGGAAAAAGTGCAAATCTGCCTTCGATTACGGTACTCTTCATATATAAATGGTCTTCATGCAAGGATCTACTTCATCTACCTGTGTATTGATGTTCATTATATTTTTTCATTTGCTCAGACAAAGATTGGGAAGATATCAAATTCGGGGTGGACAACCAAGTTGATTTCTATGCAGTCTCTTTTGTAAAGGATGCGAGAGTGGTCCATGAGTTGAAGGATTACCTAAGAAGTAATTTTTTTTTTTTTTTTTATTTTCATTTTTACGCTCTATTCTATTTATTTATTTTTTTTTTTGGGGTATACTTACTTTACATACTGTTTCTGATTCAAATTATTTCAAACCTCTTCTGTAGATAGCAATGCGGATATTCATGTGATTGTCAAAATTGAAAGTGCAGACTCAATACCAAATCTTCATTCAATAATATCAGCATCTGATGGGGTTAGTGTTAATATTATGATTTTTAAGTATTGTGTATGCTACATATGTTTGCTGCAGAAAGTAACAAGGGAAGAAAATTTAAATACCATGTTGTGCTTATTTCCATCATGCATTGGTTATAGTTTTTCTTTATTTTTGGGCGTGGTGAAGAAATATAATTGGTGAAGATATCTTAAAAGTAGAAATCTCTAAGAGGTAATAAAAAGAAAAAGAAAAACCTTAGGGATAAAAGTCTAAAGCAAAAGAAAATTACTTTCTTGAGTGAAATATTAATATTATGGTACTGTGCCACTATTGAGCTTATAGTTGTATGTATTCCTTAGCTTGTCAAACAGTCAAAGGCGTATCAGTTGTCTTCTAAGTCTAACTCATCAAGAGAGGTTTGGGCTTTGCTCTTTAAGCCTTATTAAAATTAGAAGGTTTTGTGAAATACTTTATATAATATTTTTTTTGAACAAAAATAATTTCTAGTCCTTAACTTTAAACTTTCTCCTACAAAAATAAGGTTTAGCGATGGTATTTGCATAGATTACCTATGCCCCGTCTAATATGACCAAACCTTCTATAATGCACTCAGTTTTTAGATTTTAAATGGAAAATTTGTTTTATAAGGTGCTTATCATGAGATGCTGTGAGGGTTCTTTTTCTTTGTTAAAGTGCTAGGTGTAGACTATGTAATCTAGATATAGATAATTTTCTTATTTTGGAAGAAAAAAAAGGTTGGTACCATTTATTTGTGAAGCAAACATCATATTCTGATCCTCTCCAATTGCTGCTTACTGCTAGTTTTCTTGACTTTTCAGGCAATGGTTGCCCGGGGAGACCTTGGAGCTGAACTTCCAATTGAGGAAGTTCCCTTGTTGCAGGTAAATTAGTAAATTGATGTAATGAATACACCATACTTTTGACATTTCAACTGAAAGTATGATGAGTCTAAGATGAAGTTGCTTGGCATATATTGCTATAGTAGTTAACTAATTTGGCAATTTTTTTGTTTTGATTTTTTATAGATACAATAGGATAATATGCACTTTGGTTAAACATCAAAAGTATTGTGTAATTGAGTCAGGGAAAGAATAAATCTAAATTCTAAACACCAAATGTTTGATTCAATTATTGAAGCAAGAGCCCCATACTAACTAGAACATCGAAAGTGTTGCACATGTATATCAGGGAAGAATTGATCTAGCAGCATACGTTTGTTCGTACCATTATTTATATCAACTATTGAAGCAAAAGCCCCAATGCTTTCTTTTTAGACTATTTATTCTAAATTCTTCACTAGATATCACATGCATTAAATAATTAACTTATATGCATGTTTAATTTAAGTAAAGCCACCCCACAAGGGATCCAGTGCCTGCAGCAGCTAGGAGCCTCATTCAAAGTGCAGATGGTGTTGGATGCTGGGCTTGACATATAAATTTGGCCGTTTATAGTTCTGCAAGCTATTTGACCTATTTACTATGGTCTCAAATGGTCTTTCAAATACGGGCTTCTGAAGAATCCTTATTGTCAAACAGTTTAGAGTTGGCCATTGGAAATTGGGAGCTCTCTGTATTTGAGTTGGTTTGGTGCTGTTTGGGGGTTGAGGGCTGCAGATTTGACCCTCAACTCTAGCCTAACCAACCCATGAGCACTCTAATCCAATACATTAGGACATGCCTCATGTAGGCCCTACACATAGTCCATGTCTTATATAGGCCTTACATAGACTCCAACCCTATTAACTTGTTGCTGGGAAAATTACTGAAAGGCCAAAATTTCCCTCACTTGAAACTTGAAAGCTATCAATGAAAATGAAACTAAATTAAAATAAAGCTGATTTCCTGCTGCCTGCATCACACCTGGCCCATAAGCTGTTCTTTGTAAATGACTCCCTAACTTCGTAAGAGCAGTTGCTCTTCTATATTTTGATTAGGAAAGCAGCACATAGCAGGGGATGGCGTTTGGTATCATGGATGTAATATGTTGTAATATATATGTCAGGAATTTAAGTGGAGGAGATTGCAATACCCCAAATGAATTGTTTTGGATTAAATTGGACTAGTGAAAAAGACATGTTGCAGTATAGATATGTCTGTCTTCTGTATTAAATTTCTAACCTTATCAAGCTTGCATTATTAATTTAATATTATACTAAAAAAAACTGAGAGTGGAATTGCTATCTCTAATTATATGTAGCCTTGCTATGTCATCATATGATATTTTCCCCTTTATATTCTGGAATTTAAGAAAGTGTGACTGATGTTGTATTGGATTTCATTGTGTAACTCAATCCTATGTTTCATTCAAACAGGAGGACATAATTCGAAGGTGTCAAAGTATGCAGAAACCGGTAATTGTAGCGACAAACATGCTGGAAAGTATGATAAATCATCCTACACCAACAAGGGCAGAGGTCTCTGACATTGCAATTGCAGTACGAGAAAGTGCTGATGCAATCATGCTTTCAGGAGAAACTGCCCACGGAAAGTAAGTTTTTGTGTATGTCTGGTGGCCTCATCTTTTTATTTTTTATTTTTTTTTATTTTATTTTAAGTTTATACTATAATAGCAGATGCATAAATTTTCAAATTTATGCATCAGCAATGATAATGCCTCTTTCATGCGGATTATCATCCTTTTTTCCTTTTTTTGTTGTGTTTTTTGGTTGTATGTTGTTATCATTTCTTTAACCCAGGAAAAATGAGGTAGAAAATGGTTGTTTTAAGTTTCTTCTTGCTTTGGCTTTTGATTTTGTGGGCTTTCTTAAGATACAGGTGTGTGTGTGTGTGTGTGTGAATATATATATGGGTTGAGTTAAGTTCTAGTTACACTTAGTTTAATTTGATGCTTTTTTAGTTCTCATAAAATTATTACTTATCAAAGAAGAGTACGGATGCATTATCTATGATTGGAGAAAGATTTATTGGACTCTATGATATGCAACTCTCATTTCTTACATGTCTCATTACTAGCTAAATTAGATATGCCATGTGTTTCTTTTTTTTTCTTTTTTTTTTTTTTTTTTTTGTTGTGTTGTGGGGGTGGGTGGGGGGGGGGGGGGTGTTGAGGATGGGGTTCTTCCATGTAACACTTGTTTATTTATTTGTTACCTGTTGTTGATGTTAACCGCTTCAAGTCATCAACGATGATATTCATGCTTGCTCTTTTGTTTGTTTTTGTGTTTTTTTTTTTTTGTTTTGTTTTTTTTTTTTTTGTTTTGTTTTTTGTTTTTTTTTTTTTTTTGTTTTTCCTGATTGCCCTATTCTTGTTATACATGAGTTGGTTATTCTGTCCTCTTCTAGACGACTTCTCTCTTTCCTCTTTCATTTTTCTTCTTATTTGAAAATTTTTTATTAATTGCATAATTATAACAATGACTCAAGGTATCCATTGAAAGCTGTAAAAGTAATGCATACTGTGGCATTAAGGACTGAGTCAAGTCTACCAGTTAGCACAACTCCTCCAATTCAATTGGGTAGCTGTAAGGTATGCATTCACTAAAACGAGAAGTTATGGCCTGTTTTTATCTCTTGTATTCTTCCCTTGTACTTGGGTTGCACCCATTTTGCTCTTATTAATGAATCATTAACTTACCACAAATTTTCAATGAGAACTGCTGCAGATTCTCTTTTAAAATCTGATAACTTCCTGGACATTCTTTCACAGAGCCATATGGGTGAAATGTTTGCTTTCCATGCCACGACTATGGCTAACACTCTCAATACTCCTATCATTGTTTTCACAAGAACAGGATCCATGGCTGTACTTTTAAGCCATTATCGGCCTTCCTCAACAATATTTGCGTTCACAAACGAGTGAGTTCAGTAGCCTTATAGCATATAATATTCTTCAATTTCTTTTCAAGTCACATGTCATGATTTATAATGCGATCTTACCCTGGACAAAAGCATATATGTTGGTTAATAAGAAGAGTACTACTAACTTATCAAAAAGAAAAGAAAAGAAGAGTACTACTGATTTAGTGCCACGTTGCAGTGGCCAACATTTTTTCTAGAATGCTTGACATGCTGACATCTGTGCATTTATCATAATTTTGTTCTTTGTATTCAACTCATGCACGATGGGATTTGCATTCTGACCTCATCCATGACCCCCATTCTGGGTTTGGAGGTGCCACAGTGGTTGAAGGTGGCATTGGGCCCAAAGTCCATTGGCTATCATGTTGCTATTCAAATGTGCTAAATGTCTGGCTAAAACAGCCAGTTTGTGTGTATTTGCTCAAGAAAAAGTCCTTTAAAAGAAGCAAAAAAGAAATATAATGAAGAGTGACAGCCCAGAAACACTCCTCAAAAGAGTTATCTGAGCTTCTTTTGGAAATGCCCTTGGCAATACAGGACCTGAAACATTATAATGATTAAAACCCAATTTTGCAAAAGTGTGCCACTGTATAACAGTCCCTGCTAATCCATTTGAAAAGCCTACAAAGTACTGGTATACATACTCATTCAGGTGGTGGACCTGGATATCTTCTGCTTCAAGGATTTATTTTTCCCATGAAGTTACATACGTAATTTATCAATCTACAAAGATATAAATATGTTCTGGAAGAATTACTTCTGGCTTAATCAATTGTTGTATGCATATTTGAAGAAGCTAGGTGGTCTCTTTATACTAACTGTTGCTTAATTTTTAAACAATTCAATAGGCAAGGAGCATAAAAATTTAATGGGCTTCCTTTACAACAAAAGAAAAAAACAGAACAAAAAACCAGAAAGGAAGAGGAAAAAGTAGTAGTTTTACTTTTTATGTCTTGTTGGGAGTAGCATTGGAATTTATTTGAAATGATTTCATGCTTGGCAGAGAAAGGATTAAGCAGAGGCTGGTGCTTTATCATGGTGTCATGCCCATATACATGCAGTTTTCTAATGATGCTGAGGAGACCTTCTCCAGAGCCCTTAAGCTATTAGTGGTCAGTAATTTCTCGATGATATATTATCGTTTGTCCACTCCAATTTTCATATTAGAGTAAAATATTAAAATTCTATGCTTCAGGGTAAGGGTCTGTTGAAGGGGGGAGAGTGTGTAACTCTTGTCCAAAGTGGTGCACAACCAATCTGGCGTGAAGAATCGACTCACCACATCCAAGTCCGTAAAGTCCAAGGTTGATTTTGCACTAGCGAAGAGCCTTCTACTTCAGTAGATCTTTATTTAGAGTGGTTCATGCTTAAATTAAAGTATCATTTTGATTTTGGCTGCTAACAATCTTGTGGTTTCTTCTTCCCAGTTTGAACTACAGCTAATTCTAATGAGTTTGAGAACCACAAAAGTTGAGTGATTATTGGTATTTCAGTGCAGAATATTATTTATTTATTTATTTATTTTTTTTAGAATACTAATTATTTTAACACACACATACAAGGGGAGAGGGGAGAATATTATTGGTAACAAATTAAGTTGTAAAGTTTCAAAAGTAACAAATTAAATCTTGGGGTATGAAAAGGTGACAAATTAAACCCCAAGCACCGTGCAGTTCCACCATGGGCCGATGTTAATTTTTATTTTTGAAAATATATGATTAATTTGTTACCCCTCCCAAATTATAGTGTTTAAAATGTAATTTACCCAGATTACTTTATTGTTTTAGATTTTAAATATAGCAAAGGTGCGCCATTAGAATTACAATTCAGAATTATATATTTTCTTTGATTGATTCATATAAGGTGCCAAGTCATCATCTTTGTCCAAGCTTGTTTCAATATTCTCACGTCTAGCTTTGTGGATTGTTTTTGCAAATCAACACCATATGAAGCTGTATCTTGGATTAGTTTATGTTTGTTAACGTTTCTTTCTCACTTATCTTTTGAGATTCTCTTACCCATTGACTCTAGGACCCATCATATTAGTGCTATTTTATATATCATACACACATCAGACTAAAGCTATTCTGCTTTACCAGCAAGTTTTGTACTTTTGTGACGGTCCAGCAATTGCCAGTATCATTGTAGAGTCATAGAGATCTAGTGCTTTGTGTGTGGATATACATATAGGATTAAGAAGGAACATTCTTGACTTGTATTGTTCTCTGACATTATTTTCTTTTTAAACCATACAAGAAAAAGAAAAAAAAAACCCCTGGAGAAGGGGTATGGAAAGTTAAGAAGCCTATGTTATTAACCGATTTTCGATTATGCTGAAGTCATGTATGGTTTTCTAGATGCTAATGGATCTATTGAGGAAGCTGTTGCTGGTTATGCAGAAATAATAATATGGCAATCAGTCCATTCAGTCTTCTGACATAAAATACAGAACTACTGCTGGTGCTAGCATACAAACTACTATCATTAAAAGTACTGTGTGGGTAAGATTGGATCGTACAGCATAGTTATGTTACAAACAACATTTTGTAAAACCTATGTAATAAAGAGAACCCTCAGACCCCACAGTAACCTCATCAGTTTACCCTATGTCAATATACCGTGACACTAACACCTCAGCCACTGTTATTTTATTTTATTTTTGCCGAATGAAAAAATGGGTTTCTGGTGTGGATTCATTGAGCCCAAGTCACGTGACGGCAATGGGTAATATCTTGTGTATCACTGGGGTCTTGTTGGGATTATCGCTCGAACTGCTCACCAAGTGAAGCAATTTGAGGAATCCTACCATTAAGCTACACTCTCACAGTGGTTTTAGTCACTGTTACCTTTCAAATATATAATAGATGCATGATGGATCACGTTTCTAAGAAACAATGAGAAAGCAGAGCAATAATTTATTTATTTTTTAAAAAAAAGCCTTTATTTCCAAGGTCTTGAGTCTCTTGACACCTTTTAGACTCTTAAATTAAACCATTATGGATTTCACACGAAGTTTATCAAGTCTAGAATCTAGATGGCAGACATTGGACACGCAATGTTCATTTCCTTATCCCTTTCTTTAACTTATGTCGTTGCATTAATTTTCCTTTATCAATCTTAACCAAAATAACATGTCAACAAATTTCACTTCATTGCTTTTCTAATTCTTGCTTGGAAACATCTGAAGATTATAAATATACTCCTTCACTCAAAATAAGTGGATAAACTTGTCTATTTACAGTCTATTTACAAGAAGTGATAAAAATCAGAGCATCTATAAAATGTTTACACAAAACCATAACATCATGTGGACAAAATCACCCTAATACTACGCTACCGAAGTACTGCTTTTCCATGCTGAACCTCTTTTAACTCTTGGTCGCACTAAAGAATATCCTGCAAAACTGAGCAATCACTCTTGTATATTAGGGGTGTACAAAAAACTGACGAACCGAACAAACCGACCGAACCGTTGCCAAATTTTCAGTTCGGTTTCGGTTCAGTTCGGTTCGGTTTCGGTTTCATTTTTTAAAAACCAAAATTTTCGGTTTCGGTTTCAGTGCTGGATTTTTTCACCCGAAATTGAACCGAACCGACCGAATATATATATATATATATATATGTTTATGTAATGTTAAAACATAATGGATCAGTGGCCTTAATGGTATACTTTTTATGGCTTAGCTAGCTGGGAGTGGTTTGAGCCTTCGCGCGGGACGTGGGGGTATTTTTTGCTATTTAATTTTTTAAAACCCTAGTAGTAGCATAAATACGAAAATACCCTTGATTATTCTACCATTTTCTTTTCTTTAGCCGACGTCTTCTCTTTTCTTTTCTTCAGCTTCCCTTTTCTTTCTTCAGCCAACGTTTGGGTTTTGTTCTCTCTCACTTCCGTTGGCAACATCAAGAAGCAAGAAATGAAAAACCCACACCAAGAACAAGATTCAGAGAGAATCAAGAACAAGAATCAAGAAACCCACCCAAAGATCCATAAAGAAAACATCAATAAACCCTGTTGTCGCCGCCGCCTGGAGTCTTCGCCACCTGGGTTCTATCGTCGCCGCCTCCTTCGCTGTCGCCGCCTCTCTGGTTTGATTTTTCAGTCTTTGTGGTTTGGGTTTTGTTCTTTGTGGGTTTCTGTTTGGGCTTCAAGGTTTCTGGGTTCGTGGTTTGGGTTTTGTTCTTCGTGTTTGGGTTTCAAGGTTTCTGGGTGTTTGGGTTTTGTTCTTCATGGTTTGGGTTTTGTTCTTCATGATTTCTGGGAGTTTGGTTGGCTTCGCCGGTATGCTTCTTCGCCATTCTCTTTTTTTTTTTTTTTGGTTTTGTGTTTGCTACTTTGCTTGGTGCTTGGCGGTGCTTGGTGTTTGTTGGTGTTTGGGTGGTGAGAAAACATGGGAAAGCAAAGGGATTTTCTAGGTTTGTTTATTTTTTTTGGGTTTGTTAATATTTTCTGGGTTTGATAAGAAAACCGAA
The DNA here is from genome assembly GCF_002906115.3 of Quercus suber. Lineage (NCBI taxonomy): Eukaryota > Viridiplantae > Streptophyta > Magnoliopsida > Fagales > Fagaceae > Quercus > Quercus suber. Next base: position 1,239,242 of record NW_027069514.1, on the reverse strand, counting down.
AAATCCAACCGAAATCGACCGAAACTGAAATCCAACCGAAACCGATGGATTTCCAATTATTTCGGTCGGTTTCGGTTGAGAATTTCACAAACCGAAAATTTCGGTTTCAGTTGGCCAATGCTTAGAAAACCGACCGAAACAGAACCGACACACCCCTATTGTATATGCTAAGTAGTACACCTTGTCTACCCCAAACTCTTTCAACCGTACAACATGTTTACCTTGTATAACTGGTGAGCAGGGACGGACCCAGGTGGGGCCCAAGGGAGCCCGGCCCCCCTAGTCCAAATTTTTATATATTTATTTTTGTTATTATATATTTTATTTTGTAGTTGGGCCTTACAAAAACCTTAGGTCCTCATTCTCTTTAATAAGCCTAGCTAGTCTCACCCAAATAGTAACTATTCAACCAAAAATTTATCAAAAACAATAAAAACATTCACAATGGTGGTTGGTGGTTGTATTTTAGCCAAAAAAAAAAAAAAAAATTACCATCACAGAACTAAAAAATCATGTGTTATTGGAGAAACTAAAACTAAATTTTTTGCAACTATAGTAACTAGTATAAATACTAGTTGACTGTAGTAAGTTGTTAAATTTTTATTTATTTATTAAGATTATATCTCTTCCTTCTATTAAAAAACTCAAATTTTCTCTCTTCCTTTATTATTTTAAATTTTAAATGAAGTGATAAAAAAAAAATGATATTGATTGTAATGTAAAGTGATGTGGTAAAATAGATAAAGTGGTTTTTTGAGGTGCTAAAAGGTAAAATTTTTAGCAATACTAATGTGAATGCTCTAACTTTAACATAAAAAAAAAAAAAAAAAACATATTTTAGTCTATAGCACCCTACTATTCCAGCCAGTGGTGAAGCCAGGATTTAAGTTGTGGGGGGGGGGGGAGGGGGGGCAAAATTTGTATATGATATATGTACTTTCACAAAAGAAAAAATAAGTCAAATATTATAATAGCTAAGTACAAAGGAGTTTTATCAGAGTTCATGATGGTATGCAAGATTGCATTTTTGAAGGGATTGATAAGGGCCTTTTTGCTAAAATACGGTAGGAAAATATTAAACCTTATGTGTAAGGCATGCTAGTGGAGGACTTGTGGTTACTTATTTATTCACTTAGAAGGTAGAGTTATGCTCTGTTTCAAGGCTAAAGAAACAAAGTGAAATTTTAGTTGTCTAAATTATCATTAAGTGTGATTGATTAGAGCTTTTGGTTAGATGGAATTCCTCACAAGATAATGAAGATTTTTGATCTAGATTGCTATTTCTATCAAAAGAAAAAAATAGGTTGGGGTTTTTCATAAGCATTAGCTATGAAACTAAGGGTTTCTTTTGGGCAAGCCAGGGGGGCAGCTGCCCCCCTCGGACCCCCCTAGCTCCGCCCCTGATTCCAGCTGAAACCAGTGCCATCGTTGCTATAACAAGGCCAATTCCCATTCTTTGAAGCTCAGTAAGCCCCTTGGAATCTGATTTCTTAATTCTTCCCACAAGTGGTTCAATAACTCGCTGGCAAAGGAAGATAACAACTACCAAACTGAGTATATTAAAGCTAGACATGCAGGTGGAATTTGCAAGTTTAATTGAGACGGTACTTTTCATGACAGCACCTTGCTCCACGAAGAGAGAGGCCATTTGTGTGGAGACTGTTTATTAGTAGATTATGGTGCAGATCCAGATTGGAAGTAGTCTCAGAATGCATTTATCTTCTTCCACTTGGGTAATTGGGCAGAGACGCCAGGGTTTGTAAACAGCCTTGGTTCTGGTCATCAAAATCCCCTGATGTAATAAATGCAGCCTTATCCAATAACCTATAATAAAGATGAAAAAAGTTAGCATTGTAATGGATAGTCACATGCGTTTTATCATTTCTATGTGGGTTTAGCTTGAATAATTATTGGTTTGTTTGGCAATACTAGTTTTAACCTTATCAAGATTCCTACCTTGAACATTGGAAAACCATGTTGGTCCAAATAACTTTTAGAGGTCTTAGAATTTAATATATCATGAAACACAATCTTTTCCTATTAAAAATTAAGCAATTTGATGGATCTTTTGCCAAGTAACACGAGCTTAATGGAATTATATATGTTAATGATCATGCTCTTTTACTTACCTGAATCCATGCGTGTGGAATATTCTCCTATTACCATTTGTCGAAGACTGTATTCCATCCACAACATAAAAGTCCTCTGCATTTGGTGACAGCTTAACCCTCCATTTATTCGCCGCGGCAACTATCACATAGCAAAATTTGGAGAGAGGGTTGCCATTTGGCTTGAAGTGCTTGTACCTTGAGCTCCCAACAAGAAACAAGACCAGAGCTACAAATGCAGACCCTTTGACACCCAAATCCCAAAGCCCACATCCCTTCATTTTCAAAGTAGCCTAGTATGGTGTTGGAGAAGAGGTAACCAATGTTTAGAGCTAGGTAAAAGTAGCTAAAAAAGGTAACTTTTGAATGTCCCTCCTTAGGGTTGTCTTCTTCAAACTGATCTGCCCCAAATGTAACAATGTTTGGTTGATAACCTCCATTTCCTAGGGCAACTAGGTAGATGGAAAGGTAAAATAACCCCATCCCCATGCTTGAATGGGCACCACATTGAGTTTTTTCGTCTCCACAACCTCTAGGTTTGAGTAAGAAGAAGTATGATGATAGTGATAGTGATACCAAACCCTGTCATCAAATGCATATACGCACCCTAAGAATGTAAAGGCCGTCACTTGTTCTCCTTGTGTTAATTTACAGCAGGAATTAAATAGCTAGCAAATTCAGAACTTACTATGAGAAAGATGAGCTGAAATATGGCACAAGTTTTGTATCTTCCCCATTAGGAATCACTAATGAATGCACCAACTAGAGAGAAGATGTAGACTTTCCCAGTCCATTTGCTCACGTTGTTAGCAGCATCAGAATTTTTTTCACCTAAGACTCTTGTCAGGAACAAAACCTGGTTCACTTCCACTCCAACAATTGCTAGGGTGGCCAGACCTTGGTTCACTATTGATTCATTGAGCGAAAATAAAGAAGAGTACAAAGTAAGGGAGTCCAAATCCTCTGTCTCATCAATTGTGCTTCACTTCATACTCCACCAATAAAATTTAGATAGCTAACCTTTTTCATTAAATGAAATATCTAATTAAATGAGACAACTAGCCTCTCTCATTAAAGTCAGAATTATCTCATTTAATGAGAGATGCTAGTTGTCCAAGTTTTATTGGTGGAACATGAAGTGGAGCACAATTGATGAGACAGAAGATTTGGACTCAAAGTAAGGAGTCACTTTTGCATGGGGAATTTAAGCCTGGTCAACTTTTATTTATTTATTTATTTTTGATGGGGTCCACTTTTATTTAAGAACACAAAGTTATAGGCTTGATCTTCGAATTTGAGGGAAGGATAAAAACTCCTACATACATTATCGCACATTGTTTTTAAATTGAAATCATAAGGGAAATGAAATACTTGTTGCATACAGATTGTTTTATATACTTCAAATTCCAATTTTAGTTTTTGTTTGAAAAAAATACAACCCAGAATTTTATGTCTAATAAATATTTAAGGACATAAAAAAGTTATGCAGAGGGGCTAAATTCAGATGAAAGGACCCAAGAAGTAGCTATCCAAGTTGAGTTCAAGTACATATCAATTCATCCAACGCCTAGAGAATGTTAAAATTTTAATTTTCAAATTTGTTTGCAAGCTCATCCTAATTAAGCATTCAATTTATGAATAGTTTTGAGAAAAAGCTGAAGGGGAAGGTTGCCAAACCCTCTTCATGCATAAAATTGGAATTACATGGCTAGTAGGGATGGCAATTTTGCCCCGCCCCGCTTAACCTGCCCCTCCTTACTTCGCCCCCATAGGTTTTTCCCGCCTCGCAAAGGTGGTAGGGCGGGGATGGGGCAAGATTTTAGCCCTACACCATGAGGCGGGGCGGGGATGGGTTTAGACTTTTAAGCCTCGCTCCGCTCCGCGTTGCTAAGAGTTATAATTGTAAATTTTATATACCCTAAAACCCTATTATTTAAACAAACATATCAATATTAGTTTATTTTATTTTACCTAATGTGGCTCGTTGCTTTTATTTTGTTATGTATTATACTATAAGATTTATTTTTTTTTTGGTCTTGTTAAACACTTGGATATATTATTCAATTTTTTTTTCTTCTAAAAATTGATTTGATTTGATGGGATAAATTTAGTTGTAATTTCAAGTATATTTTTACTAATGAAATAGGTTTTATTAAAAAAAATTGTACTAGTTGTAGGGAAAATTAATAAAAAAGTAGAGTTTTATGGGGTGGGATGGGGCTTCGCAGGGCCCCAAGTGGCGGGGATGGAGTGAGAAAGTTTTTCCTGTCATGCGGGGTAGGATGAGGATGAAAACCCCATCCTTCGGCCCCGCCTCGCCCTATTGCCATCCCTAATAGCTAGAATTTATTAGTCATGTCTAGGCACACTGCAAGAAAAACGAGCTATTGTGGGGGGTGCGAAAATTGCCACTATATGTCGTCTATTGCAGCGTGTTTTTGGCCCGCCGTTGTACATGAGATCTATTGCGGTGTTCTATTGGCCTGCCGTAATAGTTCTAGTATTTTGCGGCGTACTAGACTTGTTTTAGCGGTGTTATGCTTCAATGACCCGCCGCAATAGACCCTTAAATTGCCCCCACCTAGTCCTTAATTTTCCCTATGTTTTTTTTTTTGTCCCTTTTCATTTTTAGCCATTTCATTAGTCTCCCACACACACACTCTCTCTCTCAAACACTTTGAAAATCTCTTTATTGTCTCATCTCTACCACTATCCACAAACCCATAGCCACAACCACCACCAACAACCACAACCACCACCACCACCCAACCCCCAACCACCAAATCACAAACAAAAACAAACCATTGTAAACCCACAGTCACCACTAGCCAACCCAACCCACAGCAAACCTAACCCAGCAAACCCACAGTCACCACCAGCCACCATCACCCAGCCACTTGCCACCACCGTAAACCCCAACCCAAAATCAACCCACTACTAGCCACCACCACTACAAAACAACCACCAAAACCCATCCATTACAATTTACAAATCACCAATCACAAAACAAAAACCCAGCCACCAAATCACCAAATCACAAATCACAAAATAACCACCATCACAAACATAAAATCCAGCCATCACAAAATTTCACCCACCACCAAATCCGATCCACGACTAAATTGTAACCCACGACCTAGACCCACCATGACCAAGTGACCCACAGTGACCGCTAAAGCACTATGACTCGCACCCATGGGAAATCGGTGAGAGAGAGAGAGGGACGAGCAAGAGAGGGCAAGGGCAATGATAGAGATCGCCCCCGATTGCTTGAAGCCATTGATGGAGATCGCTGATGATGTTATTTTTCGAGATTGAATTGAAACCGGTAATGCTTCTTTTTCACTTTTACTTTTTCTAGTCTTATCACGTTGGCTTTTTTATGCAAACATCTAGGGAAACCCTAATTTCACCGAGTAGTAGACACCTTTTTGCACATCACAACTTTTCTTAACTACCCATTACTTTTTTTTTTTCATCGAAATTGGCATTTAGTGAAACTTTAATCACTAATAACAATTGAGATTTTTTTTTTTTTTTGCATTCCGGTTGGATTTCTAGGGTTTCAGAACGCAATATTTTGGTGCTTCTGTAGCTTTTTCTTTAATTTGCTAGTTTTAGTTTCATTCACTTTGTTATATCTTCAATTTATTTGAATTTCTTTGTTGTAGTTGAGTTTGGCATGAGGATTTGGTGTTTGATTTAATAGTTAATATTTCTAATGCTTGTGCATTATCTGCATGTACCATTGAGAGTAGACTGATGTTACATTCCAAAAAAGCCAAAACCTAATATTTTTTTTTTGTGTGTAGGCTGAATTTTTTTTATATGAATAAATAGTTTGAAAAGAAAATATGTTCTTTTAATTTCTCTTTGGTGTAGGATAAAGAAAAAAAATGGTGTTCAGTGTTAACACATGGTGATACTAGTTGTTTTTGTCATAGTTCCAATTATACAAAAATGAACATATTAAATTATTTGTGTTTTTGCCATTGGTTTTGTAAAATGAAGTGGCTGGTAACTAGATTGGATATGATTTGCATAAAACTAGACTATCATGAAGCATTTAAAAAAAAAAAAAGATTATTATTTTCAATAGTTTGATGATGCATCTATTCAAATGGATGATAATTTCACAATTTGTCAATAATGAAGTAAGTGGGAGTTCCTTGTTTTTGTGCTTAATGTCATATATTTTGTTTTTGTTCACAACCGATCCCAAGCTCGAAAAAAGGAAAAATTCATTCACTTTATAATGAATAGACTAATAACCGGCCCACTCCATTTTTGCAAGGGGTGGAAATTGTGAATTAGCAAGATAGTCGGCCATTTAGGAAAACACGAATTTTTTTTTTTTTCTATCACAATGGACTCGATGCACACAACTTGTAGATCTGTATAACATATCCATTAGGTTCACATCATTTGTAACCTAGCAGGTTAACTAAAGAGATGCTTTCTTATTAATGGGAATGGCAATACCAGTAATCTATATTACACACATAGTTTAAGGCTGTAACTGGGTGCATGGATTTATAGAATTCAGATCTTAGACATCATCAAATTTCATTTTCCCCTGAGGTTGAAGGAAAAAGCTAGCTATGGCAACAATGTTTTAGTTTATTTTAATTTTTTATTATTTAATTTAATCCTTTTTCTATTGTAAAACAAATGCATTAGAAAGTGCGGCAAAGCATCATTAGTTTTTTTTTTTTTTTTTTTTTTTTTGCCAAAGGCTACAACAGGGAACATTCAACCAGCAAAAAAGATTAGAGTAACAATGGAAAAGCACCTGAACAAACAAGTGCAAACCAAAACAAAAACTCAAAGAACACAACTAGGTGCAGGTTTGCACCATACAATCTATTACAAAATATAACAAACAAACAACACAGCTAACTAGGACTAAGCTACCAACAAGTAACAAAGAGCTAGCTAGAATTCTGCCTTCCAATCAAATCCTTGGACATGAGCACAAAATTAGAAATACCCCAGCTGATGCATATTTTGGTTGATACCAAACCTAAGATATGGTCCTTTAGTTTCAATCCTTGCCTTCACCCGTTTCCTTATGAGACCAGCAATTTGATCCTCTATTTTAATAGCTCCCAAATGCTTTATAGCATTTCTTTGCGCCCATATGTGGTATATACACGTAGTAAAACCCAATCTGCAACTGTCAGCACTTAAGCTTTTACCTTTCCAATTTGTTGCAGCACAATTGGTGAGATTTTACCAGTCTTCATCAAGCCTATCTCAATAACACCAGTTCCTGATTTTCCTCCAAAGTCTTTTACAAAAGGGGCACTTAAAAAAAAGGTGAACACTCTACTCTCAGAGCTTCTTTTGCATAACAAGCATAAAGGATCACAGGTTATTCCCCAACTAGCAATCCTGTCATAGGTAGAGTCTGTCCCAAATAGCCAGCCAAGTGATGAAAGCACGCTTTGGGATAGCTTTGGTGAACCATGTAATCTTCCACCAACTAACAGTTGGTTTCCTTTTTCTAATTTGATCCCAAGCACTTGAGATAGAAAAAATTCCTGATTTTGAGGGAATCCATACAACTTTGTCACACTTACCAATATCAATCAAAGGCAATTTAATTAAAATTGATACAAGAACATCAGACCTTGCACTTCCTCAATTCCAAGCTTTGTATTGAATCACACTTGACAATTTAGCATTAATTGAACTAGTAGCATCATAAACAAAAAAAAAACCTATGCCCAAACTTTTGATAAAGAGGGCCATCAGGATGCCAATTGTCATGCCACATATATAATGCTAGATCCATCCCCTACCAGGAGCTTTATAAAGGGACTTGTCAAAGCTTTGAGTTTTAAATTTTTTCTCCACCCTCAAGAACAACATTGAGGAGCTTTGATGATCCAAAAACTTTGGCCCTTAAGAAGAGGAATTTTGACCCAAGCAATCTACAAGTAGCCAGCATGGGTAAATAGAAACCAAATAAACTTCATGATTGCCTAATCCATATGCTGCCTTAGGTTGGCATACCTCATTCCAGGCAACTTTAGCCCGTCCCATTCCTCTCAGTCCCTTTCCACAGGAAAGAAGACAATTTCTATTCTAATTCTTTTATAGTGCTCTTGGGTAGAATAAACACATTTGACCAGTAAGCTTGCACACTGAATAAGACAGAGTGCTTATGGGATAGGATTTGGTCCAAGTCCAAGTAGTCGAAGTAGCAAGAGTGCTCTCACGGATATTGAAATACACTCAAGTTAAGCAAGGGACAACGAAAATGCACAACTAAAGGCTTTCTTGGCTATTATGGAGGAGAAACTAGCAAGTTTTGATGAAAGGAAGGAAAGACTTAGTCAATTCAAAGAAATGGAGCAAAGAATGGCTCGCATGCTTCAACAAATGCAACAAATTTCTTCCCAATACAATCAGGTATATTAACAAAGACTTAGTCAATGTTTTTCTCTTTGTAAGCACTTCGTTATTGTTGTGAGTGCTTGATTTCTTTTGTGATTGGGATTGTTATTGTGTTTATCTATTTTTACTTATGTCAATTATTGGTCAAGTATATTAACAGTTAGACTTATAGCTTAAAATTGAATAAGCCATAAATTTTGGGGTTTAAAGTAAATAATCAAAGTAATAGTTTTGTGTAGTGACACTTTTTCTTAACTAGGACCCTACTTTATTAAAGGGAGAGAGTTTAGTATTGAGAAGACTCTACATAATTATGTAGACTAATAGTATTACCATTTGATTTTTTTATTTATTTAAAATTAATGGAGCTAATTTAAAAATATAAATTAACAAATTGACATCAAATAAGAATTTTCGCTCAACATATTCTTTTGCCATATTTTTTTGGCTACTTTTTATTTATTTATTTTGGGAGAGAGCTAATCCTAGGCCTATAGGCCACTTAGGCCATAATCCAGGGACCTATGGAGAAAGGCTCCCAAATGTGGGAGAAATAAGTGATTTTTTTTTATTTATTATTATTTAGAAAAACGTATATGAATTGTACTAATTTTTCCCTCCACTTATAAGAAGGCCTATGAATTAATATAAATTCATCCCAATTATCATTAAGTGAATTAGTTATATTAATCAAAAAAGAGTAAGTCCTATTAAAAAGAGACATGTCAATTTTAAAATGACTTTTAGAGGTTTAAAACATAAGAGACATGTCTTCATTTAACTTGTTCCCATTTTTTGCCTTGGTAATATTTTCTTGTCATTCTATTCCATTTATACGCACTTACTGAGTAATCATATTTTGTATGTAGGATATTCCTTCGGCCCAACAATCTCCAGCTCTCCAAAAATCGTCAGCCACATCCCATCAACCAAGTAGCTTATAAATTTTATCTTGGTGTTCGAGGACTTTTTTGTGTACAAAGAACTATGGAAGAACAACCGCATTTTTTGCAAGTGTTGAAAGATATTTTTAAACACTTTGGAACTTTGATTATAGTATAAGCTTAATTTGAGCGGTTGTTTTATTCAAAGGACCACATCTTTTTTTGTTAATCTTATGATGGTGGTTATGGACAACTTTATGTATTTGATAATATATTTCTATGTTAATATTACGTTAGTTTGGAGACATTTGTGGTGTTGTTAGTTAATTACATTTGTGGTATTGTGTTAGTAGAGCTAAAACTATTGCAGGTTTTAAACAGGTCTGAACAATATATTTGATGCAAACAGTGGTTTTAAAGCCTACAGGGAAAAAAAAAAAAAAACCTATAGCGGCATGTCTACCCACCGCTAAAGGTACGAACATATAGCGGCGTTTCCACCCACCTCTAAAGACATGCACATATAGCGGCGTTTTTACCCCGCTGCTAAATGTGTAATTAGTATGTTTTAATTGATTGCCTATAGCGGTGCCGTGTGCCCACTGCTAAAGGTGGACACCAATAGTGGCGTACATAACCCGCCGCTAAAAGTCAATTGACACGAATTCGAACGTCGTATGACGGCGGTTTTATGCCCTTTGCACTAAACCAAAACCGCCTCTAAAAGGTGTATCTACAGCGGCACTACAGTGGTGGCATGAAGAGCTGCTGCAATAGCACTCGTTGCTAAAAATCAAATGTACCTTTAGTGGCAGTTTTTGGGGAAGATCAATCTTCTTCTTTCTTTTAAATTTCACTATATCAAGGCATGTTTCTTAATTTATTCTTTATTTTATAACTCAAGGTTGAATGTTTGTCTTGTATGAATGGAGTAGATCATTTATTGCTTTTGCTGTTTGATTTTGTATGAGATGCAAAACCATGTTTTCCAACAGAATAATCATGTTAAAGTAAAATGTTATATTCTATGCTTCAGGGTAGAGGTCTGCCGAAGTGGGGAGTGCATGTTACTCTTGTCCAATGTGGTCCAAAAGGTTAATTTTGCACTAGTGAAAAGGCTCCTCAATAGATATTAATTTAGGGCAGCTAATTCTAAAATCAAATCATCGTGTTAATTTTGGATACTAACAATCTTGTGACTTCTTCTTCCTAGTTTGAACTCGAGCTGATTTTAACTAGTTTGAGAACCATTAAAGCTAGGTGATTATTGGGAATATAGTGCAAAAAAAAATCTTTATTAAGTGTCTGTTTGGGATCTGTTTATTTTACTAAAACTGAGAACTTTTTGCTGAAAGTACTGTAGATAAAGGTAAAAGTTAGCTGAAATAGTACAGTGGGACCTATGAATAGTACCAAAAAGTGTAGCGAGACCTATGAATAGTAGAAAAAATAAATTGAATAGTAAAATAAATTGGCAAAAATAATTCATGCCAAATATGCACTAAAGCTCCGTTTGGTTTGCCTTTTGGATTAACGCGTTTGCATTTGGCTTTTTTTTTTTATTTTTATTTTTTTATTATGACCAGTGCCTCTTGCACTGTTCATAGGACATGAACCATGCATTAAGGCAAAGCTATAGTAACCCAGCAATGAATAGTAACTTAGAAATTTTTATTTATTTATTATTTTCAGTTTTTAGCAAGATAAGCTAAAAACAATTCAGATAATAACAATGCGATTTTATATATATAGCTAGATATATACTTAATTATTTGCAACTAAAAGATCCAAAATCATTTGAAGTGGAAGGGGGAATCATCTATTAATGTTCAAAGAGTAGCTCCTACGCAAAGATGTGGTGCACTTTATACAGAGAACCAAGTCATTTTTTTACCCTAAAACTTCTGAGATTAGTTAAATCCGTTGTGGCAATGGAACCAACGGATGACAAAGATGTTGGAAGATGATCTAAAAGCCTTCAAGCTAGAAACTACACCTCCTCAAACCCAACACTATATCAGCTAAGCTAGCTCATAGTCCCTAGAGCATGGAGATAAATACTATTATACTACATTGAGTTAGGTGTAGTAGTAAGAAACAGCTAGAAGTGAACGTAATAAGAGACTTGGTAGGAAGAAAACATGTTTCTCTTACTCCACATATCTTCAAGCATGAAGTGTTTATGCAAGTGCTTGTTGCAACCCCCATTCCTTTCTCTTATTTATATAAGCTGGGTACCACAGACCTTACATCAAACTTTAATGTCATCTTCCTCATCTGCCTCTTCAAATTTCCCTTCCAACTTGATACACTTGTACCACTTAGCAGAGCCAATATAGACAACCAAATCTACTGTTGTCAAGGCTGCTAAAAGGAAGAAAAACCTGTCTAGGTGACCTTTGTTGAGATTTCCTGGGATCCATCCTGGCATGTGATCCTCAGTTGATATCTTCATAACAATGCTTACAAGCAAACTGCTCACATAGTTCCCAAGCGAGATAGATGTCATGCAAAGTGCACTTCCAAAGCTCTTTAACCCATCTGGTGTCTGTGCGTTGAAGAACTCCAATTGACCCACATACATAAAAACTTCAGAAGCTCCTATGAATGCATACTGAGGAATTTGCCAAAAGATACTTAAGGAGCTTGACCCATCACATGTTTTGCAATCTTTTATTGCATACTTTAGTCTATAGCACTCCACTATTCCAGCTGAAACCATTGCCATCACTGCTATAACAAGGCCAATTCCCATTCTCTGCAGCTCAGTAAACCCCTTGGAATCTGATTTCTTAATTCTACCCACAAGTGGGTCAAGAATTCGCCGGTAAAGGAAGATAAAAAGTGCCACACTGAGTATGTCAAAGCTAGACATGCTTGCAGGTGGGATTCGGAAGTTTGAGATAGTAGTTTTCATTACAGCACCTTGCTCCACAAAGAGGGAGGCCATTTGTGTGAAGACTACTGAGTATATTATGGTGCAGAGCCAAATCGGAAGTAGTCTCAGAATGCATTTGACTTCTTCCACTTGGGTAATTGGGCAGAGGCGCCATGGGTTGCGAATACATTGATTTTGGTCAACAAAATCCCTTGATGAGATAAATGCAGCCTTATCCAGGAACCTATAATATAGATATGAAAGAGTTAGCATTGTAATGGTTAGTGACATGAAGTAAATGGTAGTATATATATGCTAATGATCATGCTCTTGTACTTACTTGAATCCATGGGTGTGAAGTATTCTCCTATTACCATTTGTGGAAGACTCGTTTCCAGCCACAGTATACAAATCCTTTGCATTTGATGTCACCTCGACTCTCCATTTCTTCACCGCGGCAACTATGACCTGGGAAAACCTTGAGAGAGGGTTGCCACTCGGCTTGAAGTGCCTGTACCTTGGGGTCCCAACAAGAAACAAGACCAGTGCTGCAAATGCAGACCCAGCTGAAACCCAAAATCCCAAAGCCCACATCCCTTCATCCTCAAAGTAGACCAGTATGGTGTTGGAGATAAGCTCCCCAAGGTTTAGAGCTAGGTAGAAGTAGCTAAAAAAAGAAACTTTTGAATGCCCCTCCTTGAGGTTTTCTTCATCGAACTGATCAGCCCCAAATGAGACGATGTTAGGTTGATACCCTCCATTTCCTAGGGCAACAAGATAGATAGAAAGGTAGAATAACCCCATCACCATGCTAGAATGGGCACCACATGGAGTTAATTCATCCCCACAACCTCTAGGCTTGAGCAGGAAAAGGTATGATGATAAAGATAGTGATACCAAACCCTGTCATCATTTACATATATAGTTACCATAAGAATGGGAAGAAAATTAGTACTCAATTCTCCTCTGTGGTTATAATTCAGTCCAGGAATTAAATATATAGCAAATTCAGGGCACTTACTATGACAAAGATGACCTGAAATATGGCACAAGTTTTGTATCTTCCCCAGTAGGAATCACTAAGGAAAGCACCAATCAGAGAAAAGATGTAAACTGTCCCAGTCCATTTGCTCACACTGTTAGCAGCATTAGCATTGTTTTCACCGACAACTCTTGTCAGGAACAACACCAGGTTCACTCCCACTCCAAAAAAGGCTAGGGTAGCCAGACCTTGGTTCACTATTGGTTCATTGAACAAAAAATAAAAGCAGAACACAAAGTTAAGAATCGCATTTGCTTGAGAAATTTAAGTTAGGTGAACATTTATTTAAAATGCATACGCACACAAAGTTATGGGCTTGTATACTCAAGGATATAGAACAGTTTGTTTGGCTTAATTCAGAATAACGTACCCCTTGAAGTGGCTAAGTTAAGGTCAAGAAAATATCAATTCATCTTACACCTAGAGGATGTGAAAAGCTTGGTAAAGACCATCCCTAGAAATATTGCATGCCAAGAACTTATAAGCATGGCCAAAATGTCACATCTTTTTGCATGTGCAGTGTGCCAGTGTCTTTCCTATAGATGAACGGTTACAATCATCTCAATTAATTTGACTCTTTTGTCTAGAAGATAGGTTGGCCATTAATAAGCACCATTCATCCTATATGATACATGTGCATTAAAACCAAATGTTTTAGCAACTTGACAAGTAGATTAGAGGTATATATTTTCAGGATCTTTCTTTAAAAGCTTGGTAAAGACCATTCCTAGAATCTTTCGTGAGTAATAAAGCAAGCACATTAGCTCCTTGGCTCTTTTGCCGTAGTGAATTGTAACAAGTTACTTGAAGACCATATGTTTCACTTTCAAATGGTATTAGTAAAATGTTTATTTATTTATTTTTTCTTTTTAATTCTCTTCCACTAATATTGTATGCAAGTGAATTTCATGTCATTACTCAATTAGCCAGCTAGTGGAATTTAAAATCAATACTATTGGAGAAGAGACAAACTTTTGGCAAGTGTGCATTTGGATAAACGATTTGTTGGTTTCTTATTTGCTTAAATTAATTTTTTTAAAGGTTTTTTTTAAGGACTTGTCAATCGCACTTTAATATAACATATATGATTAGACTTCATACAAACAACTACCACTAGTTTCCCATCAAAAAAAAAAAAAACTACCACTAGTTTGAAGGAAGGACCCTTAAACCTAAAAAGGAAAATAAATTGAAAAGCTGGTATATATGATAAAGTTAATTTGGATTTACAAGAATAACTAAAATTTATAATTGCTCAAGTTTGAAGGAAGGACCCTCAATCCCAAGAAAAAACTGGGAAAGCTGGGTATGATCATAAAGTTATTTTGGATTTACAAGAATACTTTATATTTTATAATTAGTTTTTTCAGCAAAGATAGTTAGAAACATGGAACTACATATAAGAAAACAATGTTTATGACATATGACATAAGACAACTATATTTGTCATCATTATTATTTTATTTGTTGGTGTTTTCTTTTTGTTTATTACCTAACTTTTAGTGCAACAACATAATCAAATTATAATTGCCCTAAAAAGTTTTTCCTGTTAACAGACACGTGCGGGACGCACCAAATTTCTCACTTATTCGATCTCTTTCTTTCTATCTTTTCCAATTTGCTTTTTTGTTTTGAAAATTTTGACAAAGGAATTGGATTGGGAAGACATGGCTATGAACGGTGGTGCCAAACTCACGTGGGGGTTGAGTGGGCTTAACTTTCATTTTCAAATACATTCTCTAATGTAAGTTAGAGACGAATAGACACGTGGCAAAGACCCACGTCATGTAAAAGATGTGCTTACGTGTCAGGGATGTCTTTAATGTGCATGCTTTTCTTACCTAGATTTCTTTTACCAGCTCCCTTTTCATGCTCTCTCTCTCTCTCGCTCTCGCTCTGTGAGAGAGAGAGAGAGAGAGAATCAATGAGGGAAGCATGGTTATGATGAAGATCTCAAATAGTGGGGGTAGGTGGCTAAAGCTCAACATGCAACAAGGCTGTTGCAGTTTGCGAACACCTGGTTAGGTTTTTGAGTGCCAAATGTAACACCAACCCTTTATTTTTCAACTTTACTATTGTCCTTATGTGGGATTTGGTAACAAGGAGCTCTTATCAAAGCTTTTGTTATAACTGCTTATATATATATATATATATATATAAAAGGGTGACATCAAGACAAAGTTCTCACTCAACTCTTTGAATGGCCTTAAATGTTGTTGCATCTGAAAGTGCCAGCAAAATTATAGAACTGGACGCACACTGATCACTCACATGTATATGTATTTTGTAGTATTTATGAAGAAATGCATGGCATAGGTGATGGGTCTCAGTAAATTCTCAAGTGCGTTGGGATTAAGCAATATTAGAAACATGATGAATATGCCTCTATCATGCATCCATAATCCTAGGAGGCCAGATGCTGGTCCTTTTTCTTTTCTTTCTGGTGGGAATTAAAAAGTGGAGGATCTTTGAAAGTGATTTCCATGACTTCATAAATATAGAGGAATATGGAAAAAAAGAAAAAGCTATAAAAAAAAAATGGTTAACATTATATGAATTATAAGGTCTTCAAGATCCTTTATAATTTACGCATACCAGCTTATAAGAAGAGATCATTGAAAAGGGGGTTTGTCATATAAACTAGTAAAGTTAATGAAAAGTCCTATAAACAATAAGAAAAGGAAAATAAACTAAGGGAGGTGTTAAAAACTTACAGAGTATGATAATTCCAGCAACCCATCGTCCAGATTTTGTTCTGATTGCAGGGCGACCATGCATGTCAACAGTTCCATCAAGAGTGCATGCGTCTTGATCTTCTTTGAACTTACCCTGCAAGTTCTTGGGAAAAATAAAAACAAAATCAATAGAAATTCAAATTATATATAGTAGATGTGATCATTATCATCACACAACTTTGCTCTAAGAATGCATGTACAATTCTTTCTGTATATAACCAATCAAAATTCAAAGACAAACATGATAGAGAGAGAAAAAAAAATTGGAGTGAGAAAATGAGTTAATAATTATCTATGGAGAAAAAGAACAATATGAGGCTTTTACTCACCCCCTTACTCAACTCCAAGCAAGCCATGATGAGCTAAAAGAGGGAGAATTTGGAGATATAATTAATGCAGGGGATATAAGCAGGGGAAAGAGGTGATTGGTTAGTGTCAAAGAAGAGAAAGAGCTTGGGACAGAAAATGAAACTGAGAGGAAGTATAAATAGAGGTAAGGGAAATGGTATGGACGGTGTAGATTAAGAGAAATAAAAAGTGGGGACACCCACATGACCAAATCATAAAAAAAATTGGTGTAAGATGCAATTTGTTTGGGATGTGAATGGGTTGGAAAGTCTTTCTCCTTTATTGTTTCTAACAAAGAAAAAAGAAAAAAGAAAAAAGAAAAGGTCCTCTCTTATATCCACGTTGTCTCTCATGGTGTAAATTGGTTTGAGGTTGACACATTTGAAACGTACAGTTTTAATTAAAAGGGTAATGCTTAGATGAGGTTGTCCTCATGAACATTGTCACGTGGTTTTTAGATGGAAAGTGCAAAATGCCATAACGCATCCATAAGAATGGATGGACGGTATCTATAAAAGGACCTGGAGAAAGAGAAGGAAAAAGGTAAGCAGGAATTTGATCCAATTCAGTGGTAGAGATAGAAATTTTATATTTAAATAGTGTCAAATTTTGAAAAATGTTTGACTGATTTTATTTGTTGATTAACGAAATATCAATGGTTAGTTGACACATTTGAAACGTACAGTTTTAATTAAAAGGGTAATGCTTAGATGAGGTTGTCCTCATGAACATTGTCACGTGGTTTTTAGATGGAAAGTGCAAAATGCCATAACGCATCCATAAGAATGGATGGACGGTATCTATAAAAGGACCTGGAGAAAGAGAAGGAAAAAGGTAAGCAGGAATTTGATCCAATTCAGTGGTAGAGATAGAAATTTTATATTTAAATAGTGTCAAATTTTGAAAAATGTTTGACTGATTTTATTTGTTGATTAACGAAATATCAATGGTTGTAATCTAGTACGATTTGTTCATTAACGAAATATCGATTGTCAAAATTTAGTAGGAAGTTATAACTTATAAGAAAACAATATATATTTGCTTAATTTGACACTTTCACTTAATAATATATATATATATATATATAAAGATTCACTCACAACAATATTGTTAGTGTTATATGTTCACTCAATAAGAAGTTATATATTATATTATATTATATATAAAAAGATTTCCAACCAAGTTCTTATTGTATAGCACTAATAGCAGCCTCAAACTGAAAGTTAACAAAGTTGAAATAACTTAAGAAAAGAAAAAAAACCTGCATAAGAGTATAACACATAGCACATAGTAAAATAGCCCACGCCCCACGGTAAACTAGCAAACTACCGAAGTAAATTGCAATTTCTTAAGCATTAACAGTAGAGAGAGAGAGAGATCCAATGGCTGGGTTGCCGGTTTGGATTGAAGCAAGAGCCTGAGCTGAGCGGAAACCCATGGATTCATGCGGGGGGATAGGCGGCGCTAAGGATAGATGCACACACAGCACACACGCAGTAATGCAGAGTGCAGACATTATTGTTGTTGTTGTTGTTGTTTTTTTTTATTTTATTTTTATTTTTTTTATTTTTTATAATGTGGATCTCTATTGATTTAGTGTGTGTTTAAAGGAGAATTTGGATTTTGTTAGTATATTTGGACTTTGGATTTTGTTAGTATATTTAAGAGGTGACATTTTAAAATTTGAGGGGGCAAGTGCGTAAATTTTTGTTTAAGTTAGTAATTTTATTAAACACTATATAAATAAATTATCGGAAACTACAATTACCCAAATGAACATTAAGAGAAACAATATATGGAGAGGATTAATACACATTGATTTTTTAATTTCTTTTTAATTTTTTGAGCGAATACACGTTGAGATTTTAATACACAATGAATTTGACAATGTACACTTTGGTTTGAGAAGATGGTTCCCAAATAATTTTTTTTTTTTTTTTTTTTAGAGAGTTTCAACCTATGATGTTTATTTTTGATGATAGCTCTTTATCATTAGATTAAGACCCCAATCGGTCTTTCGTATAGGCAAAAATTGAACCTTAGATCTCTTATTCATTCGGAATTGTGTTTTCTAAAGTAGAAATCTAGTTGAAGGTCGACAAGAAAAAAAAAGTAGAAATCTAGTTTAGTCTCATAATGAATAAGAAGATGATTCTATAAATAATTCATCTTAGCTTATGGAATAAAGGAATTAAATAGTTATTTAATTATGTATTATGTAGATATGCATCAAATATTTCAATACCTTAGCTGCTCAATTATTACGAAGGATAGGATTCCATAACTATATGCTCATTCATTTAAATGACACCAGATTACAGTTTTATTTCATTCTTTAGTGGACACATTGGCATATTGAAGTTCTCTTTAAGAGAATGTTGAATTATGATCAAATAATACACTTCTTTAATCAACTTGCTAAGACATTCCCACACATATATCCTCATATGCCTATTTGCTTTGTCATCCTAAGGTATGCCCAATAGCAATTTGTCTACAATTATTTAACAGATAATTGTTGGCACTCAATTTCTTTAAAAATGAGGAATTCATTTTTCCTAGTGTAATTTTTGTGCCCTATCTTATCTTGCTATAACATTGTGATAACACCCTGACCCCTCCACCCCAAATTACTTGCACACAGACAAACAAAAGAACATATAATATACCCCTTTTTTTTTTGCTAAGCAAAAAAGAAAAAAAAGAAAAGAAAAAAAGTAACATAATTCTTTTTTTACTGGATTAAAAAAAAGTAACATACCTATCATCGCAGTACTAGATTAGAGGTTCTTGAGCTCTTCTCTCTACCTATTTTCTTTTATTCTGTACTTTTGGCCAGCATTTTCCCATTGAATTCTTGAAGAATACATAAGATAAAATGCTAGGTGCTTTCGTGCTTTATATATTCCCCTGCTGATTCTCTATGAAACACGTTCTCATTTTACTCTAGAAAATTGCATCATCAAATTCCTCAACTGTAAGCACGACATCAAGCATCGATCTGTTATCACAAACCTCTCTTTAACATTAAACAGTTCGAATCTTTTTAGCTAGACAACATATACTGTAAAATGCTTGGAAGTGTGACAATTTCAGGTTTTCCACATCTTTTGGTTAAATTTTTATATCACACATTTAATAGCTGAGAAAACCCAGGAAATTAAACCTCCGAAATTTATAACCATCAGTGTCTAAATAAAATGGTTGTAATATTCCGCAATTTTGTGGCCATCATATGGAGCATTAAATCTCAAGAATATGAACAGCATATATTAATAAAAAAGGTTTTTCTTATGCAACAAAAAGTGCAATTGTTTTACTCTAGAGGGACAACTGCGTCACACAGAATAAAGGATCTCTCAATAGTTAGGGTGCGCAAGCCAGTTGAATTGTATTGCTTATCATGTTGGCTTTCTTTTGTAAATCTTACCCCATTTTGGAGGTAAATTTGTCACTAAGATCATATTGGAGGTTGGAAATGGTTGTTTATCAATTTTACTGGTAGATATATTAAAACAAATATATTCAAAATATGAAATGGGAAAGGAATATCATATCAATTTGTGTTTGCTGGAAATTCAAAATTTGCGGAATCTATTGTCCACACATTGGTCAATTACAAGCCTAATACATGAAATTTTATGCAAGCAATCGATACATGTGTAGTCTTTTTATGAATCTGCATTGATCTAATAGTTTAAAAGGCATGTTGGATGAACAACGAATGTATGCTAGTTGGACAGAATCGTCCCCCAAACTTGATGAGTAAACTTTCAACCCACTAGGAGGACAATATATATATATATATATGATCATTTACATGTGCTTTTATTTAAAATACATGCATGTGCATATTGAAGAAAACTTTGTCAAAATTGATTTTAAATATAAACAATTTAAGCGCTAGTAACTGTTTCAAGAAACTTGGGCAAGGTAATATGTAATTTTGAATTTACAACTTGCCGATATGTTGTATCTATGCTACTAATTGGAATAGGATTATGTTGAAAATTTCCTTAAATTTTTGACTTGGTTATTTATCTCACTTTTCTTGTCGTGAAAGCAAAGATATATTTTTTACTTCTTTGGGAGTTCAGTTATATGAAAGGAATGTCTATTTCTTTTTAGAGATATAATTATTTCTTGTTTACCAAAGAATATGAATTGAAGTATAATATATAGAGAGTAGTAAATGGTTTGGTAAAATTGAGCCAAGGATCTTCCCATGTGGTCAGAGAAGAAAACTTTTAGAAGAAGAGTTCTTCTAAAAGAAGAAATGACTTTTAAAAGAAGAGTTTTCCTGAATAAGACGTTGAGTGTTCTGATTTTTATTAAATAAAATGGATTTGATCTCTCATTATAGAGGTAGTTCGTAATTCCTTACGTCCCTAATATTTTTCCTTCAACGAAATCTTTAATGCGTAAAGTTGTGATTTTCAACTATGTTGTGTTGGCTTTAATTCCGTGCCAAATTTGATTGTAATTTTTTCAATTATTTTTCCTATATGTATGTAAAATTAATTGTAAGGGATAAGTATGAAAGATTGGTGAAGACTCAAGCTTCAAATGATGAATAAGTGGTTTTTGCTAGTGTCTTGCGAGTAGCTGACCTGCGAAAAGAGCCATGTGCAGAGCATATGACTGGAAGATGAAGAGTCGTACTAGGTTGGATATTTCATGAGTGTCTCGAGGGTAAGGCCAACCTACGAAAGACTCGCGAAACTCTTTGTTTGGCAAAAAGTTATGTTTTGCTTTACTATGTCTTTACTTTCACTATATATACTCTCATTACCCACAAATTGTAGAGAGTACTTTTTAGAGAGAAAGCCCTAGAGAATATACATGAGAGTTAGAGATTGTTATACTCACAATCATCTACACATTTTCTTGTGGTTTTCCTCAACTCCTATTTCTTCATCTCTATATTCTTAAGAGGTTGCTAGCCTAAACACTTATTACACTCATATTGAGTGTTAAAGTGAGATTTTGGTGTTGTTGGGAAGCATTGGAAGGAGCCATTCATTGGCAGATGTAATTGAGCTGAATTGCGAGATCCGGAAAGTTAGAGAAGACAAGACTCCGAGAAGTCAGTTGGTAATAAGAGCTTGGAGGGCTCAAGTACATGGGGTAGGCTAGGGTTGGAAGGTCTTTTGTTATTCGTGGAGAGGTTTTTCACTGAGTTCTTCGGTTTCATTTTCGATAATACGTCTCGATGTTATCTTGTATTTGTATCTCTCTTCTCTACTTTTTAAACTTTCATTTTATTGTTGATGATGGATGAATATGGCTTAGGGTAGTGTTATCGGTTATTCGCGCTTATTTACTCTTGTTCCGCACTTAGTATAAGTTAGAGTAAAAACTATCTAGTCGTAATTTTTTTATTTGGGGGTTTGAACAAACTCTTGTGATTTAGCATAAATCCGAGCTTTCATTTAATAATAGATATATATTAATCAAATATTTGTTCAATCACCATCAACCTTTGTCGTTAAAATTTAGCATCATTCTAGCAAATTAAAATAGGGTTAAAATTACATATAGGCATGCATTATTTAAGAAATGTGATGGAAAAACACCATCTTTGGCATTATACTGTAGCTAGAGAGAGAGAAAGAGACTTGATGGGTAAAAGAAAGAATAAAAAAAGAATAAAGAAAAAACATTTAAATGAAGTGATAAAATAATAGAGTATTTGATGTAGGGTGTATTGTAAAATGAAGTGTTAAAATAGATAAAGTAGCTTTCTAAATTGTTAAAATCTAAATTTTTTAGAACCTTTGTTGTGAATGATCTAATATACTATTTGGTTTTGACTTACACAACCACATCCACTATCCTTTTGAGATATAAAAATATAATTAATATAATTTTATAGATAAGAGTTTCTTTTGGTTGTAACTATTTTTTAATTATAAATATCTACTTGAAAATACACATCTGAATATGAGAAATTTAGAAAAAAAGAAAAAGAAAAAGAGAAGAATAGAAAAATTAATTGAGTCTAAAAAAATGTGCAAAGATAAACTTTAGAGAAAAATTTAACTAGTGATTTTGCATCTAAAATAGTGAGAAGAATAGATTTTAAGTAATATGTGTGTACATATATATATATATATATATATATAATTTTAATATTTAAGTATTAAGATGTCTCAATTTCGTGGTTGTTTTTGGCCTCTAAGTGCAGAAGGCCGCCCCTAAGGTCAACTCTCATATTGAGCTTTTCTAGCAAAAACATTGTGATTTTTTTATTATTATTATTATTTAGATTCCGACGACTTCCCTGACTGTGGTGGGTGTAATAGTTGCTCTGAGTTCTCCAAAGGAGAGAGAGAGAGAGAGAGATAATTTTATCTTTTTGCTTTTTTCTTTCTTATTAGGAAAAATATTGACAATTATTTTATTTTACTTATTTATATTTTTTAATGAGAGGTGACATATTTTAATTGGACAATTTGTAAAGACTGTAGATATACGTTACACTTAATGATTACCTAGTTAATGGAAATGGACAGAAGGATTAAAATCCAAACTTATATACCATTGCAAATGTAAATTCAAATTTTGAATCTGTAAAGACTAAAATCAAAATGATCTCTAACTTCAAAAGTATAAATTACAATTGATTCAAGATCATATTTTAATAAAAACATATTGAGCTTTTCTAGCAAAAACATTGTGATTTTATTATTATTATTATTATTATTATTATTATTATTTAGATTCCGACGACTTCCCTGACTGCGGTGGGTGTAATAGTTGCTCTGAGTTCTCCAAAGGAAGGAGAGAGAGAGAGAGAGAGAGAGATAATTTTATCTTTTTGCTTTTTTCTTTCTTATTAGGAAAAATATTGATAATTATTTTATTTTACTTATTTATATTTTTTAATGAGAGGTGACATATTTTAATTGGACAATTTGTAAAGACTGTAGATATACGTTACACTTAATGATTACCTAGTTAATGGAAATGGACAGAAGAGTTAAAATCCAAACTTATATACCATTGCAAATGTAAATTCAAATTTTGAATCTGTAAAGACTAAAATCAAAATGATCTCTAACTTCAAAAGTATAAATTACAATTGATTCAAGATCATATTTTAATAAAAAATTTCCATAATGCACAAATTACCCATTAGTTACTTCAATAAAGTGCACTCCTTCTAACCCTAGCTATCATGGCCTCAATAAATTTACTAAATGTACAGGAAACCGTCTTATCGATTATGAAGTGTGAACCCTACACTACAGCTAATGACAGTGGGAAATTAAAATTAAAAAAAAAATAAAATTCTCATTCTATTTTCTTTCAGTTTTGCTTAATTCATTTAACTTAATAATATGTCTTAATCAGTAGGGACTTTCTCAGCACAAAGTTATAAATAAATAAATAAAAACTTGTTATTATAAAAAAAAAAAAAAAAAATTGTTACGAGGAATACAACTGTTAACCATGACCTAACATTTCCCACCGCTCTTTCATACTTCTAGAAGTAAATAAAAGTCAAAAAGAGAAAAAAGACAACTCCACAACAACCACTTACACTATGTGGGGGCACCATTTAATTGTAAATCGTAGACAAGATAAAGAGAATGTTATTTTGTAAGAAAATTAATTAGGCATGTCTATGTTGTCATTTTAATAAGTGAGGAGTTTAAAACATTATTATTATTATTGTTATTATTATTATTATTATTTTTAGGTGTGTTTTAATAAATATTACTATTTATTAAAAAAAGTGAGGTTAATTAATGCATTATTTTTATTTCACTATAAAATGTTTTTAATTGTAAAATATTTTATATTTGAAAACATTTTAGTAAAATATTTTTAAGTACTTGGAGTGAAATATAAAATTTTTCAAGCACAGGCTACTAAAATCAGAAGCTTAGCTACCGAAGTTGGTAATTCAGTGATCAACAACCCAGCTACCAGATGGGGCGAGAGTCTTTGTGTGAATTTCTGCATACACACCTAGTAATTACAGTGAAATAAAGAAAGTGTTAAGTGTTTGCAAAAGATTCCTAAATAACAACTTTCAAGAAATTCCTCTATGTAGTTACTAGGTGTGTATGCAGAAGGGAAGACTAGTTTCACTAGTACATTGATAAGGTGTTCTTGGAGTTGGATACCCGCATGCATAATAATAACAACAGTAATTATTATTGTTATTATTATATTTGCCATTGTAATAATTTTTACAGCTTTTTCAACACAAAGTGACAGACATCAATTACCAGATGCTCAAGATAGCTAGTAGGTGAAACTTGCAAGTTGGAATCGAAATCATTTTGCAGTGTTTAGTAAAATTCACTAAGTGATGGTGAAACGCAATTGTTCTTATTCTGTTGTTGCACTAACTTATCAACAGCAACACCCATGAAAACCATATTGATTTTCTTACGCACGCATACACTATCAGATTTGTATTTATTTTCCACACTAAAAGTGGTTTTGATTATAGTATCGAAGGGTTGGCGTATCATCTGCATCCATGTTTCCCATTGTTATTTTCTTGCAATTTATTAAGTCTGTGTATACGAGTCAGATTCCACTTATTTGTATAAAAACATCGGCATCCTGACCAAATTTAATCAGAATATCCAATTAGATTGCACAAACTTGGTGATTTATCACCAATAGAATAAGGCTGCAAACAATGACCTATAATTTCGCGTTAATGTTAATAAGCACATTTCAAGGATTTTATTGGTTGTGTCTCTGTGGTGCCCCAGCAAAGGAAGAATTTTTTTCTTCTACTTTGCTGTGTTCTTTATTGTTTTTCCTGTTTACCACAAGAGAAGTCAATTATTTAACTATTTATGTCCCAATCTTCGCACTCTCTTATCAGTCATTCATATCTGTATACCTAAACATTCAAACTCCACCAACTTATTATCAGCATTTTTGTCTGTTCATTTCATTGATACATTGTCATGTTAGTAATCATTACAAGATCAGCTACGTCATTATAGTAATAGTAACAAAGATTGTTAAGGAATCATTGCAGATCATGACCGTGGTTGGTTATATATATCTGACAGTGTTTGCCACTAGAATTGAAGCTGCCTAATCAATTCGTTAATTTGGAACCACAAGTGTTTTGAGGTGTGCCTCCCCTATCATTCTTCTTTTAATAAAAAATATTTGGCAAGATCAGGAGGATTGTCACCATGTTCTTCCCCGTGTACAGAAGCTCAAGATGGCCTGGGGATTAATTGGATAATGGATTTTGAGCACTACAATATGCGCATGCTTTTGTTTGATCAGCAAATCTAGTTCCAAATATAGCTAGCTTTAACCACAAAAGGAAACATGGTCTGATAACTACTTAAGTGTTAATTAATTAATTAAATTTAAATATATCTTGGTAGACTTAGACCTCATTAGCCATTGAAATGGACTGGTGGAGCTAGCCACATCACCCCCTCCTCGAGCTATCTTTTCAGTTAGGTCATTCCACAATCAAAGCAAAGTTCGGTCCAAATGTTTGCTTCCCCGGATATATGTTTGTTTTTGATGTAGGACACAATTTACTATTTAATTATTGTAATTTATTATTTTTGGTATTTTTATGTAAAAAACGTTATTTTAGGTTTAGGTGATTTATTTCTTTGTTTTTAGGTGCATTTAATGCTTTTTAGATCAAATTTGATTCCTGTTATAGTTAGGTATCAATTAGGAGTTATTTTAGATTATATTTTACTGTCAGTCAAGTTTTAAGGAGCCCTAAATAGGTCCTTAAGTCTGGAAACGTTTTTCATAATTTATTATCAATAAAAATTCAGACTTGTGTCTATTGTATTCTCTGGTGGATTCCAGACCTATCACCTTGTGAATTCAAGGAACCTCTCGTGGACTCGAGGTTTACTACCAGGAACTAACAGTTTAGTTTCTGTTCCATCAAGAGAGCATCGTGTGTGCTTCTCTTCAGGCTTCCGCGACATCAGTTGGTATCAGAGCCTTGATTTACCCTGGTCTGATTGCTAACTTACGAGACAGTAACCACCACCACAACAACGACGAATAACTTAGCGAGTATTACGTGATGTACAACAAGCACTCACAAATATCTATGCTAGGATGGCGCCGTTGAAGAATGGAAACAATAGAGATAACTGCAGCGGAGACATAACTCACGGGTAACCTATTGGTAAGCAAATTTCATATAGACCTTATAAGAGAATTGCAAGTTTTAATGGTTATTTTTTAAAAGAAGATTTTCTTGATTGGTTACTTGATCTAGAGAATTTATTTGACTATGAGAATATTTGTTATGAGAGAAAAGTTGGACTTGCTTTGTATAAACTTAGTAAGTATGCCTTACGTTGGTGGGAACAAGTACAATTTGATAGAATTCGACAAGGTAAAGATAAAATTCGATTGTGGCCAAGGATGAAAAAGATGCTTGCTATCAAATTTTATCCTTTGGATTGTGAAGAAATCTTGTCGTATACAATACAAGATTATTATTGGCCAAGAAGTTCATACTTGAATTATTTTGAAGAGCCAAATATTCCACCGTTAAAGGAAGAATTATATGTTAAAGAAAATATTGTTCTTGAAGATTATGGAGACATCAAAGAAGAGAATATCGAGATTATTGAGGAAATTAATGAAGGCCTTGTTATAGAAAAAGAACCTAAAATCAAGATTGTGGAGGAGATTAATGAAGACCCTATTATAGAGAAAGATCTTGAGGTTGAGATAGTAGAGACCATTAAAGAAGAAATTATAGAGGAAGTTGTCAACAATCTCGATGAAATCAAATTAGATGATTGCAACATTCAAACTCCTATTATTTTATTGGGAGACATCGAAACAAAGTTTATTGATTTTATTGGGGTGGAAAGATTTGATTTGATTATTGACTCTTATTTGGTGAATATTGTCAATTACATGATTAATGAAGACCCTATTATAGAGAAAGATCTTGAGGTTGAGATAGTAGAGACCATTAAAGAAGAAATTATAGAGGAAGTTGTCAACAATCTCGATGAAATCAAATTAGATGATTGCAACATTCAAACTCCTATTATTTTATTGGGAGACATCGAAACAAAGTTTATTGATTTTATTGGGGTGGAAAGATTTGATTTGATTATTGACTCTTATTTGGTGAATATTGTCAATTACATGAAGATCAAGGGAGAAGAAGTTCAAGTTGCCCAATTAATGACTTTCAAGTTTGGCAAGAAGACAAAGAAGGTGAAGTATTTAAAGTATTTGTTCTCTTGGCATGGGAGATTTCAGATTTCAAAGATGAACTCGAGGACGAGTTTGTTTCAAGTGGAGGGGTCTAATGTAGGACACAATTTACTATTTAATTATTGTAATTTATTATTTTTGGTATTTTTATGTAAAAAACGTTATTTTAGGTTTAGGTGATTTATTTCCTTGTTTTTAGGTGCATTTAATGCTTTTTAGGTCAAATTTGATTCCTGTTATGGTTAGGTATCAATTAGGAGTTATTTTAGATTATATTTTACTGTCAGTCAAGTTTTAAGGAGCCCTTAAATAGGCCCTTAAGTTTGGAAACGTTTTTCATAGTTTATTATCAATAAAAATTCAGACTTGTGTCTATTTTATTCTCTGGTGGATTCTAAACCTATCACCTTGTGGATTCAAGGAACCTCTCGTGGACTCGAGGTTTACTACCAGGAACTAACAGTTTAGTTTCTGTTCCATCAAGAGAGCATCGTGTGTGCTTCTCTTCAGGCTTCCGCGACATCAGTTTTGGTTTAGTGCTTCGTCACAGATATGTCACCATTTCTTAATTTTCTATGCCAGATTTGGTGAAGTCTCAATTTTTTTTTTCATCTCAGGACCCAAGTGTCTCCAAACTAGTTAAGTGCCAAACAAATCAAGCTGTCTAATAATCTAAACTTGTTGGTGATATCAAATCACTGCTAAGATGAGGCACATGAACTTCAATGAGAATCGTCACTAAAAAAGTTAAGATCCATACAATTTACACCTTTCTCTTACTGAGTGGGAAAATCCTTTAGACGTTTCCTGAACTTTGGCTTTGGTGTCACGTGCCATATTGGCGTGCAAAGACGAATAACCGAATAACTATCTTCCCATTGGAAATTTCCATCCAATGACTAGAAATTTTTTGATATCATGAGAATGGAAATTAATTTGGATACAGCTTCAGCCACAAGAGGAAACTTGTTGCGTATACTTTTTATCTGTTAAATTAGCAATGATTTATATCCACATGGTAGACAAGACGTTTCTATCCAGTGAGTTGGATGTAACAGCATCAGCGTGCCCTTTAGCTACCTTATCATGTTATCAGTTAGGTCATTTCATATAGGAACTCAAAGTAACATCTATAATCTGTTGGTTTGCATGATTAGATGTGTTCATGTGTCTCTTGTAAAATGTTTGCATCTGTTTCTCTTTGGCAACAGATAGTGATGTATCATACTATTTAAGCAACTTGTAGTACAACTATAGTAGTACAACTATAGTGCATAATTCATGGGCCTCCATGAGTCAACCTGCACGTTTCTTTTATTCATAGAAACCTTGCAGGTTTTTTGGTGCAATATAATGTCTCTGGAAGTAGTTAATATAATATATAGAGTCATAATTAACCCAAAAGACATAAGTTAAATGGATATAAACTCAACTATATTATATTAATCATTCATTCTTCTCATCATTATTCAATGTGCGTATTTATTCACATGTGTTCACTAAATATCTCCATACCAAATACCTTCATTACCTCTCCAAAGTCCTCATTAATTCAAGTTTTAAATTAATCTAAGTTTTGAAACTATCAAGGCCCGTTTCTTACCATTGTTTAAATAACAGATTTTAATGTTTAAACAATATTACACATTTTTTCACACATTTTTTTACCCACATAAAATACAAGCAACGTTACTAGAAATCTCTTACCAAACGAGTCAATTTCTAGATTATTTTAACAAACAACCAACATATTTCAACATATAAAAGCATTTACATGGGATCCATCAGAAAGTCTATGAAGATACACATAAGGATAAAATTGGCTCTTCTTGTACTTTTGCCTTATCTTGAAGCAGTCAATACACATATTTTCACACACTTTTTTATCCACACGTATTTTCCAAAAAATACAAATAACGTTATTAGAAATCTCTTACCAAATAGGCCCAATTTTAGGTTATTTTTACAAACAACTAACATATTTCAACATATAAAAGCATGTACATGGGATCCATCAAAAAGTTTATGAAGATACGCATAAGGAAAATTGGCTCTTCTTATACTTTTGCCTTATCATGAAGCAGTCAATCCACCTGTATCATTACCAAAGAGACTATTTAATAAAATGGTTTCATGTAAATCTTTTCCCTAAATCCCCCTGCAAAAAAGTGATCTTCACATCAAGTTGTGCCAACTCTAGATCAAATTGTGCAACCAGAGCAAGCAAAAATGACTGGAGAAATGCTTAACAACAAGAGAAAATACATCATTGTAGTCAGCCCCTTTCCTTTTGAACATAACCTTTAGCAACAAATCAAGCCTTGAACATACAATAATATTCTTTCTTGTAGGTCATTCCTTTTTTGTGTAGACCCATTTTTGTAAACTCACTTCCACCCAATCTATTTCTTACATTTAGGAAGCTGTATCAAATCCGAAGGATGAATCTTGTGAAAAAAAATTGCACCTCTCTTCATCCATAGCCTTCTTCCATTCATTACCCTAAGGCGTGCACACACTTTTTTATATGTAGTTGGAATGTTATCTCCAACAATGGGAGGTCTATAAGTTAGAATATCAAAAAATTTGTTAGGGCATATGTGAAATTTGTTAGAACATATGTTATTATAAATTGACTAATCTTTTGACAGAACGCTCTTTACTTATAATTGAGTAGATCTAGGATGGGTTTAGTACTTCAAGGAATAAGCGTTCAAGCCTAGTATTGAAGCCATGCAAATCTGTCCAAGAAATAAGTAAAGAAGTGTTGTTCATTAAAACTCGACAGATAATATTTATTAAGGTTTAATCAAGGTTTCAGAACTAGACCGGACCGAGAGGTCAAACCGTGAAAACCGGGAATCGGGATAAAAATTGGTTTTTTAAGCATAAAGAACTGTATTTTTTGTAATTCCGTGAACCCCTAAAACCGGGGTTGGACCGCACGAACCGGTGGCAAGAATTGTGCTGTCCAACCCTTTAGCATTTTTTTTAATAAAAAAAAACTTAACACAATTTTATTCTATTTAATTAAATTATCAATCTCTTACAAGGAATAAAAAAAAAATTATAATTAAAATCTTTCAAAGATATTCAACTTTACTTCAAAAGTTAATTAAAAATTTTAATGTTTTCATAGTTATTATTTTATTTTATTAACTTTCTTATTTAATTATTAAATATATGTTTGAAAATCATTTGATTTTGTGTTGAGTATTGTACTAATTTGTACATGTTCTCAAGGGTTAATTAAGAAATTGATATTTCTTATTTGTGTACCCTCTATAACTTAGTTTTGCACTATTATGCATTACTTTTGCATTGTTCATTTAGTATAATATGTGATTTTGTTTTTGGTATAAATTCTTTTAGAACCAAAAAGATTTTTGTTATATAGATCTTGGATTGAAATCAAGGTTGTTCACCTTATCTTTACATAACATGTTTATGTACCTTGTTTAGTTTTGATGAGTTTATTTATTGCACTTGACTAGTTGAAGTTTGTAGTGCATGTTATGTGGGAAAGATGTTTATGGTGTTTATCACTTTGTCTTAATCTTGAAGTCACATGTTATTTGACTGTCGGACTTGATCCTTTTAAGAAATGCATAAATAACCATCTCACCACTGTTCACTAGCCAATCATGAACACCTTAGTGCATATCATAAGATTTTGTGCTCGAGAAAGTGTAGCACATGCACAAAAAAAACATAAGGTGTAGCCTCGGTTTAATTGCTTAATGATTAAAACTGGTGTGTACTATTAGGCTTGATGCCAATTCACATAATTTAAACTAGTGTGTACTATTAGACTTAATACCAAATTCACCTAATTATGAGGCAAAATTCAAGAAACTTACATGATTGCAAGCTTATGTTCTAGAGATGTGAGAGTTATATAATATAACTCTTTAGGTGATAGTCTCTTTTAAATTCTATGTGATGAATTTTATAGACTTTGTGGTTTATTGCTATTCACATATTACCTCACATGTATCTTAAGCTTTTGCTAGTTGCACACACACAAGTTATTTTTTGCTAAACTTGGTACATTATATTGTGTGTGATTTTGTTGTGGTCATCCAAAATTAAAAGTTCTTAATTTTAATGCAAAATGTGTTTAATGTTTGCGCTTTGAGAACAAATTGATTGAAAATCTTGATTTTGGAAGATCTGGGTTGAATTCAAGTATTTTTGAAAAACCTTTCGTCTCATACTCATGCATTTTTTATAAAACAATATGCTTTAAGGAGTTTCTGTATTAAAATGCTCTGTTTTCAAAAATTATTTTTCTAGACTTTCGATGATCGAACCTGTTTTTTCGATCAATCAAATTGCGATTAAAATTTTTGGTTTGAGTCTGCCTGACTCGATTGATGTTCGATCTATTCTCGATCGATCGAAATTGAAAAATTTTAATTTCTATGTTTTTGACCAAAAAATTTTTTCATGCATCATTTGTGTTTAGGATTCACATGTATTGCATTGTTTTTGTATCCATCTTGCAGTCATATCTCTCATTGTTTTCACACATAACATGCATACACTTTGCTAAATTGGGTACTCAACTTGATTTAAAAAATTGATTGATTAATTTTTGAGTTTTGTACATTCTAGTATATGCTATTTCTTATGTGTGAACTGCAGAAATTTTTTTCTTAAAAGATATGATGGATAATCAATGTGCAAATATTTTCTCTACTCATGCAACTGTTTATGGGTCACATAGTGTCATGTTTGCATTTTATTGAAAGAGAGAATATTTTTTCTTCATGTGTATCCTAACTTAGTTTTTTTTTTTTTTTTTTAATTTGGTTTGTGTCTTTTATTTATCTCCACCCCTCTTTATTTTTCCCCAAAACTTGTTTTGCTTTTCCTATTTTTATAGGGAGAGAAATTTTTTTAACCTTTGTGGTTCTTAGGGGGAGTTGTTGCTCTTCTTAGGAGGAGTTGTCTTTATTTTCTCTTACTCTGTTGCGTATATTTTTGTCTACCTTCTGATTATGTAGTCTTTGTCAATACGTGACAAAAAAGAAGAGATATAGATGACCTATTTGTTTGTTTAGGGGGAGAATATAAAAAACTTCTAGATGTATCTAACTTAGGGAGAGAGTTAGAATTTATTTTGATTTATATGTTTCTTGTTTCACTTTTTATTGATTTATACTTATGAGTTTTTCATTGGTATATGTCTTTATTTTGTGTTATGTGAAATCAAGAATTTATTTTTGTTTACTTATATTTTCCACACATGCGTTTATGCGTTTTGTTTAGTGTTTCAGGAAATATACAGGTTGATTCAATTGAACTGCTGTCTACACTTGCAACTGATAGATAGTAGTTAGGATTGAATTTGTGTTTATGAGCATTATTTTTGTAAAGGGCTTTTATTTGTAAACTTTGAGCTTTTAATTTGTGTTTTGTCACGGATTGCCAAATGGGGAGTTTTTTAAGTTCTAAAGACTTAGGATTTTATGTATTTAGAACTCTAATGTGTATTGTTAGCAACCATGATCAAAACAGTTGTTAGTCTTGTTTAGACTTGCTCAAAGTGTGGGTATTTTATGTAAAGTTGGAATCAAGTGGTTGCAGAGAATATTAGTAACTTTTGGCCTGACTCAATTGATCAAAAATTAAACTTGATCGATCAAATCTCGGGCAGAACGTTTTTCTGCAAAATTTTCCAACTTAGCATAAGCCCATTAAGGATTAGGCTTTCAGATCTAATTCTTCTAGTATATAAGGAAAACCCTAAGCCACGTTTTTGAACTTTTGAGAGAGAGAAGAGAGGTCTCTTTTGTATTAGGGTTTGTACTCAACCTCTCCACGGTCTTTGTTGCTCATATTGCTGTTTTGTGTAAATCTCTTATGAGATCTAATGAGCTTTCCTTTACACAAAGCTTAGGATTTTCAAGATAGAGATTGCTTCAACATCTTGATGATTAACTCAGTTGCTGCTATTGGAGATTAAGAAAAACAAGCGGGGTGCTTGTATCTTGATTGGAGAATCCAAGAAAGAAGTCCGTGATTCGGAGCTTGCACATGGTCGTATCAGTAATTCTACTAGTGGATAGGCATTAGGAAGTCAAGCGGGAGCTTGAAGTCTTTTTGTATGAACTTTGATTCTTTCAAGATAGTAGATTCAAGTTTACCTTGAGGATAGCTAGGTCAAATCCTCCCCAGGTTTTTACCGTGTGGTGTCCTGGGTCATCATATCATTGTGTTATTTATTTTCCGCTACTTTGCATGATATGATATATTTGTATTAACCTAAATTTGTTTAATTTTGACTAAGTAATCACTTGGCTAATTAAACTAGGTTAATCTAATTGTGTTTTAAGGATCTAATTTCTATCAATTCCACTTATAGATGACATGTTTTTTAATAGTTAGATAGACAACATAAAATATACATATCAAATATTTTTGGACTGAAGTGAATTGTCTATCGATCGGCACTCAAGGAGCATGATTGGCACTTCAGTTTTGATCAAAGTGCTGAGCAGGCCTAGACTACCCCCCCCCCCCCCTTTTTTTTAAATAAATTTGTATATTTTTTAGAGATGAATCAAGGCTTTAATTTTATTGTGGGTTTTAATCATCTAACTCAAGAAGATGAGTAATTATTTTAACAATTCAAGAAATCATATTATTTCTAACGATTACCTATTCTTGCATGTCTATGATTGCTTTTCATTTGGACCAAAAGGAATTAAGTTTTTAGTTAGATTTTAATTAATATTTTAAGGACCAATTAAAAGTAACTTAATCCTATGCATGCTATTGCAAGATCATTCTTTGACAAAGAAAAATTATTCCATCCTATCACCTAGATCAAAATATTAACTTTAACATAATATATATATATATATATATGCCTTAATTCCATGATTAGCTTATGTGATATGAATTTAGTTTTAGGTTAATTACAAATTTTTCATGCATATGAAATGACATTTTACCCCTATGTACTTATGTTGCTCAAAAGTAGAAATTTAGATAGTTGCAAATGGGGAGCTTCAACTTTATTCCATTTTAGTGTGAAGACTGAGTCAGACATTGGTATAGTAGTTAAATTTTGATAAGACTAAGAATGTATTGACTCCTTTGGTAACTTATCAAATTAATTAGTCAGTAAAATTAATTAGATTCAATTACATACAATAAGCATGGTAACACAAACAAATCACCAAAAAACTAAATGCACGGAAATTAAATTTGACACAGGCAATTTGTTTACGAATGGAGAAAACTACGAAGCAAAACCTCACTCGAGGTGAATTTAAGGTCACACACTTCGAGAATCCTACTATTATCAAACAAGCAGTTACAAGTAAAAGAAATTCTAGATACTAATACCAACTTATAGTTAAGAACTTTTACTCCAATACACAATTGGACTTGTAATGTAGTGACAATCTCTTTTTTCAATGCACGCTCAACATCTTGACTAACAATCGATGCACAGATCCAAGTATGTGACTAACACACCAACTTAGAGAAAGATATTGCTGCAAAGTTCTTCACTTCATCTAGACGATAAAGATCAAGTAGCTCATTAGTTACAAAACTCAGGCGCAAAAAACGCAGTAGCTTCTATAAAAAAATATGATGAACTAAGGAAAATTGTCTCCAGTCACAATATGCACGAGTAATCACTTTTTTAAGTTGCATGACCTTGCATCACTTGAGATGGCCCTTAAAATAGTCCTATATATGTCTAGGATTGTGAGAAAAGAAAACATATACAAATAACTTAGATATGTGTAAAAAACATATTTGTAATCTAAATTTCGTAATTCTCGATAGATACAACTTCTGTCAAGAGCCGTTGAGAATTCTTATTAAACTAAGATTTTCAACTCGGACCGTTCATTGAATCGTAAAGGGAGAGGTTCAAGGTTTTTTAGGTCGACCGAGGTCAATCCGAGATTAAACCATGATGATATCATAATTAATTTAATAATTAATTAAAACCTAAATATAAATATTAAATTATAAAACTAGAAAAATGACAATATATCTATATATGTGAGGAAATTTTNTAACTATTAAAAAAACATGTCATCTATAAGTGGAATTTTGGAGTTAAAAAAAAAAAAAAAAAAAAAAAAAATCTTATTTATGCAAAAAATTATTGCGGATAAACAAATGTAATGAATATGTTTTATTATTTGTAGATATCCTTACATTAAAATATCACTTAATTTACACATAAATAACATTTTGTATATCATATCAATCATAAGTCTTTTATATATATTTTCCCCCCCTTTAAGTGAATGAAACAATAGTAATTTGCGTTTTATAAAATCTATAAAATCACATCTCTTATCCAAAGGAAAGATTCAAACCATTATATTATATGTTCATGGCGATTAAAATAAAAGAATCAAATTATTAATATATATTTCAATATTAACCTCTAGATTGTTATAAATCTTCCAAGTACGTACACCAAAATGAAAAGAACTTAAAATTCTAGATAGTGGAACGTTATTTTAAAACACTTATGTCAAAAACAAAAAAAAAAACAAAAAAAAACAAAACACTTATGTCTACCTCCTTCAGAATTAAACAAATGGCAATCCCATAACATCAAACCTACGTTTTGATATCGCAAATATTGTGACAACAGACGCACTATTGTAATGCTAGCTTCACCTCAAAAGTGGCCAGGCTACAACTCTCCAAGAACAAATCAATTGCTAACCCTTTTGACCAAATTGTTTTATAACTGGAAAAAAAAAAAATCCAAAAATTACAAGAGCTACTAGAACACAAAAATATATCTCATTTATTAAGTTCTTCTTACACACCATCAAATCAAGGAACAACATTCTATTAGATGAATTTAATAATACCACAAACCTTTACATTTTACACATTAATCTATAAAATCACAATTCATGTCCTATTGAAAGATTCGATCCATCAAGCTCATACGACTAAAGTTAAAAGAATCTCGTTTGTTTTATGACAACCTTAACCCTAAAAATGTTTATAAGTTTCCATATAGATAAGAAGTTGGGTTGGATTAAGTGTACATGTTGTGTGGGCATATGTTGAATCCTAGCTACTTCAAGTATATATTAGATTATTGGGTAAATTACATATTTGGTCCCTATTCTATATGTTAGGTTCTAAGGTCTTAAGAGTTTTTGTATTTAGAACTCTAATTTGTAATGTTGGCAAACCATGATCAAAACAGTGTATTTAGTCTTGTTTAGAATTGCTCAAAGTTGGTTTAATATTGTAAAGTTGGAATCGAGTGGCTGCAGAAGTACTTGGGACTTTCGGCCTGGCTCGATCGATCGAAGAATAGACTCGATCGATCGAAAATCGCACAGGTTGAATATTCTGCAGATTTTCCAACTCAGCCCTACTTCATTAAACGTTTAGGGTTTTGTGTTTTTACCCTAGGTATATAAACTAAACCCTAGCCACGTTTTT
>NW_027069514.1:1159179-1197751 GCF_002906115.3 Quercus suber | reverse complement strand
TGGTGGGTAGCATTAGGAAGTCGAGCGGGGAGCTTGTAGTCCTTCTGTAAGAACTTCAATTCTTTCATAGTGAATTCTGTTATGCCTTGAGGATCGGTGGGTCAAATCCTCCCCAGGTTTTTACCGAGTGGTTTCCTGGGTGATCATATCTTGTGTTATTTATTATTCCGCTGCTTTATATCTTGATATGATTATTTGATTGCTTTAACCTAGAATTGCATAATTTGACTAAGTAACAACTTGGCTAATTAATCTAGGCTACGCTATCTGTGTGTTTAAGGGGTCTAAATTTCCAACACTATACACCATATTTCAATTTGATCCCTAACATTTCAATTGTGTCAATTTTGTCCCTAAATTTTTAGTATCATATTAATTTAGTCCTCATCATTATATCTTAAATGAAAATTGATGACATAACAAATGGCCAAAATAAAATTTTTGTGTATTATCACATCAACGAAGTCTAATTTTTTTTTTTTTGGTCATTAGACAAGTCATTAATTTTTATCCTAAAAATAATGGTAAGGACTAAATTGACATAACACTAAAAGAATAAGGATTAAATTGACACAATTGACAGGTTAGGAACCAAATTGAAATATGGTGTATAGGATAGGGATCAAATATGTAGTTTACCCTAGATTATTTTGGCCGGGCAACTTATCTAGACCATATTTGTTATATAAAGTTACATGCCACTTGCACAAAGTAACTGACCTACTTTAACTAGTATATGATGATTTTTTTTTTTTTTTTGCCTATCATGTTCCGGATAGGGCACCAAATCATGAATTTGTTTTGGACCCCTCTAAATTCAACTTAGTTTTATTACATGTACATCTATATATATAACACTGTAGGGACTGAGTTTGAGCACTTCTACTGTCGAGTGAGTGGACTCAAGCCCAGTTAGTCCAATACAATGAATTTGTAGAGAGCGGATTTAAGAACTAGGCTCTAGCAAGCGGGCAACGCCCAACGCAGCGTTTGCCACCGTTCGACATAGACGAATGGAAACTATCCTCAAAGGTTTGTCCTCGGCCCGGTCCGAGGAGCTTGGTGATAGTCCTCCTTTTCTCCCCAATCCCCCCTTCTTTAATCTGTTTCTTATCCTTATATAGTCCTCTTCTAATGATCCATTTCCTCCACTTGTTGATCATCCATGCTTCTTTCTGACAACCCGTCCCATTAGCCACCTTACCAGAACTCTCAGTGAGTTGCAGCAACCGAGGAAGCACTGTTCAAGGGTTATTTCCCCATTAATGCT
This sequence comes from Quercus suber, assembly GCF_002906115.3. Classification (NCBI taxonomy): domain Eukaryota; kingdom Viridiplantae; phylum Streptophyta; class Magnoliopsida; order Fagales; family Fagaceae; genus Quercus; species Quercus suber. The sequence continues at coordinate 1,196,481 of NW_027069514.1, read as the reverse complement.
GTTTGGACATCAGTCGTGCGCATTTAATGTTGAAGTGACAATTCAATCCTGGCTTTGCTCCTTGGCCACCCTTCCACGGCTGATGTGTTGCGCTCGATCTTTCTCCTTAGATGCCCTAGAGGGCTGCTTTTGATGACTTGTTACTTCTGCCTCCCACGGTCTTGGCTGGCTGAGGACAGGGTCGTCCTCAGCAAGACCCCTAGGCAATTCAGGTTTTCACACTTCATCCTTGGGCATTTCCTTCTCTTCGGCATGGGCCTTGGGCCGGGTACAAAGTGGGCCGGGGTTGCCAAATTCTCAGGCCCCACAAACACATTCACTAATTCTTAGTTGAAGTCTCTTTCAAAGAATTTTGTTACTTGTTACTTTAATCTATTTGGATTCGTAGGCAAGTGGGCTTCATGTACACAATGGGTTTTGTGGTTTTTTAGGTTTTATCTCCCTTATGCCTTCCCCCCTAGTAGTGTTAATTATGTAATTTTGGAGAAGGATCAAAGTACGGTTATGTAATTTTGCTTGTTTACCGAATTTTGTTTTATCAGAAAACAAATATATAATTACATTGTTTTTGAATGAATTTCGTGGGTTTGGTGAGCATGTCTATATCACAAGTTATACGACATTAGTGGAGACGTGAAAGTTTTCAAAGTGTTGTAAGGAAGACAAAAGTCTAAAGCACCTCTCAAAATTTTAAAATTCTCACAAAACAAACCAGCAAATTAAACTTTCTTTAATGGGTTCCAGTTAACTTAACTGATAAAATCTTTGATGGTTGAATAAGAGGTCTGTGATTCAATCATTGTCTACATCAAAAACTGATTGGTGCTTTGGTCTAGTGATAAAGAACTATCATCAAAAGCGGATGCTATAAATTGAAACTCTCTTAAAAATAAAAAATAAAAAATTTCTTTAGAGCACTAGTACTAAAGGCTTCTGAAATGATCAATTTAAAAATAGAAAAAACATGATTAACTTCATATAGTTACTCCATTAAATTTGGATAAAACACTACTTGTCGGCCCCTTTTTTTCCCAACACATACTTTGTAGTTTGTAGTGGCTAAATACCAAAATAATATTGAGAGGATGCCATGCCTGCCACGCACTATGATTAAAACAGTTCTCTCTTGCGGGTTTCTTAGTTAGGATATAAATCATGATTTTGCATGCTTTTCAACTATATTATAGTGCATATTTTGATGATAAAATTTTGGTATTTTAATATTGTTGCTTAGCATTATCTGCCAATAATTTCATATATATTCGACCTAAAACACTTTAGCCGTACTTGATTTAGGACCATAATTATATGTTACTTGTTAATTATCAGGAAAATCTAGCTAGGTGGTGAGAATAATTATGACCACTAGACATATATTTGAAACCACTTTCATAGAATAGCTAATGAGTAATGACAATTTCAAAGATATATATATTTGGTTCTTTTCATTCCGATAATCATAAATATGCCATTATTTTCTTTTGTCTATTTTTTTATTTATGTGTTTTTCTTTTTCACTTTGCGCCTGGCCATTTGTAATTAAGATTATATACGCACGTCACCATAGATGATGAAGAAGAAACCACAATGAAATTTCTATTGATTTAAATTTAGGTTTAGACCAATCCACGAAAATTGGAATGGTAACCCTTAACAATATGTGGACAAAGTTGATGACGAAGTTACCACTACATGAAATCCTCTCTGAATCCAAGCCAACATCGTGGGTCATGTGGATGGCTACTACCCTGGTTAGTATCTACCTCCCAAAATTTTGGTTATAAAATGAATTTTGTTATTTCATGAAGGAAAGAAACAAAAGTGAACGAAAACTTCCACTAGCCTTTGTTTATATCAGTTTTGTTACCTTGATTTTCATGTTCTTATTTCTTAGTGGTACACTGGTACTACTTATCAAATAATACTTCAACCAATAACACTGCTGGATTCCAAAACACCAAAACAATCTCTTGGATCTCAACCAAATACACTTTGACAATTCGCTAAATTCACCCATATCTTTGTCTCCTTTTGCTACAATTTGGAAGGCTATTTGCACCCATGGACGACATATATCACATTTAGTAGTTTTTCGGACTCTTTGATCCTTACTAAGAATTCAGTAAATTAAACTAGTACAATTTTCAATATAATTTTTACTAGAAGTAATACTATAATCATGCAAAAATACGGATTCATTAGATTTCATATATAAAATAAAGAAAATATCATAAATATAAGTGGAATAAAAAACTAAAATAATTATTAGTGTTAGATTTTATGAAAATATGGAGAGTGGTTCTAATACCATAATAGATTTTATGAAAAAAAAATGTAGAAAGAGAGTATAGAGAGAATAAAAAGGATGCAACGACTCCGTGCTTTGGCCTATCTGTTTACATCTACGAAAGAAACTTTTAATGCTATATTTTCACTATGATGTCAATTGTACAATTACAATGAACCCTAAACATGATTGATTCAAAAATTAGGAGATAGAATTAGGTATATATGGGCTTACAATATAATGGTGCTTCTTAATTTGACTCATACGCATAAATCTAATACTACTCATATCTCTCAAACTGTTAGGATTAGACCCTCGTCAAAGGAGTTATTAACTAGTTTTAAGGTTGAGTTATTCATTAGATTTATTATTGAACGGTTTTAGACCCCTTAAACCAACCAGATTAACCTAGTTAATTAGCCAAGTGATTAACTTAGTCAATTTATGCAATTCTAGGTTATTTTTTTTTTTATTTTTTATTTTTTTTTGATGAAAGACGATTTCAATAAAAACTAAGAAACTACAAGCGGGGCAGGACACAGGCTGTTCATAAAGACTCCATTACAGTCATTCTCAAGAGCATCTAAGACATCCAGAGGTGGACTAGCAAAAGCAATACAATCAGCTTCTTGGCTGTAACTCATCCTAGCTAATATGTCTGCTACTCGATTTCCTTCGCGATAGCAATGTTGAAATTGGATCCGACTGAAGCGGGTGCTGAGTAATCTACAGTCATCCAAGATAGGAGATATAACATTGTTCACTTACTGAGCATTACTAAAAGCATCCACAACAGCTCTAGCATCAAGTTCAACAATTAGAGATGCTATGTTAAGATTGCAACACATAATAAGACCCTCCCTTAGACCCCACATCTCAGCAATAAAACTGTTGGTAATTCCTATCTGCTTAGTGAAACCCGAAATCCAATTTCCACAGTCATCCCTTATCACTCCTCCACAACCAGCCACTCCTATATTGCCAAGCACTGATCCGTCTGTATTGAGTTTCATCCACCCAACAGGAGGTTTTTCCCATCTAATCCTTTTAACACATCTTCGCATCATCAATTTAGGGGAAGCTATACAGTGCATGTATTCAGCTACTTGGTTCAGACTTTTTCTTTGAAAAATGAAGTTGTTCCTGCTCTTCCAAATATTCCAAACAGCGAAAGGGAACAAGACTTCCCACGGTGGCTTCGTAGTAGTTGATGTGCTTTTTTTATTTCCATTCCTGCTAAGCCAAACCAGCAGCTCGCTACTCCAAAACATATGGTCAACTTCAAGCCTTTCAAAACGATTCCACACCGCTTTAGCCCAAGGATAGTCACGAAGAGCATGTACAATTGATTCCTCAGCTTCTTGACAAATAGGACACACAGCTTCTACACCCACACCTCTCCTCATCAAGCAGCTCCTGACCCCAATACTATTGTGAGCACACATCCAAAGAAAAGTTTTAATTCTTGGAAGGGTGTTAGCTTTCCATATCCAGCTAGCACTGAAGTTTGAACTTTCTTCGTGCCCCATCGCAAACCTATAGGCACTTTTCAGGTTGAAAGTGCCTTGAGGGGAGTCAGCCCATGTAATTTTATCACAACCTCTACTTGTCATCGCAATAGGAGTGGCTTTTATCAACATTTTGATGTCCAAAGGAAGCTCAAAGGAAAGTCCATTCCAATCCCAGCCCGTATCTTTCATGAAGTCCTTAACTTCCAACTTATTTGCTTCTCGAGACAGAGGACCTTGAATTAGACTTTGAAGGGGGCCCTTATTCAACCAGCTGCTATACCACAAGCTCAACTTACTTTCCTTTCCAACTAACCACCTACTGCCCTTATCAAAAGTGCCCATTCCTTTCTTCATTGCTGCCCAGACAGATGAGCAAGGAAGGCTAATGGGGTTTGTAGCATTCAATCTTCTACCCAAACAATACTTCTTACTTAGAGTTTGCACCCAAGGCACATCTCCTTCGGTGTGAAACCTCCAATTAAGTTTTGCAAGCAGCGCAAGATTCCTTCCTTTAGCAGTCTGCAATCCAAGACCCCTTTCTTCCTTCAATTTAGTTACCTTATGCCACCCAACCCAATGGATTTTCTTTACAGACTCCAAAGACCCCCAAAGGAAATTTCGATTTACTCTATCTATTCCATCCAAGATTCTGCCAGGAAGGTAGGAAGACTGCATTACATAAGCTGGTATAGTTGCCGATGATGCTTGAATGAGTACTTGGCGACCGGCCAAGGATAACATACTCGCTTTCCACCCCGAAAGTTTTTGTTTTACTTTGTCAAGAACAAAACTAAAATCCTGAGAAGACGAGCTAGGATGCTTCAAAGGAATCCCCAAATATCTACCAAGCGCTGAGGTGGATGTAAACCCAAGAATATCACTTAATGATTCCCTTGTGTCTCTATCCACATTAGGAGAAAAATAAACTCTCGACTTAGCTTCACTAACAGTTTGCCCCAAAATACTACAAAAATTGTCAAGCACATCTCTAATTGCTGAGCAATTAATGTAGTCCGCTTTTGCGAAAAGCAAGAGATCATCTGCAAAAAATAGATGAGAGAAAGCTGGACCACTTTTAGAAGCCTTGACTGGCTGCCACAACTTAGCATTACACTTCTTTTCTATTAGCTGTCCAAGGAAGTCCATGCACAAGATGAACAAATACGGGGACAAGGGGTCCCCTTGCCTTATCCCTCGAGAGGGGTAAATAGGATCAAGAGCTTCTCCATTGAATAAAATTGAGGTTGACATCGTGGAAACACAGCTCATAATGATGTCCCTAAGATCTGTTGGAAAGTTTGCTCTAACAAGCATCTCTCTAACAAAACTCCATTCAATCTTATCGTACGCCTTTTCCAAATCTATTTTTATGGCCATGTACCCAACTTTCCCCTTCTTTTTGCTTAAGGAGTGGATAAGCTCCTGGGCAATGATCACATTATCAATGCCCTTTCTTCCTGGCACAAAAGCCGTTTGGAGAGGAGAAATCAGTTTACCTAAATAAGGTCTTAATCTGGCCATAATGATCTTTGTCAACACTTTATACACAGTATTGCACAAGCTTATGGGCCTATAATTACCCAGTGTCTCCGGACCTTGAATTTTTGGAATTAAAGCAATGTGAGTGCTATTAAGGTAACCAGGAACTCTCTTTTCAGAAAAAATCAGCTTTATCTCCTCCATCACTGAATTTCCCACCACAAGCCAAAATCTCTGGAAGAAACCTGCATGTAACCCATTCGGGCCCGGGGCTTTAAAAGGTTTAAGGGACCACAAGGCTACCCTTATTTCCTCTTCCGTGACCCCCTCACTAATACTTAGCTTCTCGTCCTCTGAGAGTCTTGACTGCCATGAGTAATTAGTATTATATGTGACAGGGGCACTAGCTAAAGATGTTGAATAAATACTAGCAAAACCATTTCTAATGTACTCCTTAACTGCACTTTCCTTATAAATCCATTCCCTACAAGCATCTTTAATTGCCATGATTTGGTTTCTTTTCCTCCTGACCAGTGTTGAAACATGGTAAAAGGAGGTATTTCTGTCTCCCTGAATCATCCAGTTTACTCGAGATTTTAACGCCCACAGCTCCTCCTCCTGGCTGAGCACACTATCCAACTCCTTCAACAGCTCATTTTCAAGGTTACACAGAAAAGAAGAAGGCCTAATAGCAATTGATCTCTGGATACCATTAAGTCTAGCCATTATATTCTTTTTCCGAGTGAAGATGTTACCAAATTGAGTCTTATTCCACACCTTAGCCTCCTTAGTAAAGATGTCAATGGCATCTACGAGCCTGGGACAATGTCCCCAAGCTTGAGAAACAACCTTTGGAAAGGAGACATCAGAAAGCCAGTAGGACTGAAACTTAAAAGGCCTTTCTCTTCTGTTAGAAACCCTTGGTTGCATTTCCAACAAGACGGGGCAATGATCCGAATGGCATCTTGTGAGATGAACCACCTTGGCTTCCAGAAAAAGAACACACCAACTCAGATTTACAAAAAATCTATCTATTCTTTCTTGAGTTAGAGCTTGCACTTCTCTTCTATTGAACCAGGTGAACCGAGGACCAAAAAACCCAATATCGATCATATTACATTTGTCTAAGCACTCTTTGAACAATAAAGACCTGCTGACACTAACTGCTCTCCCCCCAAATTTATCCTCCTCCACAAGAGGCTCATTAAAATCCCCTGCTATTACCCACGACATGTTTTGAATCTCAGCAACTCTCATGAGATTATTCCACAAAATCTGCCTTTCAGCACTCCTAGGACTAGCATATACAGCAGAAAATAACCAGCTAGAATTCAAGGAACATACCTTAACCACAATGTGGATCTCCTGCTCAGTGTTAGCTAAGGAAGAGACCTCCACCTTGTCTGTACTCCATAAAACCCATAATCCACCAGCATACCCAATAGTATCAGTGTGAATAACTCCATCAAAGGGGAGTTTGTCAGTTATCTCCCTTGCTCTTTCCCCACTAACTCTGGTTTCCATCACTACAAAAATTGCTGGATCATGGCTTTGGACCAATTCTCTAACATGCTTTTGAAAGGAGGGCTTTCGCGCACCTCTACAATTCCACACTATAATATTCATCAGGAATATGAGATATAGGACGAGACAACCAATTTCAACAGGCTGGGTCAGTTTCACCTCCTCCCTTAAAATCCATTCGAATCGTTGGATCATCTTCCTTGATATATGTGGAGAATTTTCCCTCACAAACTTAAACTCCTATGTTAATGTCAACGCATCCGCCAGCATTTCCCACAACAGGTTTCTTACCACCCTCCAAATTGCATTTGACAAGGTTAGCCATCTGCCCTTCACACCTATCGCTGTCAACGGTAATCTGCACTTCCATGCTCTCCTCATGTTGGTGTTTAAAAACCCCATGTTGCGGGTTCGATTTGCTTGGAACACCACTTAAACTCTCTCCTGGATCACCACGGCCACACCCTTCAAACTGGTAGTCACCCTCTGCCCCGCTAGCACTACCAAACTGGAAATTGGAGTCAGGTCGCGAGCTTGAATCTCCACCACTCGAATTCTTGGAATTTGAAGCTTGCACAGGGCGATACCGTAACTGCACAAAAGAGGAGCTCTGAGCTATAACTTTACCATCGGCGCTCTTGATTTGTGATTGTGAATCCCTAAGATGAGCCAAAGCTCTTTTGCCTTTCACTGAAGAGTGCTGTGTGGGCTTGAATGAGTTGTGAACAAAATTGGGCCCATTGTCCACCTTAACAGTTTCAATTGGGCTTACACTTTGGCTTGAAGGGGGCTGAGCCTGTCCCACAGGCTTTTTACTAATGCTTTGGATGACATTAAATATCTGGGCTTTTTCTACTACCCTTAAAGGTGACCGTTCCCTTTTGGACTCCCTGATTTGCCTAATGGCAGAATCGGCTCTTCCCAGTACAAAGCTTTTCTTGGCATCCACTTCATGTTTATCGTTCCCTTTTAACTCTTGTGCAATTGGCTGTCCCACAGTACTGAACGCTCTTGTCCTATTTTTTTTACGTGCTACCACTACCCAAGGACCATATGTACAATCCTGCACATCCTTTGGCATATCCTTCTACACCACCTCGGGCCCCACATCTACATTTGTCTTACTTTTCTCACGCTCATTGCATGCATGCTCATCTTCCTTTTCGTTCACCCCTGTCTCCGCTTCCCTCCTCGATGAATTTGGTCGGATAGAATATGGGCAAGCTTCACGTCGGTGACCCAACCTCCCACATCCAAAACATAACTTCTGAATTCCCGCATAAGAAACTGGTTGTTCAGCTTTCCCAAGAAGTATGGTTGTAACCAAAGGTTTCTCAACATCGATTCGAATGCACAATCTAGCAAATCTACCTCTAGTCTTAGAGGCCGTGAAAGTATCTACCCGTAGTACCTTGCCAATGGAGTCGCCAATTTGCTGTAATGCCTCAGCATTATAATACTTTATCGGAAGCTCATTTAGCCTTACCCAAACTGCAACTAAGGATACATTTGTCGATGTGGGTCTAAAATCTGGTTCCCATGGCCGGAGAGACAGAAAATGCCCACCAATGAACCATGGACCTTTCTTTAGAACATTTTCAAAGTCTTCCTTTAAGGACAGCCTCACAAGAAAAAATCCATTACCCAAGTGCACACAATCCATCCTTCCAGCTGGTTTCCACAGTGAGAGCAGCTTACTTTAGAGAAAATGAAAACCCACTTACTTCCCATAAACCTTAACTATAAGAGCTCTAGCCCATGGACCCCGGATATGTTTCTTAAACTCCTTGGAGAACTTGACAGCAACCAGCCCCTGCCTAAGCATCTCTACCTCCTTATCCGACTCAACATCATCCTCCATTAGATCCCCAAAGTTAAAAGCTTGGATATAGGCACCTGGAATCTCCCCTACAAGTTTGTCTTTGAAAGACATGCTTTGGTTCCAAGGACCAAGACCTTTAACAGGTGATGAGGGGCCTAACACATTCCCTTCACTGAATCCTGCATGTTTCACATCCTTAACTTTCTTCTTACTCCGAGCTAACTCCTCTTGTTCTTCCCTTGAGAGCGAGAGAGCCATTATGTGGAGAGCCAATAATGAAATATGCAATTCTAGGTTATCATAAATATACAATCATATTAAGAATATAAAGCAGCGGAAAAGTAAATAACACAATGATATGATGACCCAGGAAACCACACGGTAAAAACTTAGGGAGGATTTGACCTAGCTATCCTCAAGGTAAACCTGAATCCACTATGCGAAAGAATCGAAGTTTATACAAAAGGACTTACAAGCTCCCCGCTTGACTTCCAAATGCTACGCACTAGTAGAACTTATTGACACGACCATGTGTAAGCTCCGAATTCACGGACTCCTTCTTTCTTGGATTCTCTACCAAGTACAAGCACCCACGTTTGTTATTCTTTAAACTCCAATGGCAGCAACTGAGTTGATCATCAAGGTGTTGAAGTAATCTCTACCTAGAAAACCCTAAGTTTAAGTGAAGGAAAGCTCCTCAAGGATCTCATAAGAGATTTACACAAAACAGCAATATGAGCAACAAGGACTGCACTCCAAAACATGGCTAGGGTTTTCTTTATATACTAGGAGAATTAGATCTGAAACCCTAATCCTTAATGGGCTTGGGTTGAGTTGGAAATTCTGCAGAAAAAACGTTCTGCTCGATATTCGATTGATCGAGTCTAATTTTCGATTGATCGAGCCAGGCCGAAAGTCACTAATACTTCTGCAGCCACTCGATTCCAACTTTACATAAAACGCCCACACTTTGAGCAAGTCTAAATAAGACTAACAACTTATTTTGATCATGATTTGCCAATAATACACATTAGAATTCTAAATACATAAAATCCTAAGTCTTTAGAGCCTAACAATTATGAATAGTCTTAGGTTAAGGCCAACATGAGCTTTTATCCCTTTCTCAAAAATTTTCTAGCAAAATGCCCAATTTCTGAAACTAATTAGGAAAATACCCCTATTTTGAAACTCGATTTTTCCAAAATAGAGTTTCAAATGTAAAACTCGATTTTTGAAACATCGAGTTATAGCACACGTGGATTTAGAAAAAAAAAAATTTTGGGAACTCGAGTTCAATGATTTGAGTTCCATGTAAAGTACTCGAGTTCATGGAACTCGAGTTCCAAATTTTTTTTTTTTTTTTTTTTAATTTGCTATGATTCGATTGTCCAAAATCGAGTTTTAAATTGAAACTCGATTTTTAGACAATCAAGTTTCAAAACAAGGTTATTTCCCTAAATAGTTTCAGATATAGGGAATTTTGTTGAAAAGTTTTGACGAAAAGGGCAAATATCCATTTTCTCCCTTAGGTTAATGTAACAATCATAAATATCAAGCAATATGCAGAATGTAAATATAAGACATAACATAATGAACTTGGAAAACCAATGGAATTAAATGTCCCATAATAAGGATTTAACCTAATTATCCTAAGGTAACAAATTAACTATCATATGGAAATTACAGGCTTAATAACTTTGTTCTTTATAAAATTAACTACAATTACCAATTTAAGCTCCAAGATCCACGGACGTCTCTGATAGCAACCCATTGCAATGTAAACCTCTAATTCACGACTTCAAGATCATTTGTAAATCAGCACGCTTAATGGTTGAATAGCAACAACTTCGACTCGATCCTCGTCTCAAATTGATGGTAGAAGCTCATCAGTAGAAATTTTTGGGAGCAAGAGGCATAGAACTTTTAAATCTGTATAAGAACAGCTCCAAAAATCTTCCTGGACTTGTGTTGGGATTTACTTATATATTAAGTCGAGTATAACTGAACCCATAAACACTTGATGGGCTATTAGGCTAAATTTCTTGTTCAGTGAAAACATAGTTTAATCGGTCAAGTCTGTAAGTCTTTGAGTCAAGAATGAATTGAGATGAATTAAAATTCCCAAACTAGCACACTGAATTGCAAAACATTGAACACATGTTTTGACAAACTCATAGGTTCTAAAAAAATGTAATAAAATATGTTTTGTTTATGTGTTTGCCAACACAATCATGGGTTCTTAAATCCCAACACTAACAAATAGAAATTTTTTTTAAAAAAATCACCCTATTTTATATGACAGAAGCCTATCATGTAGGATGAATTTTTAAAACTCAAATTATAAAATTTAAAACAAAAAGCTAATGAATAATTTTTATAAAAAAAAAAAAAACTAAAATTACGATAGATGAAAAGTAATTTAAAATTAAAATAAATATAATTTTCTTTTCCAAACTTAAGAAAATTTTTTAATTGAAATCATAATTTAAACCTATTAAAACATTGGTAATAAAAATTCATCTAGAGAAGAAATAACTTGATAGTTTTAAAGTATTTGTATATAATGTGGTGAGCATTCTTTTATCATAAATTTATGTAGCATAAGGGAGGATATCCATTGAGAGAATTATGACTTTTAAGTGTGCATTTGAAAAAAATTAAAAAGTTAGTTTATTTTACTATTCAGTTTATTTTTGTTACTATTCATGGGCCCTGCTACACTTTTTGGTATTATTCATGGGTCACATTGTACTATTTCAACTAACTTTTATCTTTAGGTACAATATTTTCAGCAAAAAATTTTCAATTTCATCAAAATAAGCGAATTCCAAACAGTCCTTAAGACTCAATTTTTAATATTATATAATAACTAGCATTTTGTCACTGCGCAGTGAATGAATCCATATATCAATTAAAGATTATACTTCAATATTTTATTTAAAATTTAAGAATAATATAGATAACAAAAATAAAAGAACAAAAATTACTTTTAACTTGCCAAAAGCACATAATGTAAGACTGCCTTTTTATCAAAACTAACAAAAAAAAAAAAAAAAGAGACTAGTCAAATTTATTTAAAATAATTAGTTAAAATCTTTTCAAGTTTGTTTGAATCTTTTGGTAGAAAAACCTCGCTGCAGCAAAAGCCTGTTAGGCCCATCTATTACAATGGAACTAGCCCGTTCAAGTTCAAAATCAGGCTTGGGCAATTTCAGGTGTGAACCTAATACTTGGTTCTGCTGAATCCAACAGGCCCGTATCCAGGAGTTATGTATATTTTACCACGAAAAGTTCAATGGATTAGCCTTTTTGTTAAAGTGCCGTGCTTTACTGTTATATATATATATATACTTTCAACATATATTATACTGTGCTTCTATCTCTTCAACTGTGCGTCTTCTTCCACCCATTTTGGTATCAGAGCCATTATTTTCTGGCTAGTAATAGTGTTGTTGTGTCTTTATCTCTTATTTGTGCTTACCCGATACTTTGATACTCTGTTATTGTGTTCCCTTCTTACTGTTGTTGGCGCCACCCTAGACGTAAAGTGAATTCCCAGAACTTGACTGTAAGACCCGTTTGAGCCAAGAGAGGGCATGTAGGGCATGTGAGAGGTATAGGGTTGCTTAGGGTATGTGTTACGAAATGCAACAGTTGTGAGAAAAACATGATAATTAAGTGTTAAACCTAGGATAGTATGGATAAGTTGTGGAGATCCAACTCCTTTGTCAGCTCCATGACTAGTTGTCCTCCTAATATTGTAAATGAAGAAGATCACACTGTTGAAGAACATGAGCTCCCTAATTTTTAGAAATGGAATATTCCTAAAGTTGATAATAAAACTGTATATAAAACTAGTTTTGTTGAAAGTACTTTTCATCCTATTTACAAAGTTAATTGGAACTGTTAAACAAACATTTTCTATTTCTAAAATTCATGAAAAATGTTGCTTCTTTTCTAAAAGAAATATTAATGAATTCATTGCTAAAAAAGTTAGTTATTTGCATATTGGTATGATTCAAGTTGCTGTTAAACCACTTACTAGAAAAGGAATAAATGCTTATGTTATCATGTGTTTAAGAGATGCTAGATTTAAGGTCTTTAAAGATAGCATTCTTGGAATGATTACTGCTTCTTTGTATGATGGTCCTGTTTATTTCAATTGTTATCCTAATATTACACTTGCTATGGATGATCCTAATATTATTAAGGCTTTAACTTTAAATATTGCTTCATCTGGTTATCACATGGAAGAAGGTAGTAAACTTTTTGCTTTGATTTATCGCATTTATTACAGATTGTTAGGTACTCAATTGAATCCTGGTGCTAAGATTAATAGAGAACCTTTTGGTAAAACAATATTAATTAAATGTTCAACTCCTGATGCTAAAGTTCAAGTTCTAAAAATGATTCAATGGCAAGATGTTAAGCTTCCCACTGAATGGTTGTTGGAACAAGAATCCCCTGTTGCTAAACCTGTTTTTGATAAGCTAGATCTCACACATATTCAACAATATTTTGATGGTACTGTTAAAATAAGTTTTCAAAACAATCAACTCTTGAGGATCAATGAAGGAAGACATTCCTTTGCTGGATTTGAAAGTATTTCAAAAAGAGATCAAGATCTCAATGAATTTTTGCAAAAGAATCTTGAAAAACCCACTGATTTAAAGTTAAAAGGCGTTTCAAGTGATAAATCTCAAATTAGCTCTGTTTTCTATTCTACTAAAGCTGAACCTTCTTCTTCGTATGGCAGAACTGCTAATGAAGAAGAAGATGACACTAAATCTGTTTGTCCATCTAATTTTGATTTTCATCCTATTGAAATCCTGTTTACCAAAACCAATTAAGAGTTTTAAATGTTTTGAATGAAAACTTTGAAATTGATTTGGTTTCCTTGTATAATGAATTTATACTTGCAAAAAATAGAAATAAAATAAAATATTTCCAAAGTAATTTTGCTCAGTCTGAAAAAGACCGTGTTAAAAGAAAATGGTTAGAAAAAATGAATCAATTGAAAAAACATATTTTGTTCTTTGATTTTCTTGAAAATTATTATGTTTCAAAAGATGAAGTTTCAAAAAATCATTTGAATATGATAAAGAAATCAAATTTTGTGAAAGAAGATAAAACCACTGTTAGGTCTAGTCATTCACCTCTTGAGACTATTTTGATAACTACTAGCAAAATTGACGTTAGGGCCTCCCCTTTAAAAATTGCTGATGATCAAACTCTCATTATTAGTCTTATTGAACAAAACAATTTTACTAATGAATTTTTGCATGTTATTGGACAATAGCTTGGTCATATTGAAGAAAAAATTGTTGAAAAAACTGTTTCTGTTCAAAAACCTGTTTCTATCAAGACTGGGGAACCTTTGATTAATTGACCCAGTCATGATAACAAATTTAAGTTTAAAACCTCCCAATCTAAAACTCTTGAAATTGTTGAGAAAATGCTTTTTGATTTAGAGGTTAAAACTGAAGGTACTTCTACAAGTACTCCTGCTGCTCGAACTATTTCAAAAAATGAAATTGTTTCTGATGAAAACACAGATTCTGACACTGTTTCTTCTGTTTCTGCAAAAAAAGGTTTTTGAGGATGATTTATCATAAATTAAAAGATTTGTTGGAAATTCCAAACCCATGTTTCTTACAAAAAATTGGTATTCAAAACCTACTCTTCTTGATATGCAGTTTGAAGAAAGACCTTTTCAAACTCAATTTTTTGTTTTTGTTGATAAAATTTATGAATGGAATATTGATGGTTTTTCTGAACAAGAAATTATTAATAAAATGGGATATATGTCTATGGTAGTATTGCTTACCAAAATAATCATGATTTTGACCAACCTGAAATTGTTGATTTACTTGCTACTGGTTTTTTTGGTACTCTTCGTGGTTGGTGGGATTCATATCTCACATAAGAATCTAAAGATTCTATTAAACATGCTGTTAAAAAGAATGATGAAGGTTTGCCTATTTTTGATAAAAGTATTGGTCAAGGTATTCCTGATGGTGTCAATACCTTGATTTATACTATTATCAAACATTTTGTTGGTTCTCCATCTAATGTTTCGTCTTGAATTTCTAATCTTTTGAATAATTTGAGATGTCCTACTATGTTTGATTACAAATGGTACCAAGATGTTTTCCTTTTCAGAGTAATACAAGGGAAAGATTGTTACAAGTCTTATTGGAGGGAAAAGTTTATTGACGGTCTGCCTCCTATCTTTGCTCATAAGGTAAAACAAGAATTAATTGGTAAAAATGATTTCATTGATTATGATAATTTAACTTATGGTGATATTTTAAGCACTATTAAAAAACTTGGTATTAATATGTGCAATGATGAAAAACTGTTAAAACATCAATTAAAGAATAAAAGAAAAGCTAATTATGAAATAGGTAATTTTTGTAAACAATATAGTTTGCCCCCTATTGCTCCTTCCAGGCAAAAGGGTAAGAAACATGATAAAAGTCACAAAAGTTATAGCCATACAAAACATAGAAGATACAAAACTAATTTTATTGATTTTTATGCTAAAAAAAAATGTTTCTAAAAAATATGATAATCAAAGATCAGGTAAAGATAAATGTTTCAACTGTAGTAAACCTGGACACTTCAGTAAAGATTGTAGACAAAAACCTGGTAAGTTAAAAAATAAGTTTAACATGTTAAATATTGATGATAAATATCAAGAAGAATTATTCCGAATCCTTGAATCAAACAATTCGTCTAATTCCTTGGAAGACGATTTTTCTTCTTCATCTGATTCTTGCTACCATTCTACTGATGATTCTTCTGATTCATCTAATGTTAAAATTGGTTGTCGAGATTCCTGTTGCAATGTTATTAAATCTGTTAATGTTCTCACTAAAGGTGAAGAAAATGAAAGTCTATTGGTTAAATTGATAGGTCAAATTGGAAACCCTAAATTACAAAAAGAATATTTGGATAAGTTTAAGAAAAACTTATTAAAAGATGAACTAGTAAAAAACTTAAATCAACGATAAGCTTTGAAGAAACTTTGGAAAGATTTAATAAAAAGAAATCCAAAGATTTGACTGTTAATGATTTACAACAAGAAATTAATATTGTTAAACAAGAGATAAGTGAATTAAAACATGAATTTAAAAGAATTAAAAATGATAATTATAATCTTAAACAAGAATTGGTATTGTTAAAAATTGATAAAAATATTGATAAAAATAAGTCTGATAATGAACAAGATGAGCACAAGGATGAAGATGAATCCAGTCAACAAGCTCTTCTTTCCGATAAATGTATTGTTGATTCTAAACTTAGTTTTGTTAATAAAATTCTTCCTCCAAAATGGTTTACAAAAGTTAAAATTGTTGTTTCACATGATTATTATTTCACTGTTATTGCTATGATTGATTCTAGTGCGAATATGAATTGTATCCAAGAAGGATTGATTCCTTCAAAATATTTTGAAAAATCAACTAAAAAATTAGTTTATGCTAATGGTTCTCAAATGAAGATTAAATATGAATTGAATAATGCTCATGTTTGCCATATTAATGTCTATTTCAAGATTCCTTCTGTTCTTATTAAAAATATGGCTGATAAAGTAATTTTTGGTCTGCCATTTATAAATGTTTTGTACCCCTTTCTTGTTGAACATGATGGAATTACAACTGATCCTTTTGGACAGAAAGTAAAATCAAATTTGTTTCAAAGTTTGAAATTGATATTGATAATTTTCAGAAAATTTTGATTAATGATGATTGCTCTGACGTTCCTAATGCTTTTTGGCATAAGGAAAGACACATGGTTAATCTGTCTCATGACTTTCCTACTAATATACTTGTTCATGAACCAAAGGTGGGTTTTTACCAATGTTTCACAAATGCTTTTGAAGGTAACACTCATATTGCCAAACTACTAACTATTACCAAATATCCTAATATTCTCAATAATTTTTTGCAGGAATCGGGTAATGATGTGTGGATAAATACCACTAATAAGTGGAATAATAATAATAATATTCATATTTATACCATCAGTAAGTGGATTATTATGGCTTTCTCGGCAAAGAGAAAGAATAAGGGAAAAGTTCCTGCACAGGACTTTTCTCAAAACAAAAGGCTCCCAGCGGGACAACCTTTTGAAATGCATGAAGGTGCATCTTCTGGGATAAAACCTAGCGGATCAACATCCCTTCAGGGATATGTCCAAGCAGAAATGACATATTCTAGTGGTAATATGATTATTGCTTCACAGGAAGTCTTATCCAAATCCTTACAATTTCATAATGAAGTCTATAGTGAATTACTAGATTCCTTAAAATTTATTCTTGATAATCCCTATGTTGCCTTTACTAGAAACCACCATCCTTGTTTGAAAGAACCCTTAAAGCTCTTGAAATCCACCTTGTTAACCTTATTGCTCAAAATGAGGCATATATGAGCCACTGTGCCAACCTAATTTCCAAAAACAACCTTGTTTTAGAAAATGACCTTGTTTTAGAAAATGACCTTGTTACAGAAAATAATCTTGTTTTGGAAAATGAGGCTCTTAGAATTCGTCTTAAAGCCTATATTAGTCAACTCTTTGGCAAAGAGGATACCCATTCAAAGGATAAAATGACTATAATGGGCACTGATTATGCTAGATTGAGCCTTAAGACCCAATCTATGTTAAGAAGTTCTTTTGCCAACTTGCCATCAGATATACAATCCTGTATTCTGAGAAGCAAGGCTATGTTTAGGTCTTTCGACCTATGGTTCAAATGTTTCAAGAAACTCGTTACAACCACTATTCCTTATCCTAATGAATTAGATGAAGGTGATAATGTGTTTATCTAGTTGGAATGGGAAGAACACTTTGGGAGTACTCTCAGAGTATATGAAAAGAAACACCCATGTCTTGGTCTCTTAATTAATTATGATGATGGTTCATATATTGCTAATGAATCAGATGATGATGATGATAGAGATCCTAACTGGCTTTCCCAAATGTTTGAATGTGGCTTTATCAGGTTCATAAAATTAATAAGCCATTATCAAGTTAGCCAACTTCCACAAATCATTCAACTATTACCAATTACCCTAATATTCCCAATGATTCCTCACAAATATCAGGCAATGATGTGTGGATAAATACCACTAATAAGTGGAATATTAATAATACTTATACTTATACCACTAGTAAGTGGATTATTATGGCTTCCTCAGCAAAGAGGAAAAACAACAAGGGAAAAGCTCTTGCACAAGACTATTCTCAAAATAAAAGGCTCCCAATGAGACAACCTTTTGAAATGCATGAAGGCACATCTTCTGGGGTAAAACCCAGTGGATCAACATCCCTTCAGGAATTTGTCCCGGCAGAGGTGAAATATTCCAATGGTGATATGGTAATTGCTTTGCAAGAAGTTTATCTAAAAGATTACAATTCCACAATGGAATCTATTCAGAACTTCCAGATTCTATTAAATTTATTCTTGATAACCTTCAAGCTTCTTTTATTAGAAACCACCATAACCTATTTCAAAAAACCCTTCAAGCACTTGAGATCCACTTTGTTAATCTTACTGCTCAAAGTGAAGCTTATATGAGCCATTATGCCAACCTTGTTTCAGAAAATAACCCTATTTTAGAAAATAACTCTGTTTCAGAAAATAACATTGTTTCTGAGAATGAGGCTCTTAAAAGTCATCTTGAAGCCTACATTAGTCAACTCTTTGGCAAAGAGGAAATCCATTCAATGGATAAAATGACTATTATGGGCACTGATTATGCTAGATTGAGTCTTAAGACCCAATCTCTATTAAGAAGTGTTGTTGCCAACTTGCCAACAGATATACAATCTCGTATTCTGGAAAGCAAGGAAATGTTTGGGTCTATATATATATATATATATATATGGGTTGGGTTCAAGTTACACTTGGTGTAACTCTAAGCAATGTTACACCACTCAATATTTTTTTAATTGGATGCGAATATTGACAAATCTACCATTAGATTACATTATCTTTGTATATTCTTTATGCTTGCAAAATTTTAAGGTGATCAAAAATTAATATCTATGTCATCAATCAATTGTTAAAATTCAAATTTTTATAGTTTGAAATAATGCATAAAATATGAGTTTATGGGTCAAATGGTACATAGCATCCGATTGATATGAAAATTGGCATGCATGTTAAGAACATATAAAACATGTAATTCAATGGTTGGATTTTCAAAATATTAATTCAATAACAAGTTATTGAGTGGTGTAACATTACTTAAAGTTACACTAGATGTAATTTGAATCCAACTCTATATATATATATATATATCGATTAGTTTAAGTTACACCTGGTGTAACTCTAAAGAGTTACACATTTTTTAAACTATTAGATTTAAGTAAATCTAAAGGTAAAATAAAAAATCATTAATACTAATATTCTGATTTGTATCTCATTAATTATCCCTTATTTATTGCATTCCATACGTATCTCTAAACTTAAAAAAACACAAAAAAATGTACATCTCTCTCTAATTTTTTTTCCTACTTTTCTCCAAAAAAAATCCTCCACTACACGCCTCTCTCTCTATCTCTTACTCCATCGCTCTTCCACCTCCACTGCTAGGTCATCGGCAAAAAAAAGAAAAAAGAAAAAAAAAGACCAAACAATCCATTTAAGTTATTTATGCTTGACTGCCGATTGGTAAGAGACGATAGACGTGGTCTTGGGCAAGCAGTGATGGATAATCGTCCTCAATGTAGTCTTCCACATTCTTTTGGAATCCAACATTTCCACCACTCTAAGCTCGGTTTCCAATCCTTTTCCCTTGAGCCCCTCTCTTCTTTCTCATCATGTTGGTGCTCATTTGAACTATCCATTACTTGCATTCGTTGCGAAGAAGGCACAGGATTTGTCAATGCAGCCACTCCCAAGATCCTTCTCTCCTTTAGCTGCTCCCTTACCATGTGACTTGCATATTGTGGGCCTTAAGGTTCCTCGGCCTTGAAATTCATTTTTTAGTTTAATAGTTTTTTTTTTGTTTTTTTTTTTTTTTAATTTTTATTTTTAGAAACTAGTTTAATAGCTTGAATAATAATGTATGAAAAGTATATTATTATTTTTTATTGCCTTATTAATGCGTAATACAAGTTTTTATTTTTATTGCTTTCCCAACTCAAATATATTTGTTTGATTTTTTATACTATTATTTTAGTTCAATAAATGATTCAGTATTTCTTCCAACTATATAACAGAGTCTTAAATATAAAAATCTTACTTCTTGCAGCCTTGTTTTATTATATTACTAACTATTTTAAGTGCTTGTATGAAATAGTTAGCACCTACTTTGATAGTTAGTACCTTAGGTATTGCACTGGATCTCAATCCACAATTTCTAATCTATTGTTCAATTGAGACAGTTCTATTATCAGCAGTGCAGACAATGACTCTACAATTTCATGAATTGGCATCAGCTTAACCTTGTATGCCTCCATGAACCATGCTCAACCCCTCCCCTCTCTTACATAGAGAAAAGGTTACTCAAAAAAAAAAAAAAAAAAATTTAAAGAATGATTTTAAAGATATGCAATGGGCATGGATTCCTTCAGGGAAAATTCCCAACGGGTGAAATTTCAGTTGGCAGTTGCCATCAAATTGACTTGGATGTCATTGTTCTAGAGGCAACTAAAATTGGATATTCAGTTGAGAGCAGATTTCACTGGGGTATATGAAAAATTAGAATGTGATTTACCAGTAGTACTCATATATCAAAAACCTCTCATTCATATCCAAAAATATTGCAAGTCTACAAATCCGCAATCAGCTATTCAACATTACAATTAATGTGGCTAGGATATTTGGTCTAGTTTGCTCCTGTACCTCAATCATATAGTTCCACAGTAAGAACACAAATGAGGAAAAAAAAAAAGATAAAAATTATAAAATTACAACAAAACTAAGAGCATTGCAGGATCTCTGTATCTTCGATATAATAAGATAATCTCCTCCTATACGCTGACATTAAGAGTCTTATTTGGCAGAACAATGCTGTTTATCACCACAATTTCATCTTCCACTGTCACTGCTTCTCCTGTGAAAATGATAAATTAACAGTCAACATTGGCGAAGCACACTGGAATTACAGCTGTCGTAACATCAAAAGCCTTGAAATATAGAAGACACAAACGAGAAAGAGAGGATGCATACCGAGGATAGTAATTCCAAGCTTTGCATTGTAGTCTCCATCAGCCTGAAACAGTCAATTAAATTTTAGTCAGCCACAATAGCTAGGAATGACATGAACATATTTGGTTTTACAAGGTTCAAACAAGACTTGAGATTTAGAAAGTTTCAGCCTCGGTGATTGCAAATCCTAGGAAAATTGTTGGTAACACAGTTTTGTCTTTCAAAGTAATGAAATGTTTGTTGATAAGCACAAGAGTAAGATGATTTTTTTATTTAAGACTCTATTGTATAGTTGGAAGAAGTACCAAACCATTTACTGAACTAAAATAATATAAAAAATCAAACAAATATATTTGAGTTGGGAAAACAATAAAAATAAACGCCTTAAGGGAAAAGGATTGGAAACCAAGCTTAGAGTGGTGGAAATGTTGAATTCCACAAGGATGTGGAAGACTACGTTCATAGGACAATTATCCATCACTCCTTGTCTAAGACCACGTCCATCGTCTCTTACCAATTGGCGGTCAAGCATAATCTCTAACCATCCCTCTTTATTTCAATAACTTAACTAGAAAAAAAATTAGAGAAAGACGTACACTTTTTTGTGTTTTTTTAGTTAGGATCTCATTAATTACCCTCATTTATTACGTTCTAAACTTATCTTTAAACCCAAAAACGTTTGACGTGTAATTCTTTCTCTCTCTATGTTTCTCCCTTCGTTTCTCTCTCTTTCTCTCTTTGTGTAGTAGTGGTACACTCATCCTTAGATCAAAGGCTTATAAGGCATGGGTAGGAAGCATCTCTCCCCGATGTGGGATTGAGCAAATTCATGAGGACTAAGGCTCAACGCCATTTCCAAAGCAAACAATATCTGATTGGGGGTCGAGATGAAAGTCCTCCCACAAGGGTAATTAATAAGATCCTAATAAGAATATTTGTAATTATGAGGGTTTTTTTCAACCGTTAGATCTACTTGAATCCAACGGTTTAAAAAAGGTAGAGTTACGCTACGTGTAACTTGAACCCATTTCTCTCTCTCTCTCTCTCTCTCTCTCTCTCTCTCTCTCTCTCTCTCTCTCTCTCTCTCTCTCTCTCTCTCTAATCGGGTTGCGGGTTCGGTTGAGTTGACCCGTATTTTTCACATGATTTTTTATTTTTTATTTTTTTTTTATAAAATAAACATATATTTGTCATTTAGAAAGTCATGCAACAAATTACTTGATGCAAAATGCATTATTTTGAATTTACCGCTTATATCAAGAATGAACTATACTTATTAATACTTATTCAATAATTCTAAAATTATACAAATCCTAACATTACTGTCTAAAACAAAATAACACAAAGATAAGTAAAACAAATACATAAGTTTTATTTCTATACAATATCAACATTCCAAAATATAAAACAAAATTACAAATGACTTATTGGATAATTCATTTGACAAAAAATAAAAACATATAAGAAATTTAAAATCTTGAAAATTAATTTTATAATCTATTATCAATTGTGGTTGACATTCTATTTCAATTTGAGATATACATTAAAGTTATATTGTTTACTTATTTATACATGATCTCTTTTATGAATATCATATCATTGTTAAGCAACACACACTTTAGGAAATATCATAATTTATTTTAAAAAACTATTTATTTTGGACATAAATTGTTAAAAAATAGGTTAAACATTCATAATTTATGTTAATTTGATACTTTGGCTTCACTATTTTCATACTTGTGAATGATTTTCACACATGTCTACAATTTTACATTTATATTTTTAACTATACTGTAACTAGATTATCTTAGAATGTACGTTGCTATTTGATATCTAAAAATCTTTACTCATTACAGAATGCTCAATTATTCATCTTTCAATTAATTTGCATGCAGTTATGTAAATGTCTCAATTGTTTCCTTAAAATTCACAACAAACAATTAAACCAATATTGTCTTAATTTTATTATTTTTTTTACCAAATTTTTTTTTTTAAAAATGGTTTGAGTTCGGGTCGGGTTGACCCACAAAAAACATAGGTCGGGTCACGGGTCAACCCGTTTTTGCATTGGGTAAAAAAAATGGGGTTCGGGTTAGGTATTTTTTGGGTTGAGTCGGGTCGGGTTAGAAAATTCTGACCCGTTTTGCCCTGTCTATATATATATATATATAGTCGGGTTTTAGTTACATCATTCAATATTTTTTTAATTAGATGTGAATTTTGACAAATTCACCGTTAGATTACATTATCTTCATATATTATCCATGTTTGCAAATTTTTATGGTGAACAAAGATTAATAGCCATGTTATCAATCAATTGTTTAAATTCGAATCTTTGTAATTTAAAATAATGCATAAAAAATGAGTTTATGGATTGAATGATAAATAATATCCAATTGACATGAAAATTTTCATGAATGTTAACTACATATAGAACATGTGATTCAAAGATGAGGTTTTCAAATTTTGAATTTTATAACAAGTTATTAGGTGGTGCAACATTACTTAAAGTTACACTGAGTATAACTTGAACCCAATCCATATATATATTATTATTATTATTATTATTTGTGGGAAGAATTCCTTCTTTCCTTAATGGTATCGTTTCATATAGAAGAGGACATAATGGTGGAGCCAAAAATATGTCTTGGAGAGTATAAAATGAGACTTTTGAATTTACATCATATCCTAGATCAATTATTTCCTACGACCTAATTATTGGTGTGTGTAATGAGTGCTTTAATTTTCACCTCATGTGTAACAATAAATATATTTTTTAGGGCTGTGTAATAATAAATGTTGTTCAAGGCTCCTCATTGTTCAATTTTAAATTCTATGTTGTTAGGTTCTAAGGTCTTAGGATTTTATGTATTTAGAACTCTAATTTGTAATGTTGGCAAACCATGATCAAAACATTGTATTTAGTCTTATTTAGACTTGCTCAAAGTTGGTTTAATATTGTAAAGTTGGAATCGAGTGGCTGCAGAAGTACTTGGGACTTTCGGCCTGTCTCGATCGATCGAAGAATAGACTCGATCGATCGAAAATCGCACAGGTTGAATTTTCTGCAGAATTTCCAACTCAGCCCTACTTCATTAAACGTTTAGGGTTTTATGTTTTTACCCTAGGTATATAAACTAAACCCTAGCCACGTTTTTGAAGGTCGTCCATATTGTATTGTTGCTCATACATTGCTTTTGTTGTGAATCTCTTGTGAGATCTTTGAGGAGCTTTCCTTTACACAAAACTTAGGGTTTTCATGGTAGAGATGATTTCAACATCTTGAAGATCATTACCGTTGCAACCATTGGAACTTAAAGAAAAAGCAAGCGGGGAGTTTCCTGGGTGATCATATCTTGTGTTATTTATTTTCCGCTGCTTTATATTCTTGATATGATTGTTTGGATTGTTTTAACCTAGAATTGCTTAATTTGACTAAGTAACAACTTGGCTAATTAATCTAGGCTACGCAATCTGATTGTTTAAGGGGTCTAAATTCCTGTCATATGTGTTACATATCACCCAAGGGGTTCAAATGAACCCCCGACCTAGCCTATATATATATATATATATATATTTGAACACTTTGACCCTAAAATTGTTTAAAATCCAACTGAAATACAATTAAATGTGATCATCTTAGTCCTACTTTCACAATAATTTCATAAAAGTGGTAAGAATTAGGTATAGTACTTAGGTGTTGTTTCTTAGGTTCTCTTCTTAAAATTCTGCTATGTGGATTTTTTCTCATGGGTTGGAAGTGTATTTTTTAGTTAAATAGCCACATGGCTGAATCTGAAGAGAGGAATCTAAAGAACAGCATCTAAAGTACTGTATCTAAATTTTGTCCATTTCATAATATAATTTAAGTTATAAGGTTTTTATTTGGACCCACAACTAACATCGATAATTTTTTTCCCTCCCTTTAACAACTTGCCACCTAGATTTTGTTGTGAAATTTTTGTAAAAATGTTACGTCTGTAGCACTAATCTTAAAATATTTAATTTTATAGGGAAAAAAAAATACTGTCTTCTAAACTTTGGCTTACTTTGGTGTTGATAGCAAAATAAAGCTATTTTTCCATACACTTTTTTTCTTCATCAACAAAAATTACACCACAGGTACAATAAACAAATTTGTATCTACATCTATGATTTTTTTCCTCATTCTTTCTCTATCTCCCTTTGATGTCAATGTTTCTCTCTATCCAATCAAGTAGTTTGATAAGTGCTTTATAGATTTTCAACTTTAAGAAGTTTTTTGATACTTGTTCCAATTCCAAGAGACTGACCACGTGAATGGTTAAAAAACCACATTTCAAAAGTAAGAACTTATATCAGTTACTATATATTTTTTAGTTTCACATTTACTTACAATCCTACTCCTAGGTGTTTTATTATTCTTCTTTATCATATATTTATATTTATTTGATATTAAATATAAATGTAATAAGTTATTATTAATTGAATAAAAATGAATGTTTAGTTTTTCAATTTTATTTGTTTATGAATATAATAGTCATTTTCTTACCTTTTTTAAACTATTAATAAATTTTTTAAACTACTGTATAATCTAATTGTATAATAGATAATAAAAAAAATTTAATTAATTTTTTTTTTTTTTTTGCTCATCTCCCAGGACAAATTCCTAGCTTTGCCAATACTGACCCTTATAAAAAATTTGAGAGCCGCTACCGATATGTACATATGAATTATCATAATGAATCTTTGTCCCTTGTTAAACATTAAACCTTTATTTCACGAACGTGAGGTGAGGGGGAAGTTTTTTAACGAAAGGAATTAGACGATTGTACATATTTTGTGCCCACATAACTGATATAAGCAAAGTGAAAGATCTTATTCGCCCCTTTGCGTAAACTTAAAACATTTATCTTCTTTTGGTCAGTAAAGTTCTTTTGTTGTTTTCTTATGTGAATTTCATTTTTATAAAAAAAAAAAAAGTACGGTAATTTAGCATCTCTTTGAGCTCTTTATTCTTCTTGCTCTTCAAGTAAAGCACATTCAGAAGCAATAAGAAGTCTAATGAGCATCTGGTTAGAATAAGATATAAAATTGTCCTTCAAGATTGTGTTCATATAAGACTTGGGTCCTAAGTTGCTGCGTGTACCACGTTATGTACGAAATTCTCATAAAAAATTTCACCATAAAAGTATAAATTACATAACACCCAAGGATTCTGGAATCTCAACTCCAACTTGATTCCATCTTGACCCATGAGTTTCACGTAACTTGATTGATCAAACCAGAATCTCAATTGATCGAGATTCATGTTGATTTGGTTTTGATTTAGTTTTCCAAGCAGCCGTTTGATTTGGGTTCCATGGTTTACAAGACAAGATTAAAAGCAACCCAAGAACACTTTTTTCTAGATTTTTAGCAAGTCGTGTTTTGTACACAAGTAGTGGAGATTTCCCAACTCACTAGAAGTATTATCCGTAGATCCAAATCAAGTTCTATATATCCGGTTGTTGAAGTGAAGTTGTTGCAATTCAATTTTATCAAAGTTGCTGGTAGAAACCTTTAAGAGAGTACTTGGAGTAATAAGTGGGGGGCTCATCTGCAACAAGTTCTAGAATAGGAGGGTTCATGGAGTCACGTTAGTTAGTTCTACAAGAGGAAGCAATAAATTTAAGGTTAAGTCTATTGTATAAACTTTCATTATATTATAATGGATTTTATTTACCTTGAGGTTGATAGGTTAAACACTCCCAATGATTTTAACTATGGAATAAGTCGTGCCATTTGTTTTTTTGTTTGTTACCATCTTGTTGTCTCACTGTGATTTACTTTGTATGTCATGCTGTGTGCTGTAATGAATTGAGAACTGATAAATAATTGAACTATTTAAATACTTGGATTAAAATTGGAAATTCTTGGTATAAACTGGGTCTAAAACCTTAATAGTGTTCGTAAGACTTATTTTGAGATAGTGTTCATAAGAGTTGGAGCTTAAGTTATTGTGTGTTTCACGTGTTATGTTATGAGTTTTTTCACCCTAAGAGTTTTAAATTTCACATGCTCCACATCATGTATGATAAGGAGTCCTTGAACCATCATTAAATTTAGTAACGAATATGGGGTCCACTTTTATTAGTTTACCCTTTTTTTAAATGTAGTTTTATACTTTTAGTAAGGAACATGGTTCATTCTTTCTCTATCTCTCTTTCTCCTTTTGATGTTTTCTCAATGGTTTTCTTTGTCCGATCAAATAGTTTGATAATTGTTTTACAGATTTTCAAATCCAAAAGGTTTTTTAGTACTTGCTCTAATTTCAAGAGAGTGATCACATATATGGTTAAAAAGACATACATTTCAAATACAAGAACTTACATCAGTTACTATTTTTTTTTAGTTTCACGTTTACTTACAATCCTGCTCTTAGGTGTTTTACTATTTTTCTTTATCATATATTTTTATTTAATTGATATTACATATAAATATAATAAATTATTATTAATTGAATAAAAATGTATCATTAGTTTTTTTAATTTTATTTGTTTATGCATTTATAGTTGTTGTTTTACCTATCTTTAAACTATTAATAATTTTTTAAGACTGTTTTATAATATAGTTGTATTATATACCAAATTGTATTTAAAATACTACTTTAGATTATTGTATATAATAAGAAAGTTGTAGATACAACAATTTTTTTTTAAATTTAATTATTTTATTTTTTACTCACCTCTCATGACAAATTCCTAGCTTTGCCAGTACTGACCCCTTATAAAAAATCTTGGAGCTTCTACTGATGAATCTTTGTCCATTGTTAAACATTAAACCTTTATTTCACGAACGCAATGTGAGGGGGAAGTTTTTGAAAGAAAGGAAGACGATCGTACATATTTTTGTGCCCACATAACTGACATAAGCAAAGTGAAAGTATATGGGATGCATATCAGTAGCGGCTCTTTATTCTTCTTGCTCTTCAAGTAAAGCACTATCAGAAGTAATTAGAAGTCTAATGAACCATCTGGTTAGAATGAGATATAAAATTGTTCTTCAAGATTGTGTTCATATAAGACTTGGATCTTAAGTTGCTGCGTGTACCAAGTTATGTACGAAATTCTCATAAAAAATTTCACCATGAAAGTTTAAATTACATATCACCCAAGGATTTTGGATTCTCAACTCCAACATGATTCCATCTTGACCCATGAGTTTCACGTAATTTGATTGATTGAACCAGAATCTCAATCGAGCGAGATTCATGCTGATTTGGTTCTGATTTAGTTTTCCAGTCAGCCGTTTGATTTAGGGTTCCATGGTTTACAAGACAAGTTTAAAAGCAACCCTAGAGCTCTTTTTTCTAGATTTTTAGAGAGTCGCATTTTGTACACAAGTATCAATTTTATCAACGTTGCTGATGAAAACCTGAGAGAGTACTTGAGGTCATGAGTAAAAGGCTCACCTACAACAAGTTCTAGAATAGAAGGGTCTATGGATTAATTATGAATTGCATGGGATCATGCTAGTAAGTTCTGTATAAGATAACAGTAGATTTAGGGTTAAATATATTATATAAACTTTCTTTATATTATAGTGGATTTTGATAGGTTAAACACTTCCAATGGTTTTTACTGTGGAACAAGTTGTGCCATTTGTTTTTTTGTTGGTCACCATCTTGTTGTCTCACAGCGATTTACTTTGTATGGCATGCTTTGTGAATTGAGAACTGATAAATAATTGAAGTAATTAAATACTAGGTTTAAAATTGGTAATTCTTGGCACAAACTAGGCCTAAAACCCTAATATAGTTCATAAGGCTTATTTTGAGATAGTGTTCATAAGAGTTGGATCTTAAGTTATAGTGTATTTCACGTTATGTTGTGAGTTTTTTCACCCTAAGAGTTTTAAATTTCATATGCTCCACATCATGTATGATAAGGAATCCCTGAACCATCATTAAATTTAGTAAGGAATATGAGATCAACTTTTATTAGTTTACCCTTTTTTAAAAATGTAGTTTATACTTTTAAATTTTAAGCACTTTTTTCCATATTTTATTTTTTGGTCTTCTTAGTCAAATTAGAGCTTTTTTTTCTTTTTTCCTCCCTAGAATTAGAAACTCAAATACATAGTTTTCAAATTATGTGAGCTAATTATAAATTCTCATAAGGGGTCCTCACTTTAAAATTTTAAATTACATACATTCCATATTACGTATGAATTGAGTTATCATAGTGAACCCCTATCCCATGATTTTTTTTTTTTTTTTTTAGAATCCCCTAT
Organism: Quercus suber; assembly: GCF_002906115.3. Lineage (NCBI taxonomy): Eukaryota > Viridiplantae > Streptophyta > Magnoliopsida > Fagales > Fagaceae > Quercus > Quercus suber. The sequence goes on along the minus strand of NW_027069514.1, from coordinate 1,167,445 downwards.
CCCATGTTAAACATTAAAAAGACCATCATGCATCATATACATATGTTATACCCAAATAAGCAAAGTGGGTACAACATATATATGTAGTTATTTTCTTTTAGTCAGTATGGTTCTTTTATTACATAAAATATAGAAAAATTAGTAAATCATAAAAATTGGTATCAAATTCTGAGTAAATATCATTCATGAATCATTAAAGGATTCCTTGTCATACATAACGTGGAGTATTTGTGACTGACAGTCTCAATGCAGGAGTGACATCCCAACATATACGATGCTCCTGAGCTTCAGTTTTAATGTTTTGATGATTCTTCTCGTTTTGTTTGTTATGTTCTTGCCCTTTCTTTGTGTTCCTTTTAATTTTGGTTTGTGATTTGTCTTTTCTTGTAGCCAATAAGTAGAAGCCAAGTTCTCTCTTTTTGTTTTTTCTATTTGCGGGTTCATCACGTAAAATAATTATTCCTCTTCCACTTTTTGGAAATTTAAAGTTCTCAACATAAATAGCAATTGTTCCTCCTTTACTATGGATTATGACTCTCTCTCTCTTTTCCCTGATCATTATGTATAGCTTAAAAACTGATACACATTTTACAACCCTATTCTTATATCTAATATATATTTTTTGTCATTGTTGCTACCATGGTAAGAATGAAAATGGAAGAAGATATGGATAGGGAAAGGCCGAAACCAGATGATGAGCTCGCCCTCAATTTGTACAATAACACCATGACAGGTGACTGGAAGAAGATTGTTGAGATGTATAACGAAAAAAAATTTTCAGCCATTGACGCGAGGATCAACCCGTCTGGGGACACAGTATTGCATGTAGCTGTCGCCATTGCACCAGAAAATACTGTTAAAGAACTCCTACGTGTAATTAGCCAAACTTCAGAGATGTCTCTATTTATAAAAAACAATGATGGGAATACCCCATTGCATGTAGCTGCATCAACGGGGAGATTGATCATATGCATCATCCTTGCTAAAGTACTTGGTGGCTTTTTGGACTTTTAAGACGTGGAGTTTAGAGATTTATTTCGTAACGAGGCCGGGGAGAGCCCTCTCTTCTTAGCCGCTTTTCATGGTCACAAACCAAGCTTCCGTTACCTGCATTGGTTACTCTTGGAAGCCTTCGACACCGACATCGAAACAATCAATCCCTTCTACAGAAGAAGTGATGGTGAGACTGCCCTTCACTGTGCCATCCAGTGGGAGTATTTCGGTGAGCATTTTTTTTGCTTAACTATTTATTTTATTTTATTTTTTTCGCTTCACCAAATAATTAAGTCATGAATTAATGTCAATTTCAGGAAAAAAATTATGTTGTCCTATAATGTTAAATAGGTAGAAGGGATTGAAATTATATGATTCAAATTTAAATACAAAACTGCTATAAGTATTATAACTTTTACTGTAATAATTTTATTTCTTAACAAAATATATGCTTGTTTAGTGGATTTATCTTCTTTTCATTACAAGAATAATGACCTTTAGAAATCGAAACCCATCCTTTGTTTTTTGTTTTCATTTACTTGCATTTTACTCTCCAAACTATAACAAAACCAAAACCAAATTCTCTACTACGCTGTAACACAAAATTTTACATAATTTTACACACAACCCAAAAACAAATTTAAACTAACTTTTAAAATCACAATTTTTAAGTTGTAAAACAGTTTGTGTACGACAAGTATTTCACTTCCTAAAAATCCCAAACTGTTTTAGGATGTCTCTCTATTGTCTCATCTATACGCATGGACTGCTCCTCCCAAAGTAGGTTCTATTGACAGAGATATTATATATTTTCGATTGATAGAGCTGAGGTGGGAGATCTCAACCGCAAAATTACTTTTCAGTGAATAATTATTGTAACATTTTTTCCATTCTGCACATGCTCACGTCTCAGTTTCCTCTCCCCTCTTAATTCTCATGGGCTCATCTCTTTTTTTCTGGGTTCAAATCCATCTCTATCTCCACCTCCACCTCCACCTCCACCTCCACCTCCTATCTCTTATTTTTTGTTTTCTTCCTATATGCTCATAGCATTTACTTTAGCAAAAGATAAGGATTCATCCATGACTTCGTTTTTAACCTGCTCTACTTTTAAATGCAAAATTAAAATTACAATTTCGGGAGTCTCAGATGGAGAGGGAGAATGAGATTTTGGCTTTGAAAGAGGACTTTTTGGGAGAATTAATCCACAAGTATTTGCTGAAATAGGTGGGTTGGTTATTTTGGTCAGATGTAGAAATCAATAAGGTTTATTTAACATTTTTTTTAATAATAAGGTTTATTTAATATTAATGCTGTTCAAAGGGTAAAAGAGAGATTTTTCTTCTTCTTCTTCTTTTTAATTTTAATTTTATTATGATCACATGAGTCCCTGACCTATGCATAACATGATCATTAGTTTTAACGGTGAACTAAACCATAGGTGTAATTTGGGATCTTTCTTAAAATTGCGGTGGTGATTGGAAGCATTCATAGTTTAGGCCTTGGGATCTAAGATTCAAAATTTTGCATAATTTACCATGAATTTGTGAAATTTTCCATAGTATTCAACTTTAGATAGTAATTTATATATATGTGTGTGTGTATACACATCTAATTATGTTTATTTTTTAAATGCATTCATGTGAATGCATGTGTTTACAAGCTAGTTCTACAATATGTGACTTCATATATGAAGACAATCATGATAAATGCATATTAATAATTATTATAATTATCAAATTTTATATTTAGACAGAAAAATAAAAGAAAAAAAAAATCATATTATATATTAAACTTTTCTATGCATTGATGGGTTATCAACTGGTTTTAATTATTATGGATAACAGATTTGGCATATGAGATACTTCTGGTGGAACCTAGTCTTGCTTATACAGTGAACCAACTAGGAATCACCCCTCTGCATCTCCTAGTAAGTAAGCCTTCGTTGTTCAGAAGTGGTTCCCAACTTGGATGGTGGAAGAACATCATTTATTATTGTAAGTATTTCTCAATTGTCTAGCAGCAAATCGCAAACTCTCTTTAATTTTGGAGATGGGAGCTGTACTACATTACACGTACTTTTCCTTTGTTGTTGCAAAGGTATATATGTTGAAGAGCTGAAGCACGAAACTGTTCAAGAAGAATTGATTGATTCTGTCCTTAAGGAATTAGAAGAATCTTCCGAAATCAAAGACAACAATTTCCCAGAGAACTACCAAGCATGCATCCACTTCTATCAACTGCTGCAGACTATGAGTCAATTCGGTATGAAATGAATCTTTTTTATTTACTTCAACTAAAAGTAAAGTTCGCTAAAGTTTTTGCAAAATCGGTGATAGAACATGACATCAGGCAACTCAAGAATGTTTAGACCTATATTAGGGTCTCATAATATCTATGAGAGATCCTAAGTTTGAAATCTCTTGCTAGTATCTTGAGGCCACCCTCAAGAGATTCTTCTCTGCAATAACCTAATGTCTTGAAATGAGGTAAAGACAGAGTTAGGAGTTGGAGTTAGGAAAGGCAAAAGTATAAACCAAAAAAAAATTATGAAACTCAAAATAAACATTAATTTAATATTAACAAACCATCAACAAAGAAAAATATACACAATCATTTTTTTTAATATATTACAATGTAATTATTTAAGAAAAAGAAACTCGGCGTTTTTTAAATTTTCGAATTCATTTCAACCTTTTCTTTTTAAAAATATCAAATACTGTAGTTGACTTTCTCATAATCTACAAATAAAATAAAATATGAATTGATCATCTCATTAGATATTCAATAATCTACAAATCATCATACACAACAGAAAAACACTATGCACACTATGCATACACAAACTCAACAACTAACCAATAAATTTCAAAATTGTAAATAATTTACAACTTTAATTTTTTTTAAAGACACTAAAAGACAAACACTAAAAGACAAGCACAATACAAACAAAATTTAATAGTATCAAGTATCAAATACATAGCACAGCACATGCTTGATGCATTAGTTGCAACTATTTTTTTATATAAAAAAAAAAATATATATGGGTTGTGTTAATGGGCACCACAAGTTAGCCGTTAACAATAACTTTTTTACTTTTTTTTTTGACAAATTTTTTTGTCTTTTTTGTAGCTTTATTTCATTTTTTTTTATATAAATTTTATAAGTATTTTTATGTCTTTTTTTTTTTCATTTATTTTTTTTTATTTCATAGGACCCATATTAGGGAACAGCTTTATTTCATTTTTTTTTATATAAATTTTATAAGTATTTTTATGTCTTTTTTTTTTTCATTTATTTTTTTTTATTTCATAGGACCCATATTAGGGAACTTTAACAAGCACTCGTTAACATTTTCCAAAAAATATTACTTTAATTTTATTAAAGAGAGAAAGATGGAGCATTAGATGCTATCTGCCCCTCTCTTTCTCTCTTCTATTTTCGGTGAGTGTAAATTGTGGAGAGAGATCTCTCAATTTTGTCTCTCCTTCTATTTTCTTCACAACTCAGATTATCAAATCAAGTTGATTAACCAACAAAAGTTTAGCAATTTTTGGCACTAGAGATTCAGATATGAGAGAGAGAGATAAGATATTCCAATCCAAAAAAAAAAAAAAAAAAAGAGATTAAATAGAATACCAAATTTGACGGTGATGGACTGGTGGTGCCGTGGTGCTGTGCAGCTTGTGTTGCCATTGCCCACTTGCCCAAGCCCAGCGCCTCCCTCTCCCTGCCTCTCAATCCTAGGTCTCATTTAATTTAGGTTTTATTTTTTATTTTTTTTCTTTTTCTAGTGTCTTGCGTGTGGGGTGTCCTTTTCTTTTTAAAGACCTTTCTCTCTCTTTTACCTTTTTTTTTTTGGGTATCTTGCACTAAGTGTTGGCTTCGGCTTTTTTATTTTTATTTTTATTTTTTGGTGTGTCTTGTGTGGGTTTTGTTTTGGGGTGTTGTTTGGGCTTAAGTTTGTTATTGTTAAATTTTGTTGTCACACTACAAAAAACGCGGTTTTAAGCTGTGTTTTCTATAGCCACATTTATAAAAATGCGGCTATAGACCGGCTTAGATCCACGTTTAATAAAAACGTGGCTCCCTCAAGCTGCGTTTACTAAACGTGGCTTCAGAGCTGATTTGGAGCTGTGTTTGACAATGTTAGAGCCGCGTTTATGTGAAAAGGGCTATAGCTGCGTTTTAAAAATGCGATTATAGACCCATTTATGAGATTTTTTTTTTTTTTTTTTAGTATGTCATAAAGCCGTGTTTGGAAAACACGGCTTTAGGGGGTATTTGGAGCTGCGTTTGCCAAACACGGCCATAGAAGCACCTAGAGCTACGTTTATATGTAAAAACGCGGCTTTAGGCCTTGGTATATATATTGAAGAAAAAATCCCTAATCCCTCATCAGATCGATCTATCACTCTCACTCTCAAACAAAACCCTCGCTCTCTATCACTCTCAACACCATGCCGCAATCGCTACCTCTGATTGACCCCACCACTGATGCCGAGAACCTCGTTCTCATAGCTTTCTCTCTCAGCCATCATAGGTCAGAACCTTTCTTTTCCTCTTGCGATCTCTCTCTCAGTTGTGTCACGTGTGTGCGTGTGTTTATGGTTGTTTGGCCATGGGTTTGGGTATTGTTATTCTTCTAGGTATGTGGCCATGTATGTATGTAGATGTGAATTAGTGTAATGTGTACTCTGTTTGTATGTTTTTGATTTGGGGGCTATTGCTGTGCAGTTTAGGCCTTGTTTGTATACGCGGCTATATCCTATAGCTGCATTTTTGGGGTCTATAGCCGTGTTTTTTAAACGCAGCTATAGCCCCCGTTTTTGTAGTGTTAGGCTAATTTTTTTGAGCTTGTTAAATATATTTTAAATTTTAGATCATTAAAGTTATTTTTTATAGCCTTTGAAAAGATCAATCATATTGTTGAGGGGGGCAAAGTGCAATTTTATTGAAACAAATTGCCAAAATTAATATACACACATACACATACACTAGCTGTTGAGTTATACGTGTTAGTAAAGTCTCACATTGAATAATGATTAAAAGATTAAGTAATTAATATAACATAATTAAGCACATACCCTTTAGTTTTAGGTTTTTAAGGTTAAAATGTGTCTCTATATATTATATTAATTATTCAAGGAAGTTCTTCCAAAGCATTTATCTCCCCAACACTATATTTAAAAAAAAAAAAAAAAACCTACGTAAGGGGAATGAATAATTTGAAAATGTTTTAATTGTAAAAATTACTTTTGGTTTTCTAGCATTACAGCCATTACTACAAAAATATATTAAACAGAATCATCAAAACTTCATCGTATACAGCAAAACCCAAAAAGCCATCAGTAAACAGTGCTTTTTTTTTTTTTTTTTTTTGCTCTTCTTCCCTAAAGTTCTATAACCGAGTTGCTATCTTTTTCTAGTGATTGAAAGATTAAATATGCATTGCAAAGGCCGGAATACGGATGAAGAGAGTGCCAACAACCCGAGTGTTACTGGCCAATCAAAACAAAAAGGTGAGAAATGCGTAGTGTGTGCATATATATATATATATATATAAACTTTCTTTCTTCGAGGTGGCCACCCTATGTATTAATTTTTTTTTTTTTTTGGGCCCAATGCTTTAATGTCCTTAAAGTAACACTAATGCTAAAACCTAAATCCCCCACTACCCTTAATTATTGTCATGGTTGAAGCCCAATGAAAAGTAGTTTTACTAATTAAAACATTATTATTTGTACATTGTAATGATCAGATTTTGTTTGGTACAGGATTCCTACCATAGTTCTCAGAACCGGACCGGACCGAGAGGTCGGACCGTGAAAACAGTGAACCGTGATGAAAACCGGTTTTTTAAGCATAAAGAACCGGGCATATGTGGCAATTTCGTAAACCTCTAAAACCGGGGTTGGACCGTACGAACTGGTCAAGAACCGTGCGGTCCAACCCCTTAGCAATTTTTTTTTTTTTTTTTTATAAAAACAACTTAACACAATTTTATTCTATTTAATTAAATTATCCATCTCTTACAAAGAATAAAAAAAATTATAATTAAAATCCTTCAAAGATATTCAACTTTACTTTAAAAATTAATCATAAATTTTAATGTTTTCATGGTTATTGTAGGGACTCAATTTGGATTTGATCCTGAATATGAATGAGTTTTCAGCCTAACAAGCCCAAACAATAAATTTGTAGAGAGTGGGTTAAAGGTTTAGACGTTGGCCGTCGTTCACCAAGCATGAACTCTCTTTTATTAAGAAACACTTAGAATTAATTTACAACGAGGAGAATGCTCCTCGGCCCGTGGCCGAGGAGCCCCTTTTCTTCTCTTTTCTTTTTCCCCCCTTCTTTACTTTACTTGCTTTTCTTATATAATCTTCATCTTCTTATCCCCTTCTTCCATCTGTTGATCATCCATTCGCCTCCCTTCTGGCCATCCGTCCCATCAGAGGCCTTATCAGTACTCAAGTGGTTCACTCTGATCAACGTTGCCCTGCTAAGGGGTTATATCCCCATTAATGCGGCCAGAGGGGTTAGGTGAATGCATTAAGTGCGAATGTGACAGTTTGCTCTGGGCTTGTCCCCTCCCAAAAATTATCCCTAGTATGCCGAGGACGGAGAGGTCCTCGGCGTAGGTCAAAAAGGGGCTTTGTCTGACTTAGCCTTGGCTGGTCAGTCCTCCTCGGCGCTGACCTTGGGCCTACTACGCGATGGGTTGTGGCTGTCAGGCCCACGGGCCCCACAATAGCCCCTCAAAACCCTGCTGCACGTTCCTTCGGACGGGAAGGAGGGTTTTGATACCTACGGGCCCTCTTAGGCGAATCGCCTCACTTTGGCTTGTGCTAATGCTGGCGACTTTTCGACTGCTCGATGTGTGTTTTTTACGTTTCAAGACTTAATGCGTGCCCACATTAAATTTTGGCGGCACCATGTTTCCCACGTTCAACGACGTGATGGTAATCGTTCGGTGGGGATCTCCTGCTTTTATGTGCAGGCAGTTACACTCGGGGAACCTAAGGGGGAGTATAAGTACCTGTTTAAACCGCCTGGTTTCCTCATTTTCGCGCTTACAACCATTGATGCGTATGACTTGCGTCTAGTTCAACTTGCACTCTTCCTGAAGAGAATCGCCATATTTCTGTAAGTCTTCTTCTTCTAGTGACCCCCAAATTTCCTTGATTTTACTCCTCCTTTTCTTCTTCTGGAACTTTTAGTCGTCTTTGGGGAATGGGTAAGTTTAAGAAGTTGGTTGATTCCGAAGAGA
>NW_027069514.1:1150095-1157309 GCF_002906115.3 Quercus suber | reverse complement strand
CAGCCATCATAGGTCAGAACCTTTCTTTTCCTCTTGCGATCTCTCTCTCAGTTGTGTCACGTGTGTGCGTGTGTTTATGGTTGTTTGGCCATGGGTTTGGGTATTGTTATTCTTCTAGGTATGTGGCCATGTATGTATGTAGATGTGAATTAGTGTAATGTGTACTCTGTTTGTATGTTTTTGATTTGGGGGCTATTGCTGTGCAGTTTAGGCCTTGTTTGTATACGCGGCTATATCCTATAGCTGCATTTTTGGGGTCTATAGCCGTGTTTTTTAAACGCAGCTATAGCCCCCGTTTTTGTAGTGTTAGGCTAATTTTTTTGAGCTTGTTAAATATATTTTAAATTTTAGATCATTAAAGTTATTTTTTATAGCCTTTGAAAAGATCAATCATATTGTTGAGGGGGGCAAAGTGCAATTTTATTGAAACAAATTGCCAAAATTAATATACACACATACACATACACTAGCTGTTGAGTTATACGTGTTAGTAAAGTCTCACATTGAATAATGATTAAAAGATTAAGTAATTAATATAACATAATTAAGCACATACCCTTTAGTTTTAGGTTTTTAAGGTTAAAATGTGTCTCTATATATTATATTAATTATTCAAGGAAGTTCTTCCAAAGCATTTATCTCCCCAACACTATATTTAAAAAAAAAAAAAAAAACCTACGTAAGGGGAATGAATAATTTGAAAATGTTTTAATTGTAAAAATTACTTTTGGTTTTCTAGCATTACAGCCATTACTACAAAAATATATTAAACAGAATCATCAAAACTTCATCGTATACAGCAAAACCCAAAAAGCCATCAGTAAACAGTGCTTTTTTTTTTTTTTTTTTTTGCTCTTCTTCCCTAAAGTTCTATAACCGAGTTGCTATCTTTTTCTAGTGATTGAAAGATTAAATATGCATTGCAAAGGCCGGAATACGGATGAAGAGAGTGCCAACAACCCGAGTGTTACTGGCCAATCAAAACAAAAAGGTGAGAAATGCGTAGTGTGTGCATATATATATATTATATATATAAACTTTCTTTCTTCGAGGTGGCCACCCTATGTATTAATTTTTTTTTTTTTTTGGGCCAATGCTTTAATGTCCTTAAGTAACACTAATGCTAAAACCTAAATCCCCCACTACCCTTAATTATTGTCATGGTTGAAGCCCAATGAAAAGTAGTTTTACTAATTAAAACATTATTATTTGTACATTGTAATGATCAGATTTTGTTGGTACAGGATTCCTACCATAGTTCTCAGAACCGGACCGGACCGAGAGGTCGGACGTGAAAACAGTGAACCGTGATGAAAACCGGTTTTTTAAGCATAAAGAACCGGGCATATGTGGCAATTTCGTAAACCTCTAAAACCGGGGTTGGACCGTACGAACTGGTCAAGAACGTGCGGTCCAACCCTTAGCAATTTTTTTTTTTTTTTTATATAAACAACTTAACACAATTTTATTCTATTTAATTAATTACCATCTCTTACAAAGAATAAAAAAAATTATAATTAAAATCCTTCAAAGATATTCAACTTTACTTTAAAATTAATCATAAATTTTAATGTTTTCAATGGTTATTGTTCTTTACTTTACTTGCTTTTCTTATATAGTCTTCATCTTCCTATCCCCTTCTTCCATCTGTTGATCATCCATTCGCCTCCCTTCTGGCCATCTGTCCCATCAAAGGCCTTATCAGTACTCAAGTGGTTCACTCTGATCAACGTTGCCCTGCTAAGGGGTTATATCCCCATTAATGCGGCCAGAGGGGTTAGGTGAATGCATTAAGTGCGAATGTGACAGTTTGCTCTAGGCTTGTCCCCTCCCAAAAATTATCCCTAGTATGCCGAGGACGGAGAGGTCCTCGGCGTGGGTCAAAAAGGGGCTTTGTCTGACTTAGCCTTGGCTGGTCAGTCCTCCTCGGCGCTGACCTTGGGCCTACTACGCGATGGGCTGTGGCTGTCAGGCCCACGGGCCCCACAGTTATTATTTTATTTTATTAACTTTCTTATTTAATTATTAAATATATGCTTGAAAATCATTAAATTTCCCTCACATATATAGATATATTAGTCAATTTTACTAGTTTTATAAATTTAATATCTATATTTAGGTTTTAATTAATTATTAAATTAATTATGACGTCATCACGGTTCGACTCCGGTTCAACCTCGGTTCGACCTCAAAAACCTTGAACCTCTCCCTTTTACGGTTCAATGAACGGTCCAGGTCTGAAAACCTAGGAATCTGAGATCGAAACTGAAACTCAGGAGCATCATTTTTTTCGGACACGTTATGTGGACTGTTTTAACCTTTTCCATCTTTGTAGAATATTAATCCGGGTTGTTCTTGGCCTTGGATATGGTATGCTACTATATTGCACTTTCAGCATATTTTTTACACCTCTCAATCTCATATGTAAGGTTAGAAGTAGTACAAATTTTTAATAACCGGTTTTGATTCTCAGTTGTCACGCATCTAATATTTCATATATATATCTTTTTTTATATCTACTTTTATGTATTAAAATGCGAACATTTTTTCATTAATTGTGGATATATATATATGTATGTATGTATGTATGAAATAGTATATGAGAACTAAGGTGAAAAAAAATGATGTATTATTTTAATCTTGTTGCTCTTTTGTGAAAAGAAGTCATTATTATTGATTATGTTATTACATTCATTATCATTTAAATTTATTAGAAATTATATGTACATTAATTAATATGTTTGCCTTTCGTAATATATATATAATAATATATTTAATGATTGTAACAATCAGAGGGTATAAGGGAGATAAAACGGAAGCACGTACATTCATTTAAAATCATGAAAATGCTCATCAAAATTACAACCAAAGGTAAGCGCAACATGCACGACTACACAAGTGGTTGGAACCCTAAAATCAACCTGCAGGCAACTTGGGACGAGGGTGACAGTGATATATCAGGTATGTACTAAATCGATCAGAGTTATATAAACTACACGAAAATACCATTTTGGCTCTAACATTTTGGTATAATTCAATTTGGCCTTTATTATTTTGGCAGAAATACTATTTTCATCCCTACATTTTCACCTCATTTTTACTTTAGTCCTTACTTTTTAATTTTACTGTATTTAGTCTCTAAAATCAAAAATGCGTTCTATTTTAGTCCCTATCGTTATCTCGCTAACGAAAATTGTCTATGTGGCAAATGGAGTGTACAGTTGGCACACTAAATACTGACATTAACATTAAAATAATAATAAAATTTTTTATTTAGCATTTTAAAAATGCCATGTCATTTTTAAAAAATTAAAATATTAATTTATCAATTTTAACTAAATAAAAAAAATAGAAAAAAAAATCATATAGATTGAGATCTAACTTTAACTTGAGTAAGAATAATAAGAACGTAAAACTAGAAAATTCAAAACCCATCAGTTATCTCAATAAAAAAAAAAAATTCAAATCCAAAATTAAACACAAATAAATCCAAAATTAAACGCAAATAAATCCAAAATAAAACTCCTCACATGACACTAAAACATCACGGGCTGATTAATTTTTTTCTACTTTCACACCACACGGCCACACTTTCAGCTCAAACTTTTTCTCTCTCAGCTCAAACTTTATCTTTCTAAGGTCTTGGGATCTTGGTTTGATGGGTTTGATATGGGTTCGAAAGAGAGAGGCTGAGTCGGTTTGATCCGGTTTAGAGGGAAATTTTGAGATCGATTGCTATCACAGCATGGCTGGTGGCAACATGTGGGTTCAAGATCAACCAAATGGGGAGTGATTTAAGAACTGTGGTGGTCGGGTTCTGGGTTTCAAAGTGGTTTTGGTGATTGAAGAAGTGTGGGTTTTTATTTGGGTTCGTTCAAAATACCGATCTGGTTTTTATTTTCCTGCTCAATCTGGGTTTTTTTCTCTCATCTCACATTGGATGTTTTTGGGTTTTGAATTTTTTGGGTTTGTATTCTTGTCTGTTCTTCCTCAGTCTTTCTCTTTCTTTGACACACTCTCTCTCTGAAAGCTCTTTGTGGGGGTGTCAATGGCGGATCTGAAGCCAACATTTCTGAAGGTATACTCGATTCTAAAATCAGAGCTCCTTGAAGACTCTGCTTTTTAGTGGACAGATGATTCTCGTCAATGGGTTGAGTTGGTTCGGTTCCTTTCCATCTCATATTCCTATATTGTCTCTCATTTGCTTTCTCATCATTCAAGCTCTTCTTTTTGCTCTTTCATATTTGTTAAAGTTTCTATTTTTGTCATGGGGTTGATTATTATTTTGAATAATTTGATTACTTTATAGGAAGCTGTAAGTTCAGATGCCATTCCTTACATGTTATCCACATTTTTTGCTTGAAAATAAGAAACCCCAAAATATCAATCAATGAGAATGACTGTGTTTTGAATGGCTAGTACAAGAGATTCGGGTTAATTGATATTGTTGAAAGAGTCTTGGAAAACATTGAGATGGTAAATGGTAATGTGGGGCCTGTTAGTTAAAAAGGTATAGTAATCCTCAGAAATGGGCTCGGGGCCCAACGGCCCAATCCGAGAACACGTAGTAATCCGAGGACAGCCTAAAAAGTTTTATTCTTATCAAATGGGTGGTATAAAAGAAACGAGTAGATATTATATACAACGGCATAACACACGTCCGAGGACACCAAAGTCCGAGGTCAAGGTAACCTTCATGTTAGCGGAAAGACCCCACCAAGTTGTATCTGAACTGGAAGTTGGATATAGCTTAGGAGGCGTCGGGGAAGGTAGCAAATATGTTTTGAGGCCATCACCTCCACATTAAATGCTTTCCAGCTAACAGTCTGGCCGCATTAATGTGGAGGTGATACCTGAACAGTAACTAAGCAGCTTTATGGCCACTAAGCTGAAGGTTCCGGTAGGTACTGGATGGGACAGAAAGGAGCTCCCAGGATAAGAACTACACNCTTTTTTTTTTTTTGTAATTATATGTTATAAACTATAACAAAATTATTCTATGTGACAAGCACTCCCTTGTACCGAGTGGTTATTAGAAACTTGAATAAATTACTTAATTTTTGTATGACTTGGGATGGTTTCAAATTAAATCTTAAATTCAAAAAAAATGTTTTAATAAAAGCATTAGAATTTAAAATTGGTTCAATTCACAGGTTTACTCAATTTCTAATATCCATTAACTAAAAGTAAGAAAAATTCACATGAGTTACGATTGAATTTATCTAAACATCAAATTCAATATATATGAAAATTTGAGTTTATAAAATATTTGGGAATTGTAAAATTATATTGTAGGGGTGAAAGGCCTAGGAGTACCTATCTATGTATATATTGGGTGGGGAACTCAATTCGAGGATATTAAGTAGTCTAAGGATGAGTAAACATCTTCATAAAAATCCATGTTGGTAAGTAAAGAGGTGAAGTCTGATCAAAGTCATCCAAGAAGGTGGTCCGAGAAGGAATACCTCCTCGGCTAAGCAAAGCCGAGGTTGGAAGGTACGATCTGACATCAAGAGTAATGTTCCGGATAATTCCACTAATGAGGATAAGTATCAAAGAAGGAACAAGATATAGGAAGACTATGAAATATCTAAAGAGAAAGTTGCTACCACCGTATTAAATATTCTGCATCTAACTTTCTGATCATATTAATGAGGAAGTGATACTTGAATAGTAACTTTCAGCCTTACAACTACTATCCAAAGACTTCAGGAAGGTGCTAGTGGGATAAGGATCAACATCAACAATCTGATCTGCACGTGGAAGGTGAAGATGAAAGGAGAAGAAAATATAAAATGGAAGAGGTACCCTGAGAGAAAGGGATCGAGAAATTAAGAGAAAAACATTGTAGAAATTAAGAATTGAACTTGTAATCAAACTTGAGAGAAATATATAAGAACTGATCTCCTTGGACTATGCCGGTGACGATTTTCTTTAGACCAATCTATTTTTATTTTATTGTCATCTGAATCCATTTTACTTATTGTCTAATTCATTAAACCTCAGTTTTTCAACCTACTCTCTACAAATTCATTATATTGGCTTTTTTAAGCCTAAGTTCATTCATCTTTTGGGCTAGGGACTCAAATTGCGTCCTTACATATATAATAATCAGTCATTTGGACATTATCATAAAAATATTCAAAATGAAATTACACATTACAATATTACATAAGCTCATTTTCAAATCATATTATATAATAACAAGTTGTGTTAGAACTTATAACTTATAAATGCTACCGATTGCATACATTATAAACATATTCAAAATTGTAAAAAAAAAAAATTACATCCATTCAAATTATATTATAAAATATTATACTTTAAAAAAGTAGATTTACATCATGTTTATCTTTTTTTTTTTTTGGTGTTACTCTATGTTCCATATTTATAATATGTTAATATATTTGATTTTGTTTTTGTATTTTAAATTTTAATTGTTTTATAGGAAAAGTCAAATGAATACATAGTCTGTTATAATTGGTGGAGTATAAAGTAAAAAAAAAAAAAAATCAGGTAAGAGGAGTTGTATCGGTATATATGTATACATAACTAGTCGTTAACCCGTGCTATGCACAGGAACCTACTTATTTGTGAGATTGACTAAAACAATTTTATTTAAATAAAATGATAGTTTTATTTTAATATTGTGCTGGAAAATTGCGAGAGCTTCAAAGGCATTAGTTTTATAAAAGTTTGGATTAAACAAAAATAATTTTGTTTTAAAAAAATGATAATGATGAGTTTGAGTTTAAGATGGACTTGTTAGAGAGATAAAATTTTACTCCTTATTAAGTTTGGACTAAACAAAAATAATTTTATTTAAAAATTGATAATAATGAGTTTTAGTTTAAGATGGACTTGTTATAGAGATAAGGTTTCACTCATTGTTAAGTTTGGACTAAACAAAAATAATTTTATTTAAATAAAATGATAATTTTATTTAAATATTGTGCTTAAGTTAAAAATTGTGAGAGTTTCAGATATTTCGATTATATATATAGATTAATATAATTAGTAATCCTCTCTCTCTCTCTCTCTCTCTCTCTCTCTCTATATATATATATATATATTCTCTACTCGACTAGAAAGAAATTTGGTAGATTCTAAAAAAGAAAAGCTATTAAATCATTGTAATATTTTTTATTTCCTTTCGTAAAATTTTCATTAAAATTGTGTGTAAAAAAAACAAAAAAAAAAAGAAGAAGAAGAGA
>NW_027069514.1:1132159-1143864 GCF_002906115.3 Quercus suber | reverse complement strand
GATTGAGGTTATATACCCAGTTTACATCGTGATGTGTCAAACCTAAGTTGTTATAAGGCGTTTAAAGCCTCTATACTCCCGAGCACCCCTGAACATATTCGAGGCGCACTGCGTGGGAGATAACGTAAAAAACTAAGGTAATTTCTCGTCAAATTACCCATTGGGATAGTCATCCCTCCCTCGACAAAAGCTACCATGGAATGACTACCTCCCCGTTTTTCTATCATTGCGACCAGGTTTGAGAGGAAGCGTACCTCATACCCACTGTTGAGGAATCCTATACTTAATCCTAAATGATTCCATTTGCTCTCGGAATCAACTAGATACTTAACTCTACCATTTTCTAACAATAGCAGAGAACGAATTGATACAGAAGATGGAAAACTAGGGAGGGTTAAGGAAACTTACAAGTGTGGAAAAACAAGCTCCTCGGACGGACTCTTGTATTTATGAGAGCGTGGAGTAATGAGAGAAAGACAGATTCAATGAATACGTGCTGAGAGAGAGTGATTTGTAACTGAAGAAAGATTTGATTTGAAAGACACTTTACAAGAGCACAGAAAGTAGGAGCGAGAAAACCCGCCCATAAATGCAAAGGATCCCCCACCGTTAGATTTGCATCAGGTCGTTGAACGTGTGGGACAGCAGAGCAGTTACCATTTAATAATGGGTGCCCATGACGCCGAAGCGTCAGGAGCGTGCCTTGGGCAAACAAAAAGACATTCTGAAATGGGGGAAACCTACGAAGTAAATGGGGTTGGATATCAAATCTCCTTTTTCCCGAGTGGCAAAAAGCGAGATTTTGAGGGGCTATTGTGGGGCCTGTTAGTTAAAAAGGTATAGTAACCTCAGAAATGGGCTCGGGACCCAAAGGCCCAATCCGAGAACACGTAGTAATCCGAGGACAGCCTAAAAAAGTTTTATTCTTATCAAATGGGTGGTATGAAAGAAACGAGTAGATATTATATACAGCGGCATAACACAACGTCCGAGGACAACAAAGTCCGAGGTCAAGGTAACCTTCATGTTAGCGAAAAGACCCCAAAGTTGTATCTGAACTGGAAATTGGATATAGCTTAGGAGGCGTCGGGGAAGGTAGCAAATATCTTTTGAGGCCATCACCTCCACATTAAATGCTTTCAGCTAACAGTCTGGCCGCATTAATATGGAGGTGATACCTGAACAGTAACTAAGCAGCTTTATGCCACTAAGCTGAAAGTTCTGGTAGGTACTGGATGGGACAGAAAGGAGCTCCCAAGATAAGAACTACACGTGTACGATGGAAACAGGGGGAGAACGGAGTATATAACATAGGAATGAAGAAAACAGAAGGGGAGAAGGACAAAAAAGCAGAAAGAAAAGGAGAAAAAGAAAAAGGAAAGAGAGACCAATTGAAAGAGAGCCGAGGATAATTTTCCTCAGAGAGTGAACCGAAAGTATCCCTTATTGATTGATGAGTAGAACCCTTCCTGAAAAACAGTACTAGTTCTTGGACCCATATTCTAAAAATGTATTGTTTGGGCTTTTTGGGCTGAAACCCATCACTCAGGGTCAATCCAAAATGGGTCCCTACAATATATATATTAATTGAATTTAGATTTTATTTTACATTTAAAATCCATTTGAATTTACTCAATCATTTCTTTAAACTTATTACTATATATAATTCATTCAGTATACAAATAGAATTATAATAAATATTTAATGTTGTAATATATAGTTTCATATATAATCACAATCCTACTAATTGTCTATTCATAATTATCACAATAATTAATTTTTTTCTAAAAAATTAAATTTCATATATAAACAAGAAATAAAAGAGAGAAAAATTATATTATGTTCAACTTATCCATACTTTACAGTTTATACGGGTTATCAACTAGTTACATAAATACATTTGTTAAAGTATGCTGTATATTAGATACTTAAAAAAAAAATAATAATGGAGTAATATATAAGAGCCTGAGCAAGAATTGAAATTTTTAGCCAAAAAAAAAAAAATTAAAAAAAAAAAGGAAAGGAAAAAAAATCTAAATACTGAGATGCCCAATAATAATTATTAATTAAAGAAAAGTGAAGGACATTTCTGTAAATCCAATTCCTGACTGACTTTTCGTCGTAACAAAACCCTAATCCATCTAGTCATATAAAACGACGCTGTCTAAATTCGTTTCACTCTTCACCTCCTTCCTAGGGTTTTCGCAGCTGAAAGAACCAACAGAGCCTCCTCAAAACCCTAGAGCTCTCAATCCATCACTTCGAAGCCATGGTAAGCTAATCTCGAAGCTAATTTCTGTTCCTCAATTTCGTTATTGTTTGTTATCCGATTCATCTTTCTCTATCTGCACTTCAATTGCATTTGAAGCCTTAGATTCGTTGTTTATATGCTGTTTCATTTCAGATCTAGAATCTTCTTGTTTCTATGCATAGATTGAGAAATTGATTTTTTGAATTTCAAATAGACTATTTGCAAAAATTGATGGGTTTTAGAATTATGGCCTTTGAGAAATTGAGGATGTAAATTTTAATTATTGAGTATTTAATTATGATTAAATGAATTTAGCTTGTTTTTGAGTTATTAGTGGAATATGTACTGGATAGCTTAAAATGTTTAAGAGGGTTTAAATCTCAATGTAACATGGATGTGATTTTTGTGATTTTTTTTTTTTTTTCATTTATATCTATGTTATGAAACATTTCTTCAGCTTCACCTTTATGTAAATATTAGCATGTGGGTTTTAAGCAAAAAAAAAAGAGAGCATGTGGGCAAGAAAATTGACTAGTTCAATTGAATTGTTTCTTGCTGCTCTTGTTGATGAGTGATGTGTTGTCTCAGTTTTCTTAAAGTTTTGAATAGGCTCAAGCTGGTAACCATCTCAATTTTAGATATCAAATGTAATTTCTGTTCATTGGTTCTGTTTTAAATTATTGGCAAAAATGTACACCCTTTAAGATTGGTCCATTGTCATTTTGGTCCTGTAAGTTCATATTTGTTGTGTGGCTGCCGTTAGTCCTTCCTCCATTAAGTAAAAAAAGTTGCTGTTAACAATGGTGGAAAATGTATACTTTCAGGATCAAAATGACAATTGACCAACTGAACGGGTGTAATTTGTATTTTTTTCTTCTATCGTTTAAAAGAGACATTCTTATAGTTTTTTAGTATTAAAAACAAGTTTCTAATAGTTAACAGGAGTTATGGATGGAAGAATTAACTGCGATAGTAAATGCAAACTTACAGACCAATGGCAATTGACCAACTTAATGGGTGTTATTTATAATTTTGCCTAAAATATATTATTTGAGGTTTTGTAGCCTCATGCCGTGACCCAAGGCTTGAGTATCAGAATAGCTATGGGACATATTTATTTGGGTTACATTTGTAAGAGCTATTGTTAGAATTGTAAGATTGCTAGGTTTCTGACTCGCTTGGTTCATATATTGTGTTTCTAGTCGAAGAGGAGGACTAGGGAACCAAAAGAAAAAATGTGACTCTTGGACCTGCTGTCAGAGAAGGAGAACAAGTTTTTGGTGTCGCCCACATTTTTGCATCATTTAATGACACCTTCATAGTAAGTATAACATGTCTGTTTGTTGCTCTTGAAATTATGTTTCTTGGATTCTGGCCTATTGTGTAACTATTTCTGATCTGCAGCATGTGACCGATCTGTCAGGAAGAGAAACACTAGTTCGCATTACTGGTATGGAAATTTTTTTCTTCGTGGTGCTATATATTATGTATGCCATCCTCTATTTATAGGTTTATGCAGGAGTCATTCATTGTGTTCAAATAGAATAGCAAAGGGTCTCTTTCTTTGTTCACTACTGTGAACCTTGTGTATTTTTCCTGCTACTACATTTTTAATTATATGTTTTCTTACCTATCCAAAAAAAAAAAAAAAAGATAGACCAAGGGTACATCCCATTGAATTATGGTGGGATCTGTTAGATGAATTAATCCTTCATTCTGGAAAATTATGTCTGCATATTGGTAGATAGGTGTGACAGCATAATTATGCTTTTACTTCATGGGCTTCTAATCTGCAGATTGTATTAAAAATTTTCGTTTAACGCTTTAGCATGTGAACTTTAATGCATAGTGCATCCATCCAGACAACCTTCATTCCTGTAGTAGAATCCAAGAATGACTGGAAATATTTTATTGTTTGCATTGTGTGGATTGAAAAACTGCTTTGTAGCTTGTTATATAATCTTTTTTTTTCTTTTTTTCAAATACAGGTGGGATGAAGGTGAAAGCTGACAGAGATGAGTCTTCACCATATGCTGCCATGCTTGCAGCACAGGATGTTTCTCAGAGATGCAAGGTCTTTTTCTGCTTTCTATAGAGTCCTCTTCAACTGATTTTCTAATCTGAACCTACGCTGATTAGGTGCTTTAGTTTTGGAATTGAGTGCTTAATGGAATTTTAATGTTTCTATAAAGGGCTCATTTATTTATTTATTATTATTTTTTTGGCTAAGATGTTCCCTTTTCAGTTTGATTTGAAAATTCAAATATTTATTTGCTCTATGGGCCATTAGAACATAATTTTTTTTTTGTGTGGGACTTGGCGTCTGTAGTAATTGTTCATCATGTGAAAATAGCATTGTCATATCTTCTCTTACGAATTTATTTTGCTAAAGTTTCAATTTTCATAATGCAGGAACTTGCATCACTGCCTGCATATCAAGCTCCGTGCTACTGGTGGAACAAGACCAAAACACCTGGTCCTGGGGCACAGTCTGCTCTCCGTGCACTTGCTCGTTCTGGAATGAAAATTGGACGTATAGGTAAAGGTCTAATTCCATAGAAGGAAAAATTTCACAATTTTATTGTTTACCTAAGTAGATGACCGTTTCTTTACCACACATCATGTAGACAGATTAGTGAAAACTATTTTTTTCTGGAATGCAAGTCACCCCAGATATTTCACCAAGAGATTGGCCAGGAACTTACTATGTATATATAAATACTGCCCTTGCAGTTATACCCAAAAAAAAAACCCTAGATGGTTGATTGAGAAGTTTGTTTGGAAATGGGTATTGGTAGGTTTTAGTACTAATTATTTTACAATGTGGTTATTGGTGCTAGGGTTGCGAATGGCACAAGCTGAGCCAAGTTGCGTGTTGCTTAAGCCTAGGTTGCTAAAAATTATACAAGCAGTCTAATCAAGCTTGTCTCAAGTTTTAAAATCTGAGACTCAAGCTTGGTTTAATATAGGCTAGCTCATGAGCAGTTTGTTGAGCCCAAGAACTTTTTGGAATTTGAAAATAATAACCACTTAAACACTAAAAAGTCCTTGCCATTAAACAGGCCAATGGCTCAGAAGGGTAGGGGACCCTTGATTAATAGCTGAAGTTTGGCACATAAGGGGAAAAATATGTTAAAGGAAGAAGTCATTGCCCCCTAAATTTGTTTTGCTACTATGATGATGGTAAACAAGGCAACTAATTAGAGCAAGAAAGGGTGAGGAATTTGAACCCTGTACGTTTTTATTTATTTATTATTATTTATAAATTTTCCTGCCTTAGAAGCAGCTGGAAAATTTGCATTTGTTAAAGGATATAATTTACGTATGATTTTTGGAGCCAATTGAAGAAATGAAATTAGGAGTGCATGTCTATTATTCATTGCATTTTAAGGTTGACTTTGTGTTGTTGTTGTTGTTGTTGTTGTTGTTGTTTTTTTTTTTTTTTTTTTTTTTTTTTTTTTTTTTTTTTTGTTCCTACAATGTGTTATTGGTGATTTGATTTATAATTTAACTTGTCTCAGAGGATGTCACTCCAATTCCCAGCGATAGCACTCGTAGAAAGGGTGGTAGAAGAGGAAGAAGGCTGTGAGCTTGCTTTTCTTATCAGTTGTTTTTGCTCTTGCAATGGTTGTGATTTCCAAATGAGCTTTGGGACATTGGAAATTAAATACAATTACTACCCAATTTTGAAACTAATTTGTACTTTTCTATGTGACTTTCGAAAGATTTATTTTGAGTTGTTTGAAAACAAATTTTATAAGACTTGGCTAAAATTATGACTTCTAGCTTTTCGTAAGGCATTATTTATATTTTATGCTGTTGCGTATCCTGCTCATGTAGTTTTTGTGCTCTGGGTGATAAAGAAGTGGAGAAAGTCTACAGAGGCAACAAAATCTCAGATCATTTTCATAATACATTAACACCCTTGCTTTGTGTTGTGGTGGGTTCGGTTATAATTTAATAAAATTATTTTATTTTATTTTGACCTATGTGGGTTGATTGTGAAAATGTTGTGAAATTTTGTTATGTTCGTAGAAATAACTCTAAAAAGTTTAATTAGCTTGGAAATTTGCTATATTTTGATTGTTTTAATAACTATTACCTAGAAATGTTTATTTATTCTCAAAATGGGCTTTAATAGCTATTAGGTGACTCTGTAATTAGCTTGCAAATTAAACAAAACAAAAAAATCATAAATATCTGACAACATAACCTAGCGTTCGGCCCCAGCACTTGGATTGTCTAGGATTGAGACTTGTGCAGTATCTTTGGTGTAATAGTATTCAAGGGTTAAGGCTGTGTTTGGTTTATGTAAAATATTTTTCGAAAAATAAATATTTTTTGGAAATGCTATTTCGGGAAAGGAAAATATTTTCAAGTATTTGGTTGCATTTCAAAAAATACTTTGAAAAATATTTTCTAGTGTTTTGTTGTGTTCTAAAAATTCTAGTTTTTCACATTTTTTCATCTATTTTCTCAGCTACCAAACAAATTTTATAATAGAAAGTTTCAATATATAAACTAAAAACAAATAAAACCAAACAAAAATCAGAACAAAATACAAACGGAAATGGTTTGAAGGAGGAAGAGAGAGTGATTGACAAGTGAGGGAAAGGGAGAGGTAGATCGAGAAAGAGAGAGATTGGGCATGTGTGGCTCATGGGTGCGATCTCGGTGGTGCTTCAAGCGGCGCGATCTTAGGCGGCGCAATCTCCGCACATGGGTGTGTATCGAGCACGATCTTGGGTTATGTTTCTCTGGGTAGCTTGATGTGGATCGGAGCTCATGGTGGTGTGCGATCTCGCCGGTGCAAGGTGTGATCTCGTTGAAGCTCATGGTGGTGTGCGATCGGAGCTCATGTTTCTCTCTCTCTTCTGTTTTCCTAGGGCAAAATTGATTTGAAGGTAAAATACAAACGGAAATGAATTTCCGGGGTCAAAAGGCTTTTTTTACAGTCAACGGAAATGATTTTCCGTTTGACCCAATTTTTTGGAACACCCAAACACCCTTATTTTCCGGAAAACGCTTTCCTAATTTCCTTTACCACCGAAACAAACGCAGCCTAAGTTCCAAAATTAACTTTGCGCATGGGTGCACCGTTTAGAGTACTAGCATCGTTAGCTGTGCCATCCCAAATTTTATTTTATTTTCTCACAGCAAAATGTACTTTATCTATTTTGACCCATTATTTTACAAAATCAACTTTTAAAATTTGGATAACAGCCCTCTCGAAGGGATATTGGTATTGCATTGGGACCTCAATGGGTCTAAATGATAGGATTTTTGGAATTCAATACCATGGCCAATGCTGTGACGCGACATGTTCTATCCAAAGTTAACTCTTTGCCATCCTTACCTCCTCGAGATTATTGCCAAAATGGTCCTGGTCCAAGATTAGGTCGTGTATCTCAGGATTAACGAAGTTAGAGAAATGAACAAAAAGATTGATAAACCATTTAAGGGGGGAAAGGAAAATATGTTTGATTATGTACTTGGTTTGTTTGTTTTGTTTTGTTTTGTTTTGTTTTGGTTTTTAATTCAAATTTGTTTAATCAATAAACAATTTTAGGAAATTAAATGGTTTTGGAGTGTTTAAATGAGTCTTTAATTGAAAGCCATGGGTAGGTGATGGAAATGTCGTCAGGGATGAAGGCATGAATGCGTGGGTTGGCCTTAGTTTTGAACCATCTGGATTAGAATGGAATGTGTCTTAAATTGATTATTTTTTTAGTTTAAACGACATACTTGAATTGAATATTTGCTATGATTGTTTGTAAGGAAATTTTTTTTTAATTGGTTAGATTGAAGAATGATAGAGAAGAGTATTTTTTATATCGGGTCCATATAATTGCTATTTTCCCCTTACGGTATTTCAATGTTTCATATGATGTAGATGAAGCACTGTGATAACTTACGTTAAATAGTAAAAAAGAGTCTTAGATTTTTATATTCCAAAAAATAATTTAGAAAGAGTTTCCAACTGTCCTTAAGATATACAAATATTTATATATTTCAACTCCAAATTTTGTTAAAGGGGTTTCTAAACTCCTCTTAAAGTTTCGATTATATAGCTAAATTTTTAGTTCTCAAGGATTTTTTTTAAGGCAAGTTGAAATTGAGTCATGAAGTTTTTGTGGGATACTTCATGCATTTGTTGTCCACACAGGTGGATCTTGAGCATTCGGAGGATTTGTTAATGATTAATTTTTTTTTTTTTTTAATAATCCAATAGTTTTCTCAACTATTTCTCTCCAATAGTTGAGAAAGTGAGATTTGAATCCTTAACTTGATCATTGAAAACAACAAAAAATACTAGTTGAGTTATAAGGTGTTTGACAATAATTATTGTTTAGCAATATTTGTAGTATATTGAAAGAACCACCAAATTAATGTTTTTTTAAATGGACCAATACATTCACTAGTGCTTGTCCCATACCAATTAAACTCATGAAGTTTATAATCCTTAATTCTTAAACAACCCTTTTGCTCACGAATTCTAAACTAATTGAATTTGAGATCTAATTTAAATGAGCCTCCTTTTCAAGCTAAAGTTTTTGTTAAAGATAAATTGCCTAATCTCAAAATGAGACAAAAAATACGTGAAATTTTTTAAGACAAATAATTTGGGATACTTAAAATGAACATCATGTTCAAAATTAAACTACCTCTATCTTAGTAAATTTTTATGGACTTAAAAATTAAATTCAATCACAATAAGATTCACCAACTTCTTTAAAAAAAATAGCAAATTAGCTTGATCCCTATTGATGTTATGTAGGTGGCCTAAATATATAATTTAGGTGCAGCCAAAATTATGAAAAGACAGCATATTCCCTTGAGTATGAGTATTGGGTTAACTATAAAAGGTGTCATGGTTGGAAACTTTGAAGGTAAAGGTTTTTTTCCTAAGAATCGATTGTAATCAAGTGATACACGTATCTTAAATGAGCATTGCTTACATTAATAAAATCTGTCTTAACATGTACGCATGAAATTGTGTTTAACATTTTCATTTGATTCAACTATTTTTGGTAAACAATGTTATCAACAAAACTCCTTTACAAAAAAAAAAAAAAAAAAAAAAAAAAAAAAACCTCTTTTCAATACAGAGTACAGACTATTAACAAAACAAAGTATGTAGGGTTTAGGATAAAACCAAAAATATTTTCTTGCAGGATTTTTTTCTAGAACCAAAATGAAATTTTATGAAACTAATATCGCAAATATTGCGTGCATGTGTAAGTGGACATATATCAATTGAATAAGTGACTTATCTTGAATGAGCATTGATTAATAAAATCATTATATCTTAACACGTACACATTAAATTGTGTTTAAAAATTTATTTGATGCAACTATTTTTGGTAAACAATGTTCAACAAATAAATTCCTTTACTTATTTATACACCAGTAGCAGTTCTAGGATTATTTTCTAGATGGTTCAATAAAAAATATAAATTATATATATATATATATATAAAAAAAAAAGTAAACTTGAATATATTGACATCACCCAAAAAAAAAAAAAAACAAAAATAATTGAAGTTTTACGATTACCTTCTATGATATTTCATATTTTGAAATCGTTGCATAATATCTTCATTATCAATTCTATTAGTTACATTTTTTTTCAATGTATACATCCAAACAATCATTCATCCACTTATCTCCCATTTGATTGATTGATTTCAAATTTTTTAAGAATTAAATGGGCTTTTTATAAGATTTAAGAATTAAGATTAACATTAACAAATTTATATTTTTGTTGTTGCACTATTTTTTTTTTCAAATTTTAGAACTTTTTTTTTTTTCTCTTTAAAAATGTCAAGATATTGTTATGAACATTATATTCAAGTTTATTTCAGTTGTGTTTAACAAAATTTTAGAACTAGGTTGTTCAAATTTTTATTTTAGGGAGTCAAAAAAAAAAAAAAAATATATATATATATAATAATATTTTTTATGAACCAGTTCAGGGGTTCATTTGAACCCCTTGGGCTTCATGTGGAGCCGCCATATATACAACACAAAATTTCTTTTCAATACAAAGTACAAACTATTAACAAAACATAGTATATATGCAGGGTTTAGCACGAAACCAAAAATTTTTCTTGCGGGAATTTTTTCTAGAACCAAAATGAATTTTATGAAACTCATATCACAAGTATTGTGTGTGTGTGTGTGTGTGGACATATATCAATTGAGTAGTTGAAAGCTCAATAAATTATTAGTTTTATATAAGAAACGGAATTATATATATAAGCATACAGGTGTTATGCAATAATATTTGTTTTACTGCAACTTTAACCACATTAATATTTGAATTTTTATTTTGATACTATTCATTTACCACTCATGATAAAAACTAGTGTATGTATAACAACTATTTGACCCATAAACAACAAAACAATACACCAATCAAGGATCATTTTAAGACACTATCATTCCAATCAATCACTCAAAAAACTTAATTGTCTTTTCAATTGACATATCATGTAACTTTGCACTCTTTCCTATCCTAAATATCAACACATTAAATAGTATAAATTAAGAAAAAATTACAATAAATTGAAGAAAAATATATAAGTATTCAAGGAAATTGAATAAATAGCCTGAAAAGTGCATTGTTAGAACCAAGTTTAATACACCTAAAACTCCCTAAACAATATTTGATTGTCATTGTCACTGTTGTATCACTTAAAAAGAGAAAATAACATAGCACATGTAGGCTATATCTTTTTAAGTTAGAGACAAAAAAAGTTTCACAATATTTTTCATAAATAATAACTTATTAAGGTGATAAATTATTGTTTAAATAATATCATTTCTACACAAATTAATTGCATTGACACTATTTTAGTGACATAATTTGTGATGTTTCATGCATGTGATTTGAACTCCCTCAGTCACTATTTATCCATTTTGAAAAAAAATTATTATTTTATTATTGACCAATCACAATAAATTACATCAATAATTATAGGGAAAAAAATATTGATAGATTTTGGGTAAGAGAGCAACACGTATCAAGCCATGCTAAAGTCAATAATAGGTTACTGTAAGGACTCAATTTGAATCGAGTGTTGGGTTTTCAGCCCAACAAGCCCAAACAATACATTTATAGAGAGTGGGCTGACAGGCTTAGGTGCTGGCCGTTGATCACCATGCCCAAACTTATCTTTAAAAATGGCTAAGTATTTTCTTACAAATGAGGAAATGCTCCTCGGCCACAGGCCGAGGAGGCCTTTGTTCTTCCCCCCTCCCTTTTTTCTTTACTAGCTCTTCTTTTATAGTTTTAATCTTCCTATCTTTTGCTTCCATCTGTTGATTGTCTATTTGCCCTTTTCTCTGGTCGTCCATCCCATCAGAAGCTTTATCGATACTCAAGTGGCTCACTCTGACCAACGTTATCCTGCCAAGGGGTTACCTCTCCATTAATGCGGCCAGGGGGGTT
>NW_027069514.1:992071-1123202 GCF_002906115.3 Quercus suber | reverse complement strand
TTTTTTTTATTATCATATTTTTTACTAATTGTATAGTCATATGGTTTTATAGAAGCCTTATGTTTTCAGTTGATTGATTTTCCACGTTGCTCTAAATAATTTGTTGCAGATGATTTTGGTTTTAATCACATTCTCTGGGTATATAGTGGTCGACGTGGTGTTCATTGTTGGGTTTGTGATCCGAAAGCAAGAAGGTTGTACATTAAATAATCAAATTCTGAAATTTCTTTTTCAAGTTCTTTGTTCATGATGCTCAAATATTCAAACTGTATTGCCATTACTTCTGTAGGTTGACGAATGAACAGAGGTCATCTATTGCTGAATATTTCCGTGTATACAAGGTGGGTTATACTGTTTTGACAAACTTTTAACTTGGAGGAATTTTTTTTCATAAAGTTTAGTGGAATTTTCTGTACTCTGATCAGGGAAATGAAAACAGTCAGAAAAAGGTGTCTTTAACAAGTTCTGCCTTACATCCGTTCCTTTTGTAAGTGTTAGTATGTATTGACTTTTTAATTCTAGGCCAATTGTATCCTCTACTAAGACATATTCCATCTCTACAGGAGATCATACAAAGTCCTGGAGGAATTCTTTGAGGGAAATTTGCTTTCAAATCAAAGCTTATTTTCAACTGAGGAGAGATATGAGAAGATCTTAGAAATGATTCCTGATGAATGTACACAATTTCTTTTCCCTTTTCATGTATAATATGTTCTATGCTCATGGTTAGTGAAGTATTATATTTGAAGCTATCCTTGCAGCTATTACTTCTGAACTACGGGGGAAGTGGCAAGACAACAAAAAGTCCTCCATTTCAAAAGAAAACATTAATGTTGATCGATGGAAACATGTAAAAAAGATACTTAAATCAGGAAAACCGAAGGTATGGAATTTCTAGTATAGCACAACTATCTCTTGCTAGGAACCTTGTAATCAACGATGGACATATGTGCCACACTAACCTGGTAGAAGAAAGTAGAAAACTAGGATGTAGACAGGGATTTTAATTTTGTATTTCTCTGAGGCGACCAGATGCCTCAATTGGGATAGGGGATTTTTCTGCCATCTTTGAGATCACGTTCTATTTCTTTTTGCCACTTGGTTGATAATATTGGATTCTAATAACATAGAAATTGCTTAAAACAATTTGATAGAACTGATGTCAGCAAAGTGTTTTGTGGATTGCATTGTATGATTGTCTGGGCCTAAGCCTAAGCTGTTGAATTCTTTTGTGATACAATTGGTAGACTGCCCTTTTTTCTACAAATGTGCACATCAAATCGTATCAAATTTTCAGCCTTAATTAGTTCATCTTAGATAGGGCCTTAATTGTTGTGATTTTCTTAGGAACAAAGAAAATAAGGAAGGCATTAAGCCTAGTGCTCGTTGCTGGGTTTCATCTATGCAATGGATAGCAAACAGGCAATGGAAGGGATTTGAAGGAGCTGAATGTTGGAATACTTTGGATAACCATGGTTGTGACAATGGTTTAATGATGCGTTTATGGAAAGACTAGGACAAGAACTTTTATAATCTTGTTAAGGAATTTTAATGGAAACTTAATTTTGTTTGACATTTTAATGGAACTTTTATAATCTGGTAGACTGCCCTTTTTTCTACAAATGTGCACATCAAATCGTATCAAATTTTCAGCCTTAATTAGTTCATCTTAGATAGGGCCTTAATTGTTGTGATTTTCTTAGGAACAAAGAAATTAAGGAAGGCATTAAGCCTAGTGCTCATTGCTGAGTTCCATCTATGCAATGGATAGCAAACAGGCAATGGAAGGGATTTGAATGAGCTGAATGTTGGAATACTTAGGATAACCATAGTTGTGACAATGGTTTAATGATGCGTTTATGGAAAGACTAGGACAAGAACTTTTATAATCTTGTTAAGGAATTTTAATGGAAACTTAATTTTGTTTTACATCTTTCCCTATTTCAGGCACAAGGACTGGGAAAGTGTGTTGAAGAGATTGTATTCTCTTTTAGTTACCCTCGGCTCGATATGGAGGTTTATGCTATTACTCTTACTTTTTCAAAGTGTACATTCTTCTCAGGATCATAACTTGATACAAATAATGGTTATATACTCCTTAGACAATCAAGCCTGTTATATCTGACATATGTATACTAACTCTTCATCTGACCTATCTGTTGTTGGTATTAGGTTTCAAACACATGAACCATTTGCTAAAAGCACCATTCTGCATACATCCAAAGACAGGTTAGCACCTGGGGCACACAATCCATATCAGATATTAGTGACCATTTTTAGTTTATTTTTTTATTTTTTTTATTATTATTTGAAAATACGCTGCTAGATAATTTTTTTGAAAATATAAAGGGTTTTGTTTTGCTTTGAATACCAAAGTTTTTAAACCTAAACTAGTAATATTAGTTATCAAATACTAGTGATGAAAGTTATATGCTTATCATAAGAAATCTCTGATAAGTAATATTAATCTGTTATGGTAGATATTGCTTAGTTATGTGGCTGATAATGGTATTGTAAGTAACTTATTCTCATTATTCTAGGTCGTGTTTGTGTTCCTATTGATCCGAATCGTTGCGAGGAATTTGATCCTACTGCAGTACCAACCCTTTCCAAGGTAGTTGTGATGAAATGAATTTTTTTTTTTTCATTTGAATGATTGCTTGCCAGGAAGATTTTTCAATCCAAGGTGAATGGTTTGAAAAATTCTCATCCTAGTTCAATTTAGATTTTGTTATAATGATGTAGATCTTGAACTTCTATGTGGAATTTTCTCTTGTTTCTCATGAAGTGTTATTTGATTTTGTTGAATTTACAGGTCTTAGAGGAAATTAACATGGGAGGTTTGGGAACAGATGATGACGGTATGTTAATACAAAACTAGGACATTATTTACAGTTTTTCCATTGCCTTTGCATCACTATTTTAGCTACCCAAATTTTTATGCATCCTATCAATTTTTTGGTGGTTCACAAAAAGCAATCTGAAAATAAAAAATAGTTGATGCAAGGGTGGGGCTTCCTTTCCATTATGGTTTTCCTTAATTAGTATGGGACTCGATGACATCCAAGAAGTTAAATTGGAGGTCATAGTTGTATGGTTGGTCAACTTCTGTTTTAGGTTTGCAGGGTAATCCCTTTACTGCATGCTCACTTTAATATAGATACCATTTGGATTTTTCTTCAGTATCACTAATGATGTAAATTTTGTTGCTCGACAGCAGAATGGGATAGAACCTCACTTGGAAAATCAATCAGGTTTTTCAGATCATCATTCTTGCAGCCTCTACTAAAGTCTTGCAAGGTATGCCTACTCTCTCTCATTATCCCTTTGTATGTTGATTTAGGAAATTGCCATCAGAATTGTCCTGGCATAGAGCTTATTACAAATTTTAGGCAGCATTATTTATCTTTGATATCATGGTCCTTGGGCTATGTTTTGAACTATTCTAGGCTATGCCGATTAAGAACATTCAGTGTTAGATAAAACGCAGACTTTTTGTGAAAGGGTAGGCTTCGTTAATGCCCCTGTTAGAACTTCCTCAGCAACTGCTATCCATACAAGAAACTTGATAAACAAACTTCTAGCTTTTCAAAATGAAGTTTTCTCCGTCCTTTGTCAAAGAATGTCAAGAAAGTTACTGATACATGTCTGTTTCCTCCTCTTATGCGTATGCTTAACATGCAATATTAAATGGATGAACCCCTTAATAAACATTCTGTTGAAGATGCTAGTTTTGGTGAGGAAACATTAGGTTAACTGTGCAATTTATGAATGTTGCAGGAGGAGATAGAAAATTCTTACAATGCAAAACTGCAACACTCAAAGACTTCTCTGACCTGGTAGTGCTTTTCTAAGTTTCTAATCAGCTCGTATCCGGCTATTAGAGGTCCTCTTATTTTATGTAAAATTATTTTTTTAGGAGGTGCTATAATCATGATGGAAGTATATACATATCTTGTCCAGAAAACAGGATCAATGTGTTGTGTAGCTTGCTGGTACCTTTCTTTTGTTTACTGTAAACTGTGGTTAATGCCCATGCAAAATTTCATGTAGTACTCTGCTGCTACAATGTTGCAACTTGCAAGAATGCTTCACTTTTTTCAAGACCTGCCGGTGCGCCCTTACAAAAAAGAAAGTGCATGTTGTGGGTCACTATTTAGCAGAAGCTACTTTTCCCAAAAAAAAAAAAAAAAAAAAGCTGTTAAAAGAGATTTTCTAAAGCATGTAAATTCCACTGATTTCATTACATTCCCTTGGATGTCTTATATTTCTTGCCAACAAGTGGTTCAGAAGATTGTTTGATAAAGATAGGGCCATATATGAGCATGAACAAAGACTGCTGGAGCAAAGTTGAGTTTCGCCTAATTTTTCTTGTTGCGATGTGATTCTCACATACAGGAGCATAGAATTCATTCTAGTCATAACCAGAAATCACTGTTTGTAGAAATTGCTTAATAGTTTGACGGTAAGAATGTCAATTTCTAATCTACTTGCATGTGAGCCTATTACAGCAGCTGCCTAATATATCAGTTATCTCAAGAAAGCTGCTAAGATTTTTTTCTCATGATTCTTTGGAGTGGTCTGGTGTCAAGCTTACTTCTCCATCATCTTCGAAATTTACTTCTAAACTTATAATTACTTAAAAAGTCAAAAAGTAGGCAGCCTTGCATCATATCCTGTTAATTTGCTGCTTGATAAAACAAATCCCTTACAATTGAATTAGGGCCAATCAAGATTTAACTTGAAATTGACATTAAAATTCACTTGGGGTCACCGTCAAGTTTGCGTACTGAATCGGGCATTTTATAGTCTATTTCCCAAGGATATTGAAAAAACCTCTGAGATACAACCAAACGAAGCACTTTAGTTTCACCTTTCTTTTGTGTGTTTTCCTACTTTATTACTGTCATTTGAATAATAGCCCAACTTTCATTTCTTTCATCTGTAGTTACCTTCTATCATATATCAAGCATAGGAATCACAATGGTACAAAAGTAAGATACTGCACGGAACTGCTTACAATATTGCACAGGAGTTGGACCGCCTCTTCATACACAGCTTCTTAATATTTAAGAGGCATGGAGGATTAGCTATGAAACGTGGACAGATTCTAACTCTCTAAGATAAGAGATCAGGTTGTTTTGTTATTCGTCATTACACTGGGCATACGTCATGTGAAACGTGTAATTTATTGGCAGGAATTAGGTATCAGGTTTAGCCTTGAACAGTTGCTTTATAACACATTAACATCTGCTTGGAAATGTATTATTATAAATTAATACAAAAACTATAAGACTTTTATTCCAGAAATAACATAGAAATAGATTTAACTAACAAGTGACCACGTACAGTATAATCTTACATCACTCTGTGTAGGAGGGTAACTAGCTCAAAGATAATTCTTAAAGCCTTCAAACAAAAAGCAGAAGGCTAAAACATAACCTAATAGTCCCTAACTAAGCTAGAAAAAACCTCAAAAATCGACACTAGATTGGAATAAGAAACTATGAAATTAAAGCATCTGCCTACAGACTACGGACCTCATCACCACCATATACACTTAAAAATCCTGCTTCACATTCAAAGAAAATTCCTCCAAAACTTGCAAGCATTTTGACAATTCAGCGTCCGAAACACATAGTCCTCTGATCAGCAAGAACTTCCCAGATCAATTCGGGATCAAACGAAGGCATCTTTGCCAGTGAACAGCCTACTAAATCTGATTCCTCTGCCAGTGCCATTGCCATTGGGCACTCTGTCGAAACAGAGGAAGGTGAATTCTCACACTTCCAAAACCCATCTTCAGAAACTGCAGGTGATAACAATTCACTGCCCCAACTATCACCAAAAACCAATGGTGACAGTGGTACCGATAACGATGACGAAGACGATGATGAGTCCACCTTCATTGTTTTCTCAATTTTACTACTAGTACTGCTACCTTCACCACCACCTGTGCTTTTCTTTGCATTTTTTTTAGCTTTCCCTCTTTTCACCTTTTGACAAATTGCTTGAATTTTAGCATCAACGGAGCTCTTCAAAGCATTCAATCTAGCACAATCTCCGAATCCTAACTTACTTGGATCCTTAAGATTTGGGAAATTCAAGCGTGCATATTCGCCACGAAGCTTATAAGCGGCACGATCATAAGCATAAGCCGCGGCTTCTGCCGTCTCATAAGTACCCAACCAGACTCTCATTCTGTTCTGGGGTAGTCTAATCTCAGCAACCCATTTGCCCCAATGTCTCTGTCTCACTCCCCTGTATAGCTTTTTCTTGCAGGGACTTTTGTAACTGCTTGTGCATACAGAGCTCTGAAGTGGGATATTCAAAGAAGTATGATTAAGCAAACTGCTTGGTCGGTTTTCTTGCCAGAGCTTTTGTAGAAGATCTCTCTGGTGGAGATAAACAGAGGAACCCAGAGGCTCAAAAACTGGGTTAGTGATAGCGTTTGATGGGCTGCAATGAGAGAATATTGAATCTAAGGTGCTAGTGCCGCCTGTTAATATGAGTTGAGATAACGAGGATCGGATATCAGCACCATCAGTGTTTGTAAGAGGAAGGTTTTGGTCTTGGTTTGTATCCATGGTTATGGCAAAATTTAAAGCTTTGTTTTCAAGGAAAAGTGGAGTATAGATAGAAAAAAAAAAGGTTGGAAAACAGTGTGTAGGAAACAAGGACACTAAAAATTGGTCCTTTTTTTCCTAGCTATGATGAAAATTGGTAACCAGAGGTTATGGGCAAAGGAAAACAAAGAAGATATGAAAGTTTTAGCGAAGGAAAACAGAGAATGGATGAGAATGAAAGAAAAAAGAAACAAACTTTAGCTTTGAAACAGAGTGATCCAAGGAATTATGTGGATTTGTGAAAAACTCAAAAGAGATATTGGGTTGTTCACAGAAGAGAAGATTTTTTGGGTTAATAACCTTTGAGAACAGAGATCATGAGAGGAAAGTCATTGGAGGAACAGAGTTAATCATGGAGGAAAGCTGAGGTACTCAGGGAATAGGAAATGGAGGAGATTTTTTTTTTCTTGGTATTGAAAAGAATGATTTTGAATTACTATGCTGAGACTAAGTTTGGTCTGCAGCTTTGTTGGTATTTATAGCTGCAGAGTGCAGAGTATAACGCTTAACATTGATTTTCCCCCCTTAAAACTCCTTTTTCTAATATCTAAAAGTCTAAATTGATTGGAACTCTAGTTATTACGTGGTGGCCTAATTATATCATTGAAAAATAATGTAGTTTTGGTGTGTTTGGATGACATAATTTGGGCATTTGGATTTAGATTTGATTGATTAAAATTCAAATAACTTGGTTGAAAAGTTTAAAAAATGTCAAGGATTTAGATTTGACAAATCCACTTAAGATTTTAAACCTTTAAAATGCTTGAATTTAAAATAACTCTTAAAATTAATAAATTTAAAATCCCTTAATTTAATTTTTTTTAATTTAAAATTCAAATTCAAATCCAAGTTTGTAAACACAACCTTAAACAAATTGTTAAACACAACCTTAAACAAATTGTTACATAAAAAAAAATTAGAAAAGTACTGCTATAAGGGTTGCATTAACAGACACCTTAATAGTTAACAACACATTTTTTTTTTTAAATTTTTTTACAGCTTTTTTGTCACTTTTTGTAACTTTTTGCAATTTTATACTGTCTTTTACACATTTTTATAACTTTTGACAGTTTTTTGAATGAAAAATACATCCTTAACCAACACCATTTGCCTCATTATAAAGAGCTCCCACAAAATAATGCAGAAGAAATCAGTAGAGAAAGACGTACACATTTACATTACACATTTAGGCCAGGGTTTGACAAAAGTTAACATTTGACTCCGTGTGGTCCCCACTAGACCGTACTTCTCTATCTTTATATATCTCTCTCTCTCTTTCTCCTCTCTGTGTCAGTACTGCTCAAAAAAGCCACTTTATTGATTTATTACATAGACAGATTCAGCTTCTGTAAAGCAATTAAAGTCCACACCATCATAACTTTTGTGCCACGCGTCTCGTTGCCAAACAGATCTCTCATCTGCTTTTATCTTGTCTCGTGCAAGAGAAATTTTTGCCTTTTTATCCGCCACACTGCCTTTCCTTAACTCAACTTCGTACCCTGGAACCACCATGCAGCTTGGCTTATAATTAGCTATCTCTAACCCCTAAACTTCTTTCAAATTTGAACCGTTCAATAATTGTTCCATATTTTGATTGAAGTTTTGAAGAATTTTTTGTTTTTAATCAATTTGGAGTTCATAAGTTTTATTTACTGCACTGTCAATTCATAGGATTTTTCAAATTGCAAATGAAATAATTTGAACAATATGTGTTTAAGTTTTAAATTTATCATGAAACTTTTGATTTGAGTCATATTCTCGACAGACTAATGAGAAAATAGTTCAAGTTTAATTTCAAGCTTTTGTTAATGAGTGTCTTAAGAACACAAGTAAAGATACACTTAGTGTCGGATCGTCAATTGATGCGTTCGCCTAAGGCCCTAAGTAGAAAAAAAAAAAAAAAAAAACCCAAATTTTAATCAATATGATTATTTCTTTAATTAATTAAGCCCAAATATTACCCAAAAAATAAAATAATTTTTTTTATCAAATGAAAAATAAGAAAAAAGAGAGAGGGAGAATGATGTTCACAATATTTTTCAAAACATTTTTACAGTAAATCCTAAGTAAAAAGTTATAACAGACTGTAAGTGATGACAAAAAAATAATTTCAATTAGAGATACAAATTAGAACCAGTAACAACTTAACACCTAAGATTTATTGTGAAAAATATTGTGAATGTAACACTTTTCAAAAAATAAAAAAGAGAGCAATATACACAAAAAATTCACAATATTTTTCACAATAGTTGAGTTGACAACCTTTAACTAGTTCTCACCCAAGTCTACTACTAACATCATCCTTTTACTTACCACTATCAATCCTCCACATCAACAAGTATAAAAATTTTTGTCAAATTTTTTGTATCTATATACTTTTAAAAAAAGAAATTAGACGTAATTTATGTTAATTAGTAATAATTTTGCATCTAAAATAAGATAATATAATTTAAATAGTATTTTATTTTTTAAAAGTCATATTTAAATATATAAAAGACCTCAATTTCAGTTTTCATCCCAAATGCATTAAGCCACCCTGGATACATTAAATATTTTTGTATATATGTCAACAAAGATCTTTACATTGAAATGGAGAGGTAAACCACTAGTAATAATAATCTATATAAGGCTACAGAAGTAAGAAGATGCGTTGGACTTTATGACTTTTTAAATATATATAGTATATACTTTGGTATTGGTTCTAGAGTTAATTGGTTGGTTAATATCGTTGCGCGTAAGTTGGGTTAATACTAAATAGACCTCAATATTGTTGTATTCAAGGTCAGTTAACTCTTTCGTTCATTTTAAAAAAATCGTAATTCTTCTAATCGTTAACTCTTGAAGCAAAATTTTGTGATGTTTTTCTACTTTATAAACTCTTATTATTTAGAAATGCTAAAGCGGGAAATTGAAAACCCCCCCCCCCCCCCCCCCCCCGGGGAAATTCTTGTGAATGATAGCAAGCATTACAAATTCTGGTGCCAATCTTTATTTTATGCTATATTAAAGCTATAAAATAAATTGTATTGAACATAGTGTCCTATCAAAGTGGCAAATCATATTGAATATTGATAATAATAAAAAAGTGCGCATGTGTATATTATATATATAAACTGGTTTATAGAGTTTAAACTTATGATATTCACTTCATAATAATTGTTTTTATTATCAGTCTAAGACACCAATTGATTTTTTGTGTAGGCAAGAATTGAATCCTAAGTCTCTTATTTGACCACAAAAGACGTTATTAAACGAGTTAATAAATTAAAAATAATAATCACAAAAGAACCAAGTTTAGCGGCTGTCTTTTACCATCTTTAGATAGCTAGAATTTTACTATTTTTTAGATTTCTAGAATTGAGAGCTAAGCAAAGCGGGAGATTTGGCAGAGGAGCCCTCTCGAGTTTAGGCACTCGTGCAAGAAATGTTTGCAAGTTGCCTATTGCCATATCCCGTTGCTTGTAATTTCATTCTCCATCTATAATGTGGCATGTACCACTCCCGTGTGCAATTGTCAATCAATAATGCATGCTTGCATAACTTTGTGCAGGCATTCTTTTTGAATTATTGGTCCTTTTAAGACCTATGAGATGGAAACAAATCACACACTAGCCTGTTAATTTCACATGTTAAAGATATGAATATCTAAAACTCACATGCCTAAATTGTACCTTCACTAGACAAGCTCTTGCCCCAAAAGAAAGAAGGAAAAAAAAAAAAAAAAAAGCTATTATCCAAGCTGAGATTAAATTCTATAAGGATGATGTGTAAAACTTGTGTTTTACACCATCTAATAAGTGATTATCACGTCAACATTTTACTTAAATTCAATACATCTTACCACATTTAATAATATCTCAATAAATTCCCAATTTGGTTGGATTTATATATGGATATTAGAATTGATTAAGTGTAATTATATTTATT
The DNA here is from genome assembly GCF_002906115.3 of Quercus suber. NCBI lineage: Eukaryota > Viridiplantae > Streptophyta > Magnoliopsida > Fagales > Fagaceae > Quercus > Quercus suber. Next base: position 1,112,649 of record NW_027069514.1, on the reverse strand, counting down.
CTTAAATATATGATAAGATGATGTGGCATGCTGGGATTGAAGGGGTATAACATGGTTTTGCACTACGTCCTTATCGAATTTAATCTCATCCAAGGCTAACTATGATATTATTAACCATATATAGGGAGAGAAATTTGTTTTTGACAAAGTGAGATTTTTTTGTTGTTGTATTTTTTTCCCAAGAAATTTGGATCAAATTAAATGAACTTCTTAATCTTCTAGTATTAAATTGGAAGTCTCTAAATTTTGAGAAATAACTGAATTGCTCATTATGTCTAAATTTTAGTCACACTTCTAAATTCTTTATATTATAATTTTTTTTAATAGAAAATATTTTTGAACTAAAATTTCATTAAAAAAATTACTTTAAATTCATGTATCCATAAAGGTTTAGATAGAAGGAGCAATTTGAGAATTTCTTAAGGTTTAGGAGCTCATAATTTTAAATTAAAAGATCAAGGTGTTTGGTTTTTTATCCAAATTCTAGGGTTGTTTGTGTGTGTGTAGAAATTTGGATCAAATTAAATGAACTTCTTAATCTTCTAGTATTAAATTGGAAGTCTCTAAATTTTGAGAAATAACTGAATTGCTCATTATGTCTAAATTTTAGTCACACTTCTAAATTCTTTATATTATAATTTTTTTTAATAGAAAATATTTTTGAACTAAAATTTCATTAAAAAAATTACTTTAAATTCATGTATCCATAAAGGTTTAGATAGAAGGAGCAATTTGAGAATTTCTTAAGGTTTAGGAGCTCATAATTTTAAATTAAAAGATCAAGGTGTTTGGTTTTTTATCCAAATTCTAGGGTTGTTTGTGTGTGTGTATCAATAAGCTTAAGGTGTGTGTTTAAATTTATTTTTTTTAATTTTATTTATTACATAAAAGTACAACTATTGAAAAAAAAAAAAAAAAACCCTACATTTTCTTTTAAACAAAATTAAGCTTAACCAAATCGAATGTAAGACCACCAAAATATTTACTTATTTCGTGTGATTTGTATATAATAAAAATATTATCAATAATCCAAGAGTCTTATAGTTTAAATAACAATACTTAGTATTTCTAATAAAGATATCCAATATTCAAATTTTTCTTTGCATGTTTTAATTACTTAATTATAAAAAATAAGAAGTATTATCAATAATAAATTGATGTAAATATGATATTATATATAGTATTATACTAGTCACAACTTACCATTTTTACCATTTATTATTATTATTTTTTAAAAGATGTATCTTTAACATTGTTTTCTATATATATTTTTCCCCTCCGATTGGGACTTGGGATGGAGCCACTGGTCGAAGAAGGTGAGGCCTTCTCTAAAACTCTTCCAAAAGGGTCGCTGAGTGAGAAAGGTACGTATCATACCGTAGAGGACCCGGCCCAGCATGGTGCATTAAATATGTAAAGGTAACGTTGAAATAGTAGTAAAGGATTGGCTTAGGGTAGTCTTTGAAAGACAAAGCTCATGAGAAAGGACCACCCACTATATGGCCTAAACACAACAACAACAACAAAAAAGCCTTTGCAATATTTGCATTTCCACGTGAATAAACCTAACAATCATCTTAGAAGTCAATCCCAAATAGTTTTCTCAGGCCAACAAATAGTTTTCTCACGTTGCCCTTGTTATATAGACTCATCGTTTTATTTTCATATATGTTTAGCGGTTTACATATAAAATAATACCATAGAAGATTACTAAGTTTGCATTCAAAATTTTAAGTGTTGTCATTTTTTATAAAGAAACAATGAAGGATTTTGTGTACTTTTCCCACAAGTAAATGTTCTATTGAAAATTGTTATCAATTTTAACATAAAATGAAAAGCATTTTAAAAAGGTTTCTGTGTTTTTTTAATTAACAATTTTATTATTTATAAATATTATATGATGATTGCTCTTTAATTACTATAAAAATTAATACCTATCACACTAGTCTTATAATGAATTAATGATCACTCTTTTTATCATCAAAGATTTAGGTAGATTTTGACATGAAATCCCAACTCAACAACAATACCAATTGAAATATCGGTTAGAATTGTGTGGTTAAATGATTAAATTTACAATAATTTAAACTTTTGAGACAATAAGTAATCTAACATGATATTAAAATATGAGATTCTAAGTTCGATTCTTGTCTTCTCCATTCTACCTCTTAATAACTTAAGTTTTTGAAACAATCGACAATCTAACAATATCAAAAACCTACCAAAGTATTTTAAATAAAAATATAAAAATGAGTTCTATCTTTTATCTCAAAAAATATATAAAAATGATTAAATATAATTTTTTCACAATTTATTAATTGACAAATCATGATTAGACTAACATCAATTTCGAAATATTTATAAAAATTGCGTATATTTATAACATATCATATCAATAGTTTTTAAAAAGTTAGTACAATATTTACTATCGTAGAAAAAGCACAGATATTTTTTCTTTCAAATACTATTAAAAATAATTTAGAGCCAGCAAAATGAGGCATAATTGATATTTGAATTTTACAGGTTTGATACAAAAAGGTCTGTTTTGGCAGTATGTGGATTTAGTCGCCCGACAGTACGCCGACTATATACATGTGGTCCTCCGTCCTTTGCTCTCGAGACCCACACGGTCACACGTCACGCCCATTTCTTTTTTCTTTGTCGACCACGTGTCGTGCTTTTATTTCATCACCGCAATGTGAGACTTTTTAGAATCTCGCGGATTTCTTGCCTTTTCCGGGAAAAGATTTTATCGGCCACGTAAAGTGAGGCAACTACAAACGACACCTTTTAATTTCTTGGAAGAAAAAGCAAAACGGCGTCGTCGACTTCATGTTATGTTCCCATTTCCCTTTCCATGGTCATCAGAGCACTCTCATCAAGTCTCTTAAATGTGCCAAATGCCAAAAATTTGGCACATTTAGCACATCAAACATAAAAACAAAGGTCCATCAGGTATGCTAAATGTTCCAAATTTTTGGAACGTGCTACAATACGCTCTCATTTTTGAGAGCGTACGGACAGAAGTGCTATTACTGTTTGGGCTTATTTTATTCGTATCTTCTCTCTCTTCCCATCAGACTCTCTCTCCCATCTCACCCATCTCTCTCTCTCTCCCTCTGCAACCCATCTCTCTCTCCCCGTCTGGCCATGCAGACCGCCCAGGCTCGCCACACCGATCTCGCCATGGCCGGTCTCGCCACGCCGAGAGACAGACCGCCCAGGCTCGCCACACCGATCTCGCTAGTCCTCGCCGCGATCTCGCCAGTCCTCGTCACCGATCTCGCCAGTCCTTATCGCTGATCTCGCCAGTCCTCGCCGCTAATCACGTCGTCACCGATCTCGCCAGTCCTCGTCACCGATCTCGCCAGTCCTCGCCGCTGATCTCTCCAGTCCTCGCCGCTAATCACGTCGCCGACCTCCACAGCCGTCACCGATCGTTGGTTGAGTTTGGGTCGGCATTTTATTCTTTATTTTTTTGGTTGGTTGAGTTTTTTTTTTTTTTTCCTCTTTTGTTGAGGTTTTTGGATTTGGAATTTGTTGGAGGATCCGGTGACTGTGAGTGTAGTTTGTGGCGGTTGATGTGCTGTTGGTGGTGGTTGTAGCGGTGGTTGATGGGTGGTTGGTGGCAACTGCACTGAGTTTTTGGTGTTTGTATATTGGCTGGGATTTGAGATAATATATTATTTTAATGGGTAGAAAATATTATTTTAATGTATAGAATGGAAGAATAGAACATCTGATAAATGAGATATTGTAAAATGATGTGCTAAAATAATAAAGTAGGTTTTTAGTGTGTTAAAATGGCATTTTTTATGAGAGAGTTGATGAGAATGCTCTGACAACAATACTTAACACAACTCACATCACTAACATTTTTACTTTTACTAAAAAATATATATATATAATCCACAATAACAAATTTGTACTTGAATGTTTTTATTAAAAATACAAATTAAACTACAAAATTCATTACTTTTTTTCTTCTTTTTAGTTTCATAATTTATGCTAAAGTTGTATGTACGTTATTTTCATATTGACCTATTATGACACTAATTTTATTTTATACTAATTAGAAAAATGTCTTATACCTAAGCTAGCCTTTTATAAGGAACACCTATTTCATATAATTTGGAGCGAATTGACTATTTATTTTTGGATAATTCGATTGTTGGGAATGAAGAGATTTAGGGCCCATTTGGTTTAAAGGTTTCTCAGTTTTCATAACTCAGTATTCAGTTTTCATAATTCAAACTCAAAACCCATAACTCATAACTCAAACTCCATTATCCTTAAAAAATCCAACACTTTTGTTTGGTCACAAAACTCAGTCATGTAACTTAGTTTTTAACTTCACTTTTTGCCAAAATAATGGACCCACCCACTGACACTATACAGAAAAATATGGTTGCTACCCGTGTTCCTTTTTATTTATTTATTTTTTTTCGACACTTCAAACCTAGCTTCACCACCACCAACGGCAAACCCTTCACCCACCACCACCAACGGCAAACCCACAAATCCACAACTACAACCACCACCACTAACAGCCCTCAACACAACCACAACCTCCACCAAAAAATCCGAATGAATCAAAAATCCAAACCCACCAACAGCCTTCAACCAAATGTGTTTGATTAAAAGAAAAAAAAAGAAGAAGAAGCATCAGGTCTTATCACGTTATAGCCATCACCGCGTGAAGGGGAAAAAAAATGAAGGAGAGCTTTGGGTTCTATTCGCGGCGAAGCTTGTTCTCTGGTCTTGGCTTAGTTCGATTCGCCGACGAAGCTTTTGACCTCTGTGAAGCATCAGGTCTCACAATTTGACCTGGGCTCAGTTCGTTTTGCCGGCGAAGCTTGGTCTCTAGTCTTGGCTCAGTCCGATTTGTCTGCTGTTAGTACCCATTTTTGCAAATCTGTACCCAAAGGCCCATAAGGAAGAAAGCCCAATGAGAAGCAAAGCCCAAAGACCCACCAAGAAGACCGAAGAGTAAGAAATTTCCAAAGAAAGAAATGCAAGTGAAAGAAATCTACAGCAAAACACAAATCTGCTGCAGAATACAAATCTGCCACAGAATATAGCTTTACCGCAGAATACAGTTCTCTGGTAGAATGGCTTTGGTAGATGAAGATAAATTGGGTCCAAGACCCTTTTGATCCAGTTAACATTATTTGGCCTGCAAATTTGCAGCAGAATACAGATCTGCCGTAGAATACAGTACTTTGGCGGAATGGCTTTAGCAGATAAAGATAAATTGGGCCTAAGACCCTTTTGATTCAATCAACATTATTTGGCTCACAAAGGCTCAAATCCTTTTGTATAAAAAAGATAGGCGTGAAAACTGATATGAAGAAGCATGGTGAAAAGAAACAAGAAACGGCAAGAAGTGTCAGTAGCAGGAAACACATTAAGGAAAGAAAAGCTAAGCTAAAAGAAATGACAAACACAACAAGAAACGTGTGAAGAAATAAGACAACGTCATGCAGCAGAACAAAATAAATCTACTACGGTAGAAACAACGTGGGAACGAAAGAATACAAAAACAGAAGGGCCGGAGCACCATCAACCTGTACCCAGCCAATACAAGGGAGATAGGCCCACGTTCAAAAGAATTCAGAGGGCGTGGTTTGGTGGTGGGGGCAAAAGGGGGTCTATATTTGGTTTCCTACCATAACTTCTTTTGGGAATATATCCTGTTGGGATGGTATCTTACCCAAAAGAAGTAATAGATGGTTGAGACCATCTTATGCATGCCATAGAGCTAGGTAGTGAGATAGCCCAAAGATAGAGGTATACAGCAAGAATAAACAAAAGGGAATTTTGTCCTAAAATGAGTAATGGTGCGGTAAACACGTACTAGAGCAATAGCAGTGGTCAGGGCAACCAATGGGTTGGTGGGTAGTCTTGAAAGGATGCCCGCAACAAACCAAAAACAATTGGTGAAGCCCTAGGGGTAAAAGGAAGAAATCCTATTGAATTAGCTCATTATAAAAGGAGGAGCTAGCCATGGATGAAAGGGGAACCTAGGGGGAAGGGGAAACCTGCACTTAGAAAGAAAGAGTCACCCAGAGAAAAGGACCCAAGAAAAGAAAAGACCCGAGTGAGAAAAACAACCCACAGCAAGAGAGTAGTAAGAAATTAAGGGTAAAAAAAAGAAAGAAGAGAAATAAAAAGAAGAGAGAAAACGTGGTAGGAATAGGGGCATGCATCAATAGACCATCTTTTCCTTCCCTCTTAGCAAACCCACTCTTTGAAATCTCCAAAAGTAATAGCTAGTGGCCATTTAGGCATATTCTTCAAAATGTACAACTTTTATGACAAGAGCCTATGACAAGGTTGTTCAAGTTGGAGTTTGGGTTCCTTCTTGGTTTACTTATTCTATGAACAGATTCAATACTTAATTTTGATTGCAAATATATTTGATTTCTCTCATTATAACTTCTATCTGCCGTATTTAGTCATCTTGATGTAACACGTTTTTTATCATGTTTGCCGCGTCAATTGTCTTGTTGTGGTATCTTTACTTGCTGTACTAGTTATTCTGCTATAGCACATTTTCATTATTTTTACCGTATTAACTATTATACAAGCTAAACATTTCCTTTCAAAGCTTTCCTTTTTATTTGTTATTACGTGTTTTACTTTTGACATAAACTAATCATTATCCTGCCATAAGTATATATATATATATATATATGCATATATCTTTATTTACGAATATGTGTACATATTTGAGAATATGCTAACCCATTTAAACTAACATTTGTTTGATGGGTATTTTCTTTAGGTTTTAGATTTGTTTATGTGCAGGAAGAGGAAAAGTATTTCTGTCATAAAATTGAAGCATAGTAATTCACACGACAGAAGGTTTTGAAAGCACAACAAACAGCTTTAAAGCACTGCAAAAAGCTTTAAAGCACAGCAGAAAACTTTAATGCACAGCAGAAGGCTTTAATGCATAACAGAAGGCTTTATGGCAGGAAACTTTATTGCACAGCAGAAAGCTTTATTGCACAGTAGACAACTTCACTGTATAACAGAAAGTTTCACTGCACGACATACGGTTTTACTACATGGCGGAAGGTTTTGCTGCACAGTAGAAAAGTCAATCCTGCGGTAGAAACTGGAGAAAAGTTCCTTCTGCGGCAAAAATGTCAATCCTACGGCAGAAACTAGTAGCAGCAGAAATAGAAAAGTCAGTCCTGCGACAGAAACTGGAGAAAAGTCTTTTGCGGCAGATACTGGAGAAAAGTCTTTTGCGGCAGATACTGGAGAAAAGTCTTTTGCGGCAGAAATAGAGGATAAACCCACTTTGCTGCATCTTCCCTTGGACTTGGTCTTAATGTTTGTGCACAAGCCGGACCAAATTGAGTTGCAGTTAGACCGGTCTCAACTCCCTTACTCAGAATATTTGGGCCCACTACCGTAGAGGCAGCCCAACCCAACGCATAACAAAAAAGGCCCCCACATCGGTGAAGCTTGATCTCTAGGTTGGAGAGAGAAGTTACTTGATGGGACAAAATCAAAACCCAACACCAGTGATCATGGCCTTGGTGTTTCGAGGCTCTCGCTTTGACGATGGGGGTGGAACTAGGCTGAACCAAAGAAAGGAAGAAAGAAAGAACCAGACAAAGGAAGAAAGAAAGAAAAAAATAGAGAGAAAGAGAAGTCGGAGAAAGAAAGAAAAAGAAAAAAGTGGGAGAAGAAAGAGAGAGGATAAAGTAACAGTGATAACGCCATCAACACATATGGCCCCACAGAGGTAAAAAAATTTACAATCCTGTCAATGAGATATGTATCTCAGAAATTGAAAACATCAATTTGGTGTTTCCGGTTTTTGAGTGAGAGTGATGAAAACAAGATTAGGAAATCAATCAAAAAAAAAAAAAAATTACATGGTCCCATGCTTTTTCATCATTAAGTTATAGGTTTTCAGTGACATCACTAGAAATAAGCCTAAACTAAACAGACCTTTAAACATTGGATTTCTTTATTGAAAACACCAAAAAAAATTTCAATTAGTTGAGTTTTAAATTTCATGACCAATTCCAATAATTCTAAAGAAAGAAAAAGTATTAAAAATAAAAATGTCGTGTTATATATTAAACTTATTAATAGTTTGCACCGTCATTTGGGTATATATAATAAGACCAGGCCAACTCCAACCTTTTGGGGTGTGACATCATGGTGTTGTCATGGAGGAAAGATGACGTCATGCTGACTAGTAAGGCGCTCAAGCCCAGTGAGCCCACTCACATGGGTTTTGGGCCCATGTGGTGATTTATCAAGAGCTGGTGACTTCGTCACAGACCTGTCATAAAAAATAAAAAATAAAAATAAAAGGTCCCCCACATATATTGTCCATGGCTGTGAAATATACAGTACATAGTTATCTCATTCTCAAGCATTTATAGCATGGTGTACAAGCACACATATGGCACGTTAAGCTTTGGATAAGTTTCTCATACTTTTTTTTTTCATGTTTTAATGATTAATAAATTTATGTCGACAACTTATCTGATATATTTTATAATTTATTGACTGACTAGTTATAAATTTATAATTGTTCTTTCTCAAAAAAAGTTATAATTGTTTGGTGCAAAATGATAGTACTAATAAGTTTATGTCTTATCATTAATTACAAAGCGATAGTGATATTACTAATAATTGGTTGGTAATGAAAACAAGATTAGGAAATCAATCAAAAAAAAAAAAAAATTACATGGTCCCATGCTTTTTCATCATTAAGTTATAGGTTTTCAGTGACATCACTAGAAATAAGCCTAAACTAAACAGACCTTTAAACATTGGATTTCTTTATTGAAAACACCAAAAAAAATTTCAATTAGTTGAGTTTTAAATTTCATGACCAATTCCAATAATTCTAAAGAAAGAAAAAGTATTAAAAATAAAAATGTCGTGTTATATATTAAACTTATTAATAGTTTGCACCGTCATTTGGGTATATATAATAAGACCAGGCCAACTCCAACCTTTTGGGGTGTGACATCATGGTGTTGTCATGGAGGAAAGATGACGTCATGCTGACTAGTAAGGCGCTCAAGCCCAGTGAGCCCACTCACATGGGTTTTGGGCCCATGTGGTGATTTATCAAGAGCTGGTGACTTCGTCACAGACCTGTCATAAAAAATAAAAAATAAAAATAAAAGGTCCCCCACATATATTGTCCATGGCTGTGAAATATACAGTACATAGTTATCTCATTCTCAAGCATTTATAGCATGGTGTACAAGCACACATATGGCACGTTAAGCTTTGGATAAGTTTCTCATACTTTTTTTTTTCATGTTTTAATGATTAATAAATTTATGTCGACAACTTATCTGATATATTTTATAATTTATTGACTGACTAGTTATAAATTTATAATTGTTCTTTCTCAAAAAAAGTTATAATTGTTTGGTGCAAAATGATAGTACTAATAAGTTTATGTCTTATCATTAATTACAAAGCGATAGTGATATTACTAATAATTGGTTGGTGTTCAAGCTCAATAAATTGCAAAAATTAAAATATTGTGATATATGTTTTTGATTTACTGAAAGTTAAGTAGAGAGATTTAGATAATTTTTTTTCCGAGATTTAGATAATATTTTTTCCATTAAAAATACTATAATGTGTCAGTTAAATTACAAGATTCTTAGTTAGTGAAATATGTTCATATTCTTACTATTACTCTTTAATAATATGAGTCCCACCCTAGCAAATCAAAGTTTTTATTCTAATTAGGTTGGCTTGAATTCTCACTCTCTTCTCCAGATTATTGAAGACAAATAAAGTAAGTTAATAATTCAAGTTAAAAAACCCAATGTGTTCTTTATGACCTTGAGGCTTGAATTGTCTAGCTTCAATTATCCTTAACCAATCGAAGAAGATGGAAAAAGACAAGAAAATTTTCAAAATTATTCATTCCTAAGCTAATATGGTCCCCAGTCCCTACTTTTCGTGACCTTGATGTGTTCACTTTTATGGCTTTCATTTGGGCCTATCGATTATCGCTTGTGCCCTTGTCTTAGATTGGTGTAATAGAATTGTTATTATAAGATTCCATGTGAAGGAGATATAAACCCTATTTTCCATCTATATATTGCAGCACATCCTATACCCATGTGCCCAAAAAGGTTCTTTACTCAAAGTCTCAAAGGCAAACACGATCCAGATTGTTCATATGTTAGTTGTTGGACTGGACCTGCTGAAAATGAAATAGTTTGGTAAACCTAAATCCTAGGCTAAAAATATAAGAAAGATTGGTAAACTAATGCAAATTGGTTAAGAAAGAATAAAATATTTTAATATTTTATGTTGTTTTTTCTTTCCTAGTGGAATTAAGATTTATTTGCTTTTACAAGTTCAATTAAAATCCTTTTTCTAGTTGAATTAGGATTTTAATTGTTTTCTTTTCTTAGTTAAATTGTTTTTCCTTTCTCAAGTAGAAATAAGTTTACTATTTCTTTTCCTAAAAGGAGTAGAAGAAATCTTTTTCCTATAAATACTATTTATAGAAGGGTTGATTATTGTTATTATGTGTTTATTAATAAAAGTTTGCTAAAAAGGTTTTCTTTATTATTTTGCATACTAGCCTAGTGTTCTTGTAGAACTTAGATTTCGTAGAAAAGTTGTAGTAATTGTGTGTTATAGATTCTGCTTCTACACTACGCTGCATCATAAACCTAAATAGCACATACAATGTGTCGGTTGTATTGCCTTGTATTTGATTATTTAGATTACCAACGTGTGTAAAACTATTGCTTCGAGAGACATGTTTAACTGTGCAAAAAAGGATTATATGGCTTTTGGGTGTCAAATTCCTACAAATCTCTGGTTAATCTCAGTGTAGCCCGTTTGAATTTAGGCATAAAAGTGTCAGAAATAGGATAATGGGTTTGATCTTTGTCTCATCAAGGTCCCCTTTCTTCACTGCAATGAGCTGTCTTTAGACCTTGGTCATCTTGGAATTCTTCAATTTTATTCTTTTGATAGCATATCTAGGACCAAGTCGGTTTGACAATTCTCTTACTCCTATAACATCATGAATTAGACATAAGTTTTTAGACCCCACCTGTATTTGAATATATCATATAATGAGCAACACCTTTTAGGACTAATAATGGACTTCAGGAAATGATCAATTATAGTGCTGTACATTTATGATTTTGAGAGATAACAACCTTATTACACAGTGGCCTTGATTGTGAAATCAAAATTCTCTTTAGGCCTAAAAGGTTTAGGACTTTGTTGCAGCTACTTGTGCTCCTATTTGAGCCCTTAAACGAGGGAAAGTTGACTTTGACACCATGTGAGAGATGTGAAGCGCCGACTGCCCAGTTTGATGTGCCTTCTGTGGATCTCATGTGATTTGAGAAGTGTTAGAGGACAGGTTGTTCACATAATTATGGTTCGATTTAACTATTTCAGGTAAAATGATATCATTTTCTATGGTTGTTTTTAGTTTGTTCTCATTTGCAATATTATAATATATATATATATATATATATATATTTATTTATTCTAAAGAAAGATGACTGATCACGTAAGAGTTTAATTTGCATTTAACGCTCCACTACACTGGATGTGACACAAATACAACAAATATTTTGAAAATAACATGTGCTGTCTTGTATCTCTTCTAATGCACTACTAGACATCTAAGTCTAGAAAATTGCTGAATGCAAAAAAGTTTGCGTGTCTAATATTTCAACGCATTAGATAATAGTTTGCCCATTTATATAATAGGCTTGTTTTATATATCGAAAAAATTACTGAAATTTTCATGTCTCACTCACATAACATTTGAGAAAGTATTCTGAACCCACACAAAACAAAAACATAAGGGAAGGGTGGTGAATCATTAGGAATCAAGAGATAAGCATAGGCTAATGACTAATGAGGTTTTCCTTCAACTAGTATTTTAGGTCTTCGACGTAATAGTAGTAGAAGAGCAGGTAGGCCTAGAGACTAAAGTAGTAGAGCTACCCAGCTAGTTGTGGGCCTTAAGAAATTCTTGAATACACCGACTTGACTTTGATTTTGTGTCGGGCATGTGACTATCAAAAGATGATTAAATAGCCTGCTGCTCAGGCCTGAATGACATTGGCATGCCTTAGGCCCAGCTCTTTGTCTTTGGTATGAAAACAGAACCAACCATAAATGAGAAGGGCCCAAGTTCAGAACCTAGAGCATTTACATTTATTAAGTTTGGCACTGAATTTACTCTCTCTCTCTCTCGAACTGGATTGCATTGGTTTACCCTTTTTTTAACCCCAAAAAAAAAAAAAAAAAAAAAAAAATTTATTGCAACTTGCAAGAATGTGAGGGGCTATTTTTTTCCCTTTCTTTTCCAAAATAAAATAATTTCATTAACTAACCTACAAGATTACAAACACAGATCCACCCTAAGAGGAAGAGCCCTCACCAAATGAGTGGTTACGTACTCTTACTTTATATCCATATAAGTTAAATAGCATTCTGATAAGCCTAGCCAAATTTTTAGTCAAAAATTATAGTTAAAAAGTTCCGTTTACATTTTAATTGCTCACTTCTTCAAATTCACCTTTATCATACTTTATATTCTTTCTCTTGTTAGAGCATTCACGATTAGGCTCATTCAAGTTTTAATTTGATCTAAAAGTCTCACTTTTATTATTTTAATATATATCGGCTTCAATATTTTTTTCTCCAAAAATAAATAATTGGCAGAAATCAGGCTTCGTCAATTTGGGGGGCTAGAGTGGCGTGACAATGTCCATTTGCTGGTTGGGTGGCGGCTTTAAGTGTTTTGTATCAAAAAAGTGTTTTGGAGTGAATTTTGGATTTGTTTGTGAGTAAGCTTTTAGTGGCAGTGTAGCTGGTGAGGGTTTCAACTTTCAATTGGTGACATACTTTTGTTTCTCAGTGATGAAGTAAGACTAAGCGTTTGCTTGGCTCCAAGTTTTTCTACAAAACTTTTAGATTTTAATAACAATGTTTTAAAACTTCACATTTTTCTTACTTTTTCAAAGTATAAGCATACTTTATCACACTTTCAATAAAAAGTTAAATAAGTTAATATCAAACACACAACTATAATTTTAACCTTTTGTCTTATATTATGCAAATAAACTGTCGAAAATGAACTATTTTCAAACGGACACAAAGCTCATTAGCTGATGAGCTTAAAGGAGATAAGGTTAACTCTTGCTTTTGGCACGGTTACCTCGGTGGGAGGGCAAGGTGCTAATAAACCATTTTAGTGAAATTTACTTGCAATTGCACCAAAAATTCAACTATTCAAGATCCTTTGAGAATTCCTTCTTGACAATGACAATCACCACATTGTCATCATATACCGTCGTCATGCTTGAATTGTGTCCAATGGGGGTTTCAATTGAGGGCATGGCGTGACGGAGTTTCCAATAGGGGTTCCAATGGTGGCGTGATGCTGATTTTTTGGTCCCATAGTGATTTGGGTTTGACCTTTGGTAATGGGTTTGTGCCTGTGGTCTGGATTTTTGTGTTTGGTTGATTTGTTGTTGTGTCTTTAGGTTGATCTTGTTTTTGACTTTTTGTTGTTGGTTGTTCTTAGGTAATGGGGTTCGAGTAGTCATAGGTTATGAATTTATGATTGTCGGTTTGTTTGGGAGAAACTAGTTCAAATTTAGTTACAAAGTTAAAAATGCATTAAGTAATGTGAAGAAATGACCAGCATGGTTTAAGAAGCATTTATAGGTAGTGCCGGCTAAACCTCTAGGCCATTTAGGCCTCCGCCTAAGGCCCCCACTTGTAAGAGGGCCCTCAATAGTACTAATATATTATATAATGTTGTGAAAAAAGAGAAAAAAAAAAAAAAAAAAAATAATAAAAGGCAGAAAAAGAAAGAATAGACAAGTAACAAAAGGCAGAAAAAAGAAAGAAAGAAAAAAACACTCACTCTCTCTATCTTGATTCTAAAAATTTAAAAAAAAAAAAAAAAAAAAAAACTCTTTTTAGTTGGCTTACTCATCAATTGGTGTTTCGCAATAGACTTGGTGTGCTCACAAATTTTCATTTTAGATTCTTTTTTTTTTCTCTTTAGTCTTTCCTTTGCCTCTTTGGTCTTCTTCAATGGTTTGTTGCTGGGTTTTTATTCTCTCTTTTTGCTTGGTTTTATTCTTTTTTTTTGCTTAACTTTTGTTGTACTATTTAGTCTTTAGTCTTTTTTGTTTTTACTCTTAAATTTTGATTTTTTTAGTATTTTCTAGAAGACTATGGAATGGACTCACTTAAAGCATTGATTCTAGTCCTATAGTTTTTATTTATTTATTTATTTATTATTTTTTTTTAAAGAAATTAAATTTAGTGGTATGAATGGATAGTGGGCTGGACTTAGTGGATCAAGTTTAGTATTTTCTGGAAGACTATGAATTTATAATTAAATACAATAAAGGCCCTGTTTAAAGCTTTCGCTTAGAGCTCCTAAAGTTGTTGGGCCGATCCTGTTTATAGGTTCATTGAAGTTGCTTTTCAAAGTTCAGTTTCGTAATCTCACTCTTTCCATAGCTTTCACCTAATTTAATTTCATGAACAATTATGATGCTTGGATAAATTTCCTTTATATTGCTACACTCAATCAAGCTATTCCTTTAAGCAATTTCACTTCAGAGAAGTGGAGAGCCATATGACTCAATTAACATTGTTTGGTCTCTCCCTAATGAAGAATTTGGGATTGGATCCCTTAAAAAAAAGAATTTCACCTTAGAACAAATAACATATCATAATCGAAATTATATGGAGATAGTTTCAAAGTGCACTTAGCTAGCATATTGCTTTAGTTTTATACTTTAAACTGAATCTATTCTATGTCGTCCAGTGTGGCAACTGGCTAAAGCATATTCCTTGCTTTGCCTCAGAGTTGAACATTTGTTGCTTTAATCCATGCCATGTGACCTGATCCACTAGGCTTCATGTCAATTTCTTTTTCCCTGTTATTGACACGATTTTAAAACTATTTACAGAAATATATTTTAGATCATGTATTTTTAGAAGTAATAAATTATGTCTTCATGTTTAAAAAATTATCCAATTAAACACTACAGTTTCAGAATTGACAAACATATTAAACCATGATACTTGAAAATTGTAACAAATTAAAACTTGATTTTATTGTGATTAAGGTTTAATATAAGTTGACTGTTTAATTTATTTTCTTTTGAAATAATATGGCTTAATTTGTTTTTTTTTTTTTTTATATATATACAAGATAGAATTATTACTCTGGTCTAATCTAAGTGTATATGTGTGTGAAACTCTTTCCTAGAGACTTAAACTTCAACTCTTACCCATTACACTCCACATGTATTTATACTTGTAAAATGACTGGTAATATGGCTTAATTTGTTAAACCCCTTTTAAACTTTAAAACTTTAAGGTTGAAAAAAAAAAAATAAAATAAATTTTTGAACATACATATTTTGCCAAATGCCAACCCAATTCGTTTTTCTTTTTGGCCTAAACGATCCTTGCGAGAAACTCACAATCACACATAAACATTTGTCTAATGGAAATAAATAAAATAAAAAGAAAAAGTAGACAAGTTTGTTGATGTTGATGAATTTCCATTTCATGATCGCAACATGCCAGCAATTTCTTTGGTGACTGCTACTTTCAATTGGGTACTTTTAGATTCATTGGTGAGAGGCATGCTGAAAGGCTGAAACGCAACGTTTCGGCAACAGTATTTATTTATGTGTATATATATGTGTATATATATATTTTTTAAAATGGTAAAATAAATACTGGGTTTTTTGGCTTCTTGCCTTGGTAACACAGCCATCTCTCCCAGTATGTATGAGTTCAGACTTCTCTGTTACAAAGCTGAGTCTATGTCCATGACAAGCATAGCTCTTTAGCACTGAGCTTATGCCAAAGTACACGCAAAGAAACGGTTTTGTCTTTCAGGTTAGCAATCTCACATTGTCCCTTCAGTTCATATGTGTGTGTGTGTGCGTGTGCGTGTGCGCGTGTGTAAAGATTACATTTTTATGCTATAACAAAAACACAATTTATGATGTCTCGCTTTTAGTTTGAACATTTGGGGTTCAATTTATTTGAAAATAGGGTCATCCTGTAGTGCAAACAAGTGGGGTTGACTTCAAATATGGATTCAAGTTTTGTTCTTTTAGTGGGGTTCATTGTGATCCTACTATTTATGGATTGTTCTTCTGCTGATTCGAAGGTAAAAATGAAGAAAGAAAGTTAATTTGATTCTGTATTGTTTCAATTGTTTAAAGGGCTAGTGTTGGTTTAATTGTAGATTTTGGATATAGGTGAATGAAGGTGCAAACAATGGTTTGGGTTCTGTAATTCCTGTACCTTTGAACAAAAAGGATGGGTTGGAAGATGAAAAAAAAGATGGGTCGAACTTGGTTTCGAATCCCACTGTAGTTGACAAGGTAAAGGGAGACCAAGTGGGTGGATCAAAGGAGGATCTTGGTGCTAAGACTGGGATAGATAAGAGCAGTTCAATTAGCCAATCTGAGTTGGGAGAAGTTGGTAGTGTGCAAAAGGGTGAGGGCAATTCGAGGAAGGAATTGAAAGGAAAGGGGAGTGGTGATGAAAAGCAGAAGTTGGGAGATGGGGCAGAATCTAAGGATGTGCCTAAGGATGTGGGCAATGAAGGGGATGGGGACTCTTCAAAGTCAGAGAGGAATGAGGGTCGGGGTGAAGAATGTGATTCATCTAATATGTGCAAAGTTGAGAAGAAGTTTGTTGCATGTTTGAGAGTTCCAGGGGATGGTATGTATTGACATTTTGTTTCTGAGATTGTTTCTGCAAGTTAATTGCTAATCTTACTCATCTTAGTTGTTTGACTGTAACATTTAATGTTATCCTCTCACATTTACATTTGAAGTTGACTCCATAATCTGGTCAAACTTAAAATACCTTGGAAGCATGGACACGGGTACGGGTATGACACGGTGACACTACAACTTTTGAAAAATTAGGACACAACATGGCGGGGATACGCATATATTTTAATTACTAAATAAAAAATTATCTATATTTTTAAGCATTTATTTATTTTTCATATAATGTTAAACATATATCAATTTAAGAGCAATAATGGATAATAAGTGAATTCAAGACTAATGAATGATGTTTAGAAATTAGAATACAAACCAAGGATAAGATCCAAAAGGGTAAATAAAAGATTATAATTGGATAAGTGTTCAAGATTGAAACTAAAAAGAAATAAAAGATAAGTGCCTCTCCCATATCCTGCAGTTTTTCAAAACAAAAAAAGGACATGGCTGGGACATGTGTGCATAAGTGTCCTAGACGTGTCCTGTGACCGACAGAGGTACAACACCTCAAATGAAGTGTCTATGCTTCTTAGTAAAATACTCATTATGTTAGATTGTTTTTTTTTTTTTTTACTAAATTTGCAATTTTCAACTATTGGACAAAATGTGCTGATCACAAGTTGCGGTCATGTGAAAGAAAATATTATTCCATGGTTGCTAGGTGTTGTTCAATCTTTCAAGGATGTAATTTTTGAAAAATGCCTTACACTGGTACATTACTCTCTAGTGAACATGGGTTAGGACGTGGTGCTAAATCCATAATCCCATATTTAAACACAATGAGATTCTTTTCAACCATTGCATTACCTCTGGACTGTGGCATCAATATGTATTTTAGTAATTTATTCCAGAAAATTTTGCAATGTAGGAAAGGGGGTTATTGTCTGTAATAAATTCAGCTCCTAATTTGAACCATCTGTCCATGGTATAAAAATCAAAATGAGGTGTCAATTAGCAACGAATTAGATGACAAATCCTGGGTCAATTCCTTATTTGTGGACTGGATAATTTTAAATTTGTAGAGCCTTCTAAATCTAAGTCGGTCTGATTTATAATTCCATTCAAAATGATCATGCAGAATCATCTAATGAAAAATGTTTTCAATATATCATTCATATATGCTACTGCTTAGTCTGACATGCAGAATTACATTTGCAATTTCTTTAACTTTATACTTTTTGGAATTCTTATTAACAATCTGAACGTAATGATGGTTGCATTTCTTCAGAATCTCCAGATCTTTTACTTTTAATTCAGAACAAGGGAGAAAGCTCTCTCTCTGTTACCATTTCTGCTCCTGATTCTGTTCGGCTAGCGGAAAAAGAAGTTCAAATTCAAGAGAAAGAAGTCAAAGAACACATAAAGGTACTAATGAAGTCACTAATTTTGCTTCAGTTTCAATCACAAATGAGCTTTCATTTAATAATTTCCTAGCCCTTATGGATATAAGGCATGCTAATACCTTTTTCAAGGGTTTTCCCTTTTTGTCCTAATTTGAATAAATCAAGAAAGGGAGTGATCATAATGAGCCTTTTCCCTCTTCAAAATATTTTATTATTTAAAAATACTTATATATATATATATATATGAAAAAAGACAATAATTGATTGTAATGATATATTGCTTTCTGTGCTTTGACTTCTCCAAAGAAGTTGGAAGGCTGATTTTGGTTTTAATGACTGTCAATTTCTGATAAAAGCAGATTAAATTTGACATCCAGATAAAACAAAACATTTTTCAACTAACAATTGAACTTGGATATGTCAAGTTCCTTTCTTTCTGTTATAAGTTTCTCCTTAAATAGTTTTAGCTTTAGTTAGCTTCCCCATTCAATGGGTTTGTATTGCATTTGATGTTGCTGCATGCCTTCTGGAAGTATAATGGCCGTGGAGCAATTGGATGCTGGCATATGAATAGCAAAAAGAAATAGGGGAATAAATCCGACCATCAGCTGCTAAGGAAGCTTAGTCTGTTAAATGGATGATTCAAATTGGTTTTATTATGACATTGAGAAAAATTCCAATGCCCCTTAAGGCCTTATTTATATGCATTTTCTGCAATATCTTAGTTATCCAAGAGCATGTTTACTAAGCACAATGAATTGGAAAAGAAAATTGAAGTTCTCTGTTTAGATAGTTGATAGGCCTTTAACTATGCTATCCTTGTTTCTAGTCTGGATTTGATGGTTTTGGTGTTGTATTGTTAGTCTTGATGATTTGTAAGCTAGCAATCTTAGCTAGGTGGCCTTTGAAGGACTCTTTGTGTGTATCAGTGTGGCTGTACTCTGCTGGCCGTTTGCATTTGCTCTTTGTTTGTACTGTGTTTGTTCATCAATAAAATGTCTAAATGATCAAAACAAGAAAAGAAAAGAAAATATAGTTGATAGAGACCTCCAATCAAAGCTGTTTGCAGAAGTAACCGAAAAATAACACTAATTGCAATTTACATCTAAGTAGCATGGAAATAGAGGAAAGAAGATTCATTTAGAGTTTGTGTCTAGGGAAATCAAGACATTAATCCAAAAAAGAAGAAGCACCATATGATACAGAATCTTTAAGATTTTAGGACTAAATTAAATTTATTGATGAGCTCTTGAAGGGTTCTTAATAGGGTCTGATGTTTAAGTGGTCATTTAGGTTTAAGTAATAAAAATATTGCATCTTGAATGTGTTTGATAGCTGTTTGGTATTGAAACAGTAAATAGAACAAGATTCTCAAAAAAAAAAGGGTAAATAGAACAAAAATAAAGAAAGATAAACGCTAGGATATCACACCTAACTTTTCTTAAGCAATCACACTTAGCTAGGAGAAGAAATCACACTCTCAAAGCTTACAATGAGCTGTCGGAATTTTATTAAACAATCTCATATCTACGTTATGAATGTTATTGACCACAATAGTTGCTTTTGTATAGGCTATTGCTAAATCATTTCTTGGAAGATTAGGGGGCCATTTGGTATAGGAGTTTAAACACATGTTTTCAATTTTTAAACAACATTACACGCATTTTTACACACTTTTTTACCCACACGTATTTTCAAAAATACAAACAATGTTACTAGAATAACGTTACCAGACGGCCCCTAGGGCTCTAAATTTCCTATTCCTAGAAAGATTAGGACTATTAATAACAAAAAAAAAAAATAATTTGTTGGGAAATTTAGACCCTGGTTGATAGAATTAACAAATTTTAAATCCAAGTTGTTAATTAGATTTATTATAAATAAACCTTGTTAAAACAAACAAACATGAATATTATGTTAATATCATGCACAACGGAATAGTAAATAAGACAATATATGATGACCCAGGAAAATCAATGAAACAAACTAGTTTTACGGTAAAAAATCTAGAGGGAAACTTTCCCGAAAAGCAATTCATTATAGCAAAGAGAAGTTTCAGATCTAGTATAAAATCTGTCCCTAAACTCTACAATCCCGTAGATGAACTTACGGCATAAATCTTCTACCGCTTCAGAACCTCTGAACTCTTCAATATGTTAACGCTATCCTTTTGCACGTGACTAACTCTAGTAACTTGAAGATGTTGTTGGCTAACTTGGTTGCAAAGTTCTTCACTTCATCAACAATGAAAATAAAAAAGTACTTGGTTATAAAATCCTAAGGCGCAAAAGACGCAGTAACTTCTTGTAGAGAGAATAAGGCATTAGGTCACGGTCTGCATGTGTTCTCTATGTATAACGGCCTTTAAAATAAGCTTTATATATGTCTAGAGTTGTGAGAAAATAAACCATACATATACATGTCAGCATGAGCCAAAAATCAGATCTGGAAATTTTGATTTCGTAGATCTCGACAGATTCAGCTTTTGTCGAGCTTCTGTCGAGCTTCGTTCTTAAATCTCGATAGATACTGTTTCTGTCAAGGTATCTGTCGAGTTTTAATGAACAATTTTTCTCAGTGTTGTTAAAAGCGTTGAGCGCACTTAAGCGCAAAGGCCTCCTGGAGCCTAGGCGCAAAGTGTAAAGCGCAAGTGCGTGCCTGATCGATGTGAAGTGCACATTTAAAAAAAATTTAAAAAAAAATTATTAATGATCAATACAACAATCAAGCAATCAATTAATCATATAAATTACAATAAAACATTTCATATAATTTATATAACATTTATATAATTCTATTGTGCTTTACAATATATATGCAACCATGATATTTGATGGCCATGATTACAAAACATGGTTGAATCAAAATAGAAGTATAGAACCAACAAGGAAAAGGCTAAAAAGTACTAGAATGTTAAGTAATGTTATCTTTATGAGTGTTTGATTTAGTGTTTGTTTGTGTGGTTGTGGTTAAAAGTTCAAAAATATCTAAAGAGATAGGCTTAGGTGTATGGTAGCACACCACACTATGAGTTTTTATATGTTAAATCAATGGCTTATATCAAACATATTTAGATCTAATGGCTAAAAATCAAATCAGGATTTTTTTAAAAAAAATTTACAAAAAGCTCAAAAAAGCGCGCTTTGCACTTAATAAAAAAGCTTAAAAAGCGCGCTTTTGTGAGGGCGCTTCGCTTTAGAGGGAAAAAGCCCCAAGGGCTTTGCGCTCTGCGCTTTGCGCTTAAGCGCGCTTTTAACAACACTGATTTTTCTTCACTTGTTTCTCACTTTCTTGGTCCAATCTTCATGGCTTTAATAGTTGGCTTGAATAGCATATTTCTTGAAGTACTAAACCCATCTTAGATCTACTCAATTATAAGTAAAGTGCATTTTGTCAAAGGATTAGCTAAGTACATAAAATATGTCCCTAACATACTTAATAACTTATAAACCAAAAAGGAAAAGGAATAAAACCCACAAAATAAGACTTATGGGCATTTGTTACAGCTAAGGACAGCACATTCTATAAAATCTTGAACTTACCAAAGTGCCCTATTCTAATAAAACTTGATTAAAATGATCCAGCAGCCAACAAAAAAACAAAAAATAAAATAAGACTCAATTCAACTTAAAATAACTAAGCAAGGTCCCAAGAGAGCTCTCCATCATCCCAAACATCCCAAATAATGCATGAGCACTAGAACCAGCTTTTCCTTATCTCATATAAGTCTTTCAACAGGCCTGCCAGATATGTTCCCCATCATCTCTCCTCAACTTCTCGATGCTGGTATAAAAAAAAAATGATATTGTTCATGAAGGTCATGATTGATACGTTGAAACTCATCAGGAATAATCCAAGTACACTCTGAAAGGGGACAATTCTTCCACTTAATCAAATACTTGTACCCACGATCTCTTGTTGACACAATTTGATCGACAAGACATCTTTGATTTCTTCCATTATGTTAAGGGTTGGGGGCAATCAAACAATAGCCTGTGCCTCATGTTCATCAAGATTTTAATGACCTGGATACACTGAAATCTTTGACGTAAACATGTTACTAATGCCCATGTCTGACGGTAACTCAAAGACAAGCATTGGGGCCTATCTTCGTCACAATCTTGTTGGGACCAACATTCTTGGAATGTAGTTTCTTGTAATCTTCTAAGAAATTGCTTAGGTTGAATACAAACCATAACCATATGACTAGCAAAGGTTTTAAATTTAGCACTTGATCTTGCACTTGGAGGCAAAGTAATCCAATTAATGGGCTTTCTAGGTTGCAAACCAGTAACAATCTCAAGGGTTCTATGACCAATAGTTCGATTAACAAAACTGTTGTAAGAAAATTCTGCAATAAGAAGTGAGTGGTCCCAATTAGTAACATGATCACCCAAACTTCAATTTACATCTATTTGATGTGGAAAGATTATAAAAAAGAAAAACCTCATGCTTTGTATTCAGAATCCTCCATAAAGTCTTCCAAAAATAGCTCATAAACTTGGCATCTCAATCCAACACAATAGTCGTAGGCAGCTCATGTGATGCAAGGAGGACAATTAAGTTTATTTCAGAATTTATTATTCTCTAGATTTCATTTTTGAAATTTGAATTTATTTAATGCTCTTGAGGAATTCATGGGATGTTATAGAATGTATTTTGCTTGATTGAGACTGTCCTTTTGATGATATTTTTCGTTTCCCTTATTTCTAATTGTCCACCCTTTGTTCTGTGTCACCATGTAAACTAACAACTTCTTGAAAGAAAATTTTAGCTATGTGGACCACATTTGATGTCTTTGAACATGGAATAAAATGTGCCTTTTTTGAGAATTTATCAACCACATCAAATGTGGCATCATGGCCCGTAAAATTTCTTGGAAGTCCTTGGCCAAAGTTCATACTAAGATCTTCCCAAGGAACATGGGTATTGGTATGGGTGTGTAAAGACTAAAGATCTGTATTCTTCTTCCTTCCCTTGGCTAGCTGACAAATGCGACAATGGGAGATAGCCTTTGCAACATCATGCTTTAAACTAGGCTAGTAAAAACCAATCTTTGACCATATTGTCTTATCATGCCCAAGAGGATGGCATGCTGCCCCTCCAGCATGCAATTCTCATATCACTTGTCCTATAAGAGAAGTGCTGGGTATAAATAAGCAAGTTCGCTTGGAGGGGTAACCATAGTGTATAGAAAAATCCAAGTATTGTGCTTGCCACCCACTCAATAACTCAGCGTATATTATGCTGAAATCTTTACAAGAAGAGTAGTCTTTACTTTTCAATGAGTTTATCAAATCCAATCAGTTGTACTGCCAAAGAAGTAAGGATATAGACCACTCGACATAATGCATATGTTGTGCTATTCTCAATTCCAGCTTTGTGCTTGAAAAAAAAGGTGTAAATTGCACAAAGCAAACTCACTTCCAATTTCAACCTCTTTTGAGAGTTTATATATTTTCATTGACTGAGTTTCCTTGTAATTGAGATGATTGCGTCAATAACAAAGAGTTCTTAAATAGGAGGGCGAAAGTTGGTTCTAGTCGTCATAATGCTAATTTGGCTCTGATACCAATTTTGATGTAGGATCTATAAGAATTCAGCACTTAATTTGATTTTTTGATGAGTTCTTAGATAGGGTTTGATGTTTAAGGGGTTATGTAGGTTTAGTTATTGTTATTATTAAAAAAAAAAAAAAAAAAAATATCATCTTGAATATGTTTGTTGGCTATTTGGTGTTAAAATAGAGAATAAAATGAGAAATAATGAAAGATAAACTCTAGGCAATCACACCTAGGTTTTCTCTCGCCTCTTATAAGCATTCACAGGAGGCTGCTACTATGATGCACGGACGCGGCAAAATGGGCGCCGCACCCGCGTCCGATGTGGCGATGCCACTGCTTGCGCATCGGTGCAGTGGCAGAGGCTTTTTTTTTTTTTTTTACACAGATTCGCGTTGACTTGGCTCCTATTCTCGTCGACTTGGTTTCGATTCGGGTTGTATCGGCCGAATTGGATTGTATCGTGTTGACTCGGCTCCGATTCAGCCAGAATCGGGTCATATTGGCCAAATTAGATTGTATCGGCCGGCGGCCGAAACAGGTTGAAATTGACCTTGAATCATGCCGGAACAGCTGAAATCGGATTTGAATGAGTTGAGGCCCAAATATCCTAAATCTGTCATTCCTCAATTTTATTTTGAATATTTGTTGCTTCTTTTGTGTTTTCTTTTTTGTTTTGTGTTTCTTGCCTTCTTCTTTCTTTGTTTTGTGAACCAAGGACATATAATGTGTTTTTTAAGAATATTTTAATAGTAAAAATATATAGAAAATATAAATAAAAATATTTTAAATAATTTTTAATCGCCGCACCCCATTGCACTTGCACTATACTTTTTCAAAAATTGATGAGTCCTGCACCTGCACCCGCACCCGAATCCGGAAACGCACCCATTATCGCAAAGGCTGCTGGTTATGTTCTACATTACTAACCTGTAAGAAAATATTAGTAATAGCATATTTTTAACTTATACATTTTGCTTTTCTATGGGGGTAAGGCTTTCTTGTGGCTTATTTATACGCAGTTGTTTCTATGAAGTGCATCCATAATAACTAATAATTTTGTAGCAGACTGTTCTTCTTACTGAGATGTCAAGAGTCCTTTCTATCTTCTGTTCTTGATTTTCCCTCTTCCGTCAGTAGTTTATATGTATTTATGGCACTAGTGCAAGCTATTGCCTGCAAAATATCTTGATCAGATCCAAGTTATCTGCTTGTTACCAGGGAATTAGCCCGCATACAACCTGACTCCCTCTCTCTTTCTCTCTCTCTCTCTCTCTCTCTCTCTTGTTGAGCTTGAGCACTAAACAACCTGTGGTGTTATATGACATGATATAGCTGCTTCAAGCAAGAGAAGAGATACAAGCATTTTATTAGCATTTGTTGTTTTTTAGAATATCTTGAAAAATCTAATTTTGTCCCAACTAGTGAAATTACCAGACTAACAGATTAAGCACTACTTAAGGCTGCGCTTGTTACAACATGTTTCCACATTTTTGGGTGTTTGACCCAATTGAAAATGCTTGTCAAACCAAAAATCAATTTTGGTTTGATTGACAAAATATTTCATGAGGCATAAAACGTTTTACAACCCACAGGAAACCTAACCCTCCACTGCAACCCTGCATCTGTCTTGCCGGAGAGAACCCACCACTGTCACCACCATTGCTCCTCCCACTGCTGCTGCCTTAGTCTGTCGACCCAGCCATTGCCCGGCTCTCTCTCTCATTAATCTGTAAGCCTCCGCCCCATCCACGCAAGAAATAATCCCTCTGGCAACAAACCTAAAACCAAATAAGGTCCAGTGACCAACATGTGACCCCCCTAAGGTCATCCCAGCCCCCAAAAAAGATTCGCTAGTCTATAGATCTTCAACTTTTTTGTAGTTTTTTACTTGTCATATTTTTATTAGATCAATTTTTTTATCTGTCAAAATCAATTTGATCTGGTGTTTGATTTTGTTTTCATTATGTTATGTGAGATTATACTATATTAAATGTTGGTATGGTGAATTTTGTGTTTACTAAGTTATTTTTTGTAAAATTCATAGTGGATTTGTGTTCATTATGTTAGATTTTGTGAGTTTGTACTATGTTAAATGTTGGTACGTTGAATTTTGTTTTCATTATGAACAAAAATCGTTCTTTGCTTTATAAAAAAAAAAAAAAAATTGTTATTATTATTTGAATATAAAAGACAGGAATTTTTATTATTTATTTTCCATAAAAGCCATATGCTTGAAAATGTTTTCCAAAGCATTTTCATGAATGCAAACAAATACCAAAAAACAAACTGTTTTTCCTGAAATTTTCAACTAAAAAAATTTTTCAACAAAAAAGTTTTACGTTGAAACAAACCCAAACTGGGTCCAAAAGAATATATCAGTTAATACATCACAGTAAAATATCACCACAATCCAAAAGAAATCAAAAATAGGAAAAAGAACACAAGGATTTTGTGATGAAGTGGAAAACTTATGAAGAACTCTTCAAAAGATAAACCGCTCCCTTATCCGAAAAAGAAGAAAAAAGAAAAATAAACCACTCCGTTATGTAACCTACCCACTATAGGAGAATCTATCTGTAACCTCACAAACGACCAACTCACCTCCCACGGCAGTGTCCTAGGCTCTCAGCTTTTCCATAAACATGCTCATCTGCAACCACCAGAACTCTAGTAACTCGCTGATAGATTAGAGGGTAACAAAATTTTGAGGTTTGAATGAGAAACTCTGGAAGGAACTTACAGGGAGAACACCTGAAGGAGAGGATCAAATTTGGTTCTCAAGGTATAAAAACTTAGGGAAGGATTTCTCGGTTTTGGCTTAAGAAAGAAGATACTCTTTGATTTTCTCAATTATTGGATTTTTTTAGTAGAATTAGGATTGTAAAAATTTGTGATATTGCTCAAGCAAAGATCGAGCGAGGCCTAAGTTTACTCAAGTGAGCCTTAAGAACTTCAACATCTTCAAACAATTCTTTATTAATGAAAACTTTGTCTAGCTAAAAATGACAGTTATTACGACCCTCATTGATACATGGATTTTGTGAAGCTAAATCCTAACACATTTGTTATGCTTCTTATCAGCTTTAAAATAGTGTATAAAATTGTTATGTGAATCATTCAGTGTATGCTCCTGGTGCAGCACCCATTTTTGGATGATAGCATTCAAATGCATATGTCAAATTAGTGTTACTTTCTTCGTGCATGAAAATTTTGACATAAGGGTTAATATTCATCTTGTCCTTTTAAAATTTTTTGTTGGCATGTTGTAACATTTAAGACAAGAAACTTGATTCCTTTATGCACATTGCCGACCTAAATGCTTGAATTTCGGAGATGAATGGCTACTATGGTTAGCAGACACGCTGACATGGAACATTTATTTGATTGTGAACCTGAGGAGCATATCATTTTAACTGGAAAGAGAGCTAATTCACTTATAATACTGATGGGCTTGCTTGGCACCTTTTGCTTTGTTATCAACCATGTCATTTAGTACTTGAGAGCTATTGACAAGGAGTATTATCAATGACTTATAGAGTGAGTTGTAACTTGATATCTAAATTGTGCAGGTGACGGTTTTAAACGTAGATGGAGGAACTGACAGTTTGATCACCTTAACAGCAGGAAATGACAAGTGCAGCCTTGATTTTAGGGATCTGATTGCACACAGTTCCCAGAAAGAGTTTGACGATACCCCCAAGTCCTTGTTCATAAGCTCTCTAACAAAAAGACCTGCTGTTGCACTTATCTTCCTTGGTTCACTACTGATACTTGTATCAGCTTGGATATGCATAAGCTATAGGCGGAGGCGTTTTTCAGGAAATGGCTCTAAATACCAAAAGCTAGACATGGAGCTTCCAGTTTCCAGTGTGGCAAAATCAGAGTTGGACACTAATGATGGATGGGATGAAAATTGGGGTGATAGTTGGGACGATGAGGAGGCACCAAAGACACCCTCAATGCCTGTTACTCCAAACCTCTCATCTAAAGGTTTAGCCTCGCGGCGGTTGAACAAAGATGGGTGGAAAGATTAGTTGCATTAGGGTTGCCAGCAAACACTTATATAGAAGAAAAAGGAAGAGATGATAAACTTACTTTTGTTCTTTATCACACTATCCACTTTTCCTTCATAGTTAGCTTACAGTAATTCTAGTACTACAAAAAAAAAGTCACAACTTTTGTCTTAACTATTTTACGTGGCAAATTGTGACTGGCTATCTGTCATTTTCACATGAAGCTATCATTTTTTTTTTATCACTCACAGTATGCCATGTGAATATTGTGGCGAAGGTTGTAGTTTTTGTGTGGTCCTAGAATTTTTGATTAGGTTATTGATTTTCATTGCCCAGCTGAAACAGTCAACAAGTTTTTATATTTTATGCTTGCACCAAGTGGCTTCTGGGCATTATCCTCTCAACGTATATACCCAGCAATTTTTTACAAAATTATTATTTTTTATTTTATTAATAGTTAGGGATGGAGGATTTGAATCTTAGATGTCTCTCTAAAATGCATTAAGAAGTGCTAACTAATTGAGTTATAAGGCTCTGAGTAAATTATTTTTATTTTTAATTTGCTAAAAGTTGGTAGTTATACCTAAAAAGGAAGTGGATGGATTTCAATTAGTTCAACTGGTTAAGTCTATGATGTTAAATAAGAGATTCGGAGCTAAAACTCTATCCACACCAAAAATTAATTGGTATCTTGATTTGATAATATAGAGCTATCATTAGAAATAAACATCATAAGTTGAATTTTTTTTTTTTTTTTTTAAGTGGGGTTTAAAAAAAACTGTATGTAATTTAATTTAAAAAAAAAAAAATAATAAAAGAAATAGCTATTGGTAAACACATGCTCAAGGGTCAAGACATTTAGGCTCTGTTTTGGACAGCTGATTGCGTTTCATGCTTGTGTTTGTTTTTTTTTTTTTTTTTTTTTTTTTTGCCTAGCGCCTCTTGCATTGTTCATGTCCCATGAACAGTGTATTAAGGCAAAACTACAGTACATTCAGCATGAACAGTAACTTAAAAATTATTTTAATGTTTTCAGTAATAAGTTTTTAGTTTTTACAAAATAAGTGGTATCTAAACACACACTTAAACTCTGTTTGATTTGCGTTTTGGACGTTCATGTCTATGTTTGCAAATTTTTTTTCCCCTTGACCAGCGCCTCTTGCACTGTTCATGAGACATGAACAGTGCAAGTAGGCAAAGCTACAGTGTTAAAAGAGTGAACAATGTTGCAAAAATTATTTTTTATTGTTTTTAGTTTTCAGTTTCAATAAAATAAGCAGTATCTAAACGCCCGCTTAATATGAATTTGAGAAGGTAAGAAAATTTGAAGAGTGTTGATCCAGGCGATAATGGGTTAAAGACTTAAAAGTAACTACTAACTAGGCGCAATTCTTTGCAGGAAGCCCAATAACCCACCATATAGTAGTAGGGACTGAGATGTTGTTTATGAGCTTAACAAAATCCTCCATTTTCGGTTTCAATTTCAACTAGCTTTGGGTGAACTCATGTCATGCTCAACAGGGATTTTATTGGGTTGGGCCTGGAATGGCTTCACATATGCTAGGTTGGACCCCAGCTCTGTTTTGTATTTTCTTTTTGGGGCTCTAGGGTCTAATCCAAAGTCCAAACTATGCTCTTCTAATTTGTGATAATAGTACTGAATCCTTCACAATTGATGAATTAGCTATTTAACCGTGGCGTTACTAGCATTTGTTTATCAATGTATTGCATCGATCCTAACCTCTATTGCGTGAATCCCATCTATTGCGTCAATAATTGTTTTATGTATCGAATATTTACCTTTTTTTTTTTTTTTTTTTTTGAGGAATTAATTTGTTATGTTCTCTTCTATATGGATTCATGGAAAACTAGTAGAAGATCAACTCATTCATCTTTTAGAACTATAGATAAAATAACTTTGATCCTTGTCAAACTTCTTGAATTAATGGGAAAAAACGAAAGCAAATAACTAACAACTAGCTGGCATAGGGTTCATAGCCTCCACAAATTTTAATCTATAAATAACAATAAAAAAAAAACCATTAAAAAATATTTCCATAACCGTATTGATCATGATGATGAAAGCTTTAATAGCACAGCCATGTTCTTCCCATACATGTAAAAATAAAAAAAATAAACACACAAATACAAAAGAAGGCTATGTATAGTATAATAAAACAAAATTGATTAGATAAAACTCGAAATTTTACTGTCATCTTGGTTTTATTGGACCGTCTACATGCGTAATGCATGTGTGCTTCTAAAATCTACTAGGCACGCAGATCGCGCTGACCATAGGATTAAATTTCTTTATTTGAATTTTTTTATGGCTATATGCTACAATATTATTATTATTATTATTATTATAAAGTTACTTGTTTATAGTAACACACTCTTTCCTCATGTCAAACAAACAAATCCCATTTGATTCACCTTATTTATTCGGTTTACACGAGACAAAATGCTTTATCCCTAGATCACGTTCCTTCCAACTCTTCTATTTCTCTATGTTGTTCATTTTCCTAGTTAAGTTTAGTAGAGAGAGTGGAAGGTGAAATTCAAATCAAAAAACAGGGTATAACCACTTGAACCTTCTAATGATATAATTTTTTTTTTTGTAGATATATCTTAATTCAAATTGGGTCAAGGGAAAATAAAACTTGTCCCACCCCCTCTAAAATGAAAAATCTTGTTATTTTCTTCACATATCAGCTCAAATAATATCACAAATTCCAAACAAATCAATCTACAGATCATCAATCCAAACAATCACTTCAGCCCCCTTAACTTGAAATCATGGTTCTGTCTTAAATATAATTTCTAATCTTTGACATAAATAATCATTTATTAGTATCATAGACATATTTATATATATATTATATGTTAGGTGATATCTTGTGTATCAAATGCATATAATATTTATCTCATAGTCCATCCTATAAGAGTAAGACCCATTTGTACCTATAAACCTATTACCTATGGAACTTATCAAACTAAACAGTAAAAAAACAGTTGTGGAAGTTTGTGTATTTCTATAATAAATTTTCTATTTTTACATATACAGCCAAATACCCTGGTTGTTAGGAGCCATGTGAAGCCGTAGCATCAAGTCAACCACGTGTTCCATTCCTATTGGACCACATTGACGGAGGCACGTGCAATCTCTCTCCCCTTTTTGGCCGCATGAGATGTCTGGGTTTTGAGACATCACGTGGTGGGCCCCACACAAATATTGTCAGGTCGCACGTGCACTCACATGAGCCTAAGATTTGTTGCCCTCTTGGAATCACGACACGTGTCCCTCTTTGTCCCCGGATTTATCGGCCACAGTATCACCGTTGATTGCGATTGCAGAGAGAGCACCGTGGGCCCTCCGATTTGACGTGAATTGCGGAGGCATTGACGGCTATGATCTGTTAACATTACATTCTTACCGTATCCTCGTCTTTAATTTGTCAAATCTTATTTCACTTCACTCTTTAGACTTCAAAGTTCAAAGCTCCGCCGACGTAATACGACAAGGTTTTCTAGAGCTATAAATATAATTTGATATGATTTAGACTTTAAATTATAAGTTTATATACAATGTAAATTGTTTGGGGAGATATATTATATTTTATACTGTCTCTGGAATTATCAAAACCATCCCCAAATCGAAATTTTGTGACACTTAATTCTCAGTAGTCTGTTTTGTTATTAATTTTAACAAAATTTAGAATAAAAAAAAATAATTTACCAATCTAGTATTTGTTTTTATAACATTTTTATAAAATATTAATGTGACTAATTTTTTTACTGATTTTTCAATACTTCTACATTTTATAACTTACCTCAAATGTTATGAGGTGTCAATTTAGTTACAAAGACTCTTACATGACTTATTTAACTTATTAATTCATAAACAGCTTTTTAAAGTTTATTCCATTTAAAAAAAAAAAAATTTAAGTCTACTCCTTGTTTATGTGGTTGACAAAGTGTCAAAGTCCCCTCTCTTATTATTACTTTGTTAGTAAAATAGTGTGCTTTTTCTATTTTTTTTAGATATAATTGCCAAAGATCTAATAACTTAATTGACATATTCTCATGCATAAAGTGCTTGGAGTTTAAAGGAAAAAATGTTCGAATTGCTGAAATATCAGTATATTATAACTATCTCAAAGAATAAAGAATAAAAAAGAAAAAGAAAAAGGTATGATTGTACATTTTATCCAATCTAATATTTCCTAGCAAAATAAATTATATCAAAATGGATTTAATATCTTCTATCATTCTTACTTTTAAGATAACCAAAATTCTTAAAATTTCATTCATCCATTTTGAAACAAATAGATTGGATTTTACTATGTATTATTAATAATTTAAATAGATAGTGATAATTAATAGTATTTATTAAATTAATTATGACAATTAGGCTATTCTTATAATCATAATTGTGGCAAAAGTTTCAGGCAGCCGCATCTACATGTGTTCAAACATGGTATTCTAATTTCTAATGATGCACGATGTACAAAATTTTCATGTTCAGCAGCATCTTTTACGTTTTAATAGGTACAGTAATATTTTAAATCCAATAAGTTTTTAATATAGATGGAAATCACCTCAAATTTCATGAAATAAGCTTTTAATGTAGATGAAAATAGAAACTCAAACATCTTGTTCAGCAATAAGAAAAACTTTACCGACTCTCCAATGGCAACCTTTGACACGCATAAAAGAGCCAGACTGCACGCAAGACATCAATGTCGAGTTGCAGAAAATCACAAAAGATTGGGCCCTAAAATCCATTACAGTTAGTGGGGACGTTAAGGACGTTGGTGTCGGCTTTTGAGCTTCACTTTATTAGTCTAGAAATCGCTTTAATCTGTATTTATTTAAATTTTAATATAAAAAAAAAAATGTAATCTAGCATATCTCATTCATTTTTTTTTTTTTTTTACTCTTCGTCATACATTTTTTCAGTGGCCGCATGGCCCGCATGCATGAAGATCATAAACTATGAACTAATTTGGGATACTGTGCTCTTGGGGGACTGAGCTTTAATTTATATGTGGGTCTCTCTCTCTCTTAAACACTTTTTGAATTTCGATATTCATATACTATTAGTAAGTTTCTTTTTTTTTTTGGTTAAAAACTATTAGTAAGTTTCTAATGCACTTTCCTCTTTCTTATCTGTTTGGGATTTGGTGTATGAAATGGAAGTGCATGCCTCTTTCTTTTTTCTCGGAAGGTGCAACATTTAAGGCCATTTTAAGAGGCGTAGCTTTCTATTCTCTCTATTATTATTATTATTATTATTTTTTTACCTTTTCAAGCTCAACAAAGATGACAATTTGAATACCAAAACGTTATCCCCTTGTCACCTCTGTCCATATTCAGAGCAATCAGTCAACAAAGATGACAATTTGATTTTGAATATCAAAAAGTTAATTGGATTGATTGTTGCAGCCAAAGTCTATTTCTTTCTATTTCCTTTTTAATTTTTTTTTGGTAAGTGGGTTTTTGGCTATGAATTTTTATTATCAAAACGTACACTTCGAATTTTAGTTTAATGAAGACATTTACAATTTGGAAAATAAAGGAAGAAACTGGCAACCAAATGAACTGGTATGAGAAGTATGGAGTCCCTTGATATGGTGTTCCCTTAATTTTAGCACTTGGCCACACCAAGGTACCCAATCAATTGAGAAGTGGTCCTTAAAAGTTAAAAGTGACATGCCTTGTTCGACCACAATGACTCTTTTGCTATGAAGTATGAATAGGCCAACGAAGTTGTTTAACATTATATATTTTTAATTAGGAGGTCACCAATTTTGTGGGTGCTGCATCCATATATTAGAGCGGTAAAACAAGATTGAAAAGGAAATCATTTTCATGTGAAGTGATTTTCTTGAGTATATAAATGAAGTGGAAGGACCACCTTAGAGGCACAGCTTGTTTCTTTTGTTGGTATTACGGTATAGCTCCAATGTCGTGCATTTTTTTTTTGCCCTGTAAATCCCAAAGTGGAATCTTCGGCTCAGAAGTTTGAGCGCAAAGTTTTATGGAAGATCTTCATGGTTGGGTACTTTTTCTATATGCAAATTTTATTGGGCCCTGTTTGACAATATCAATCACACCAATGAATTAATTCCCGCTTGAAGTTACAAACACTTGCTACCAAAGATCATTGTAATTTAGAGAACTTATTGCCACAGTGAGATCATTACAAAGATCATTGTAATTTAGTTTCTAATAAGAGATTTTTTTTTTTTTTTTCTTGGTAGTTTATAGGGCTTACTAAAGATATTATGCTTGTAAGAGCATTCACATTTGGTTTCTACCAAAAGATATTATGCTTGTAAGAGCATTCACATTTGGATTCTACCAAAAATTTCATTTTATCATCTTAAAAGCTATTTTATCATTTATACCATACCATTTTACAACACACCCAATATTCCAACTTTTTTATTTTCCTATACAATCCATTTAAATAATATATCTAACCAATATAATATATAACCCAAAAGTGATTCATGGAGGGAGAGAGAGAGAGAGAAAAGTGATTCAAGGAGAGAGAGAGAGAGAGAGGAGAAATTAATAAAATATGGAGTTCAAGTTTTACAAGTTACTATAGTATCGTCTTTTATGTAAGATGGTACTGTAGCACTATTGCAAAAATCATATAAAACGGTACTGTAGCACTATTGCAAAGTTTTTTACAATTAGCAGTGCAGATAAAGCATGTCTTTTGATGGTAAAATATCTCAACATATGCAATATAGAAGTGTAGATGTGAATGCTCTAAGTGTTTCCTTGTGACTTT
The DNA here is from genome assembly GCF_002906115.3 of Quercus suber. NCBI lineage: Eukaryota > Viridiplantae > Streptophyta > Magnoliopsida > Fagales > Fagaceae > Quercus > Quercus suber. The sequence continues at coordinate 1,078,086 of NW_027069514.1, read as the reverse complement.
GTAATTTATTTTAATCATTGTTATTGAAGTTTGATTCAAGTTCTTTGTTGTTTGTCGCATTTGATTTGAAATAAGTTTACTTCTAATCAATTTAATGTTAGTATGTAATATAAGTTTAGATCAGTTTTTTGTAAACCTTCGAATCAGTAATTGTTTAGATGAATTAAGTTTTAAAAATTGATTTGTTTGCTTCCCTAAGATCCAATGGGTTTAGAAGAAATTTAGAATTCAATCCTAGTACTTGATAACTTAGAATTTCCCTTTACATGCTTTCATTTTTCATTGTTAGTAGTATTTTTCATTAAATAAATAAAAGTCTCATTAGTATGGCATTTTAGAACTCCATCCATAAATCTATGGATAAAATAATTCACTAGAAAAAAATTAGTATTATAAATTATTATACAATTTTTTTTGTTACAATTATGATGTGACAGAGTGTGAGTAAAAAATATATATAAGTAGTAGGCAACTATCAACGATTTGCACATTAAAATTGTAATAAAAAGTTATGGAATAGTTTCCAGTGTGATTTGCAATTAGACATTGTAGGACCTCTAACTAATACAATCGGTACTCACACTTGGAAAAATGGTTCATTCTGCACACTTCTTTTAATTGAGTTGTCAAACATGAAGTCACCGACACAAATAATTCTGCAAGTTCTAATCATTTTGCAGTAAAAAGTAGTACTAGGTAAATCATTTTCACTCATATGGTTACAATGCCTTTTCGACAAAATGAAAAAGACACAAAATGTAGGTTGATGTTGAGTAACAAGATGATTGAAAGTTGAAACTCATTTACTTAAATTTTTTTTTCCTTCCATCAAAATTCAAAAGGATATTTGATTGGATGGGATTTTATGTTGTGTGGGGTTACGGACAAGTACTAATTTTAATGTTTAAAAAGCTTGTTGCAAATCTAGTAGGTTTGAATTTTAATATTAGAAATTTGGGCCAACACAGTGGGGAAGAGAAGACATTAATGTGATTTCCCTTGAAGACAGCTATTATGAAATTATGGAACTCCAGTGATAGTTTTGACTATCAGTCTAACATTTCATCATATGGTTTCTAGACAACTTAGAAACATTCACAAGACCGAATGACTTCCAGTATGTTTTTACTATTTCAGTCCACTTGCTTTTACCTAATTTAAGGTAACCAGTTGTAATTTCACTATTGTCAACATGAAGCTGCATGTATTAGTCTGTTCACTACAACGTAGCGGCCACATCCAATCTTGTCTTTAAATTCTCAACTCAAACATAAGAAGGCATAATGGGTTCCAGATAACCATATATTTATCTATGATAATTCAATTAATTTTCTTAATAAAGTTTATTATCATCTAATAAAGGATCTATGATTTAATTTAACCTGCACAAAAACAAAAACCTATTAGTATTTTTTTATGAAAAAAACCTATTACTATTTAGGATTAATAACAAAACAATAATTATAGAGCTGACACTATTGGTTTAAATCTTACATATGTAACTAAAAAAGAACTAGAAGACATTTTTGTTCTAATCGGTCATTTTAACGCTTCATTTGTTTCAATGGAAAACTTTGTGTGAAAAGAGTTTTTTGTATTTTTCAGTGTTTGGTTACATCAGAAAAAATGAGTCAAAGAAAAACTATATTTAATCAACATAAAAAGGATGGTTTATTTTTAGACATTATTTTCCACTATTTTTTTTTTTAAAAAAACAACTCTGTCACACATAAGCTAAATAAGGGAAATTCCAACTCATTTATGGTTGCTATCAAATATAGGAAAATGAGATTGTTTTAATGTTTTATAGAAAATACATTTTCAAAAAGAATAATGCTAAGATACAAATTATTTTACAAATTGCTGATGTGGTGAGTGATTATTGGTAAATGAAAAAGTGATATTAATAGTGGGCCTAGATGAAAACCAATAAGAGGTTGGTCACGTCAACATTTTGAAAAAATATTGAAAAATAGTTTGTGACTGTAATTATTGGTAAATGAAAAAGTGATATTAATAGTGGGCCTAGATAAAAACCAATAAGAGGTTGGTCACGTCAACATTTTGAAAAAATAATTATTGGTAAATGAAAAAGTGATATTAATAGTGGGCCTAGATGAAAACCAATAAGAGGTTGGTCACGTCAACATTTTGAAAAAATATTGAAAAATAGTTTGTGACTGTAATTATTAGTAAATGAAAAAGTGATATTAATAGTGGGTCTAGATGAAAACCAATAATAGGTTGGTCACGTCAACATTTTGAAAAATAGTTTGTGACCGTAGTATTACTGTTTGAAAAATGAATCATTTTCTAGAAAACATTAATGGCGAAACAAACAAAATGTAAGCTAAAAAATGAGAGAGTATGACCATTTGTTTCACCCAATTCAGCCCCAAATCCAATATTGTTGCTACAATCACTAATTGAATTTATTTTTCTAATATGTATTTTGACAAATTATATTATAGACTAAGAATTTAAATATGAGAAAATTTAATCACCATTATCAGTACACAGTACCCCTGTTCAAGCATGGATATTGGCAGATTTTGCACTAAAAAAAGATCCAAAATATACAAATTAAGAAGCTAGAAGCATGAGAGCACTCAGGTAATGGAGGTATTAAGTATTAACAATAATTTGCACCAGAGAATAGTGCTAATAATGGAAAGAGATAACATGATAAACAATTATTATATATGTGCACTGAATAATGGTTTGCAAGCTGGTACAGACTTAAAACAAGAAAAATTAAAAGTCACTAAGAAAAAGTGTGAAGCCCCTCGCAACACATTTCTCCTTGATTAGCTCACTCCGTAATCCGTATGACCCGGCCTGTACCATATGTGAATATGCCTTGATTTGCGCTTGGTGTAAACTTTATGGATAGAGTCAATTGTTTCAATGTTAGTCTTGTTTGGGTTGTTTCTAGTCTTGTTTGAGTTGTTTCTTCCATGTCTACTTGTTAATTGTTATAGGCAAAAAGAACAAGAAAACAAAACAAAAGTCTCAGTAGACAAAGTAATATGGAAGATCCTTATAATAATAAAAAGTAATAATAAGTTGAGGTATGCACTTTTCTTTTGGCGGGCAACATTGTAGTTAACCGTCAATTCAGCTTGTCCATGAGGTTTTCATTGTCATCACATGTATACTTTTCAATGGAAATGCATAAAATGGTGAGGCATGTGTCGGATAAGGACAGAGTTACTTACCAAATTGTGGAGGTGATGTCAAAATTCAACTCGCCTTCTGATTTAACAAAATATATTGGTATTAAAATGTGATTGTTTTTCCTTGAAAAGTGTTGGGTTATGCGGAGTTTGGTTTGTGTTCAATTTTGTTTCTGACCCGACTTTACTCAAAAGTGTTACGGTTTTAAATGAGAGATTTTGTGAAGCTTGAGATATATATATATATATATATATATTGTGGGGGAGAAAGGCTCAATCTAACGTAGTGGGCTTAGAGCTCCATGTGAGGATTACTGTGCGTCCGAAGAGAAGGAGGTGGTAAGGGCAAGGCCCATCTGGAAGAAGGATCCTCAGAAAAGAAAGATGGTTACAATCCGAGGAGATCGCCGTCCGTCCGAAGAGATTTTATTCCTCGGACGCGAATAGTACGGATCACTTGAATGTATAAAAGGTCAGAATGATCTTCCGAGCATTCTTACTGATCAAGATAAGCTCTGAGTATACTTGGAGACAATAAGAATGAGGAAATATCTAAAGAAAAAGCTGCTACTACCATATTTAAGGTACTGCAGCAACTTTTCTAGCCGCATTTATGTGAAAAAGACCCCTAAACAGTGTAATCTCACCTACCGCCACTCACAGAGAGCCAAAGGAAATACTTGACGTGACATATACTCAAGTAGGTTCACAGATGGAGTACAAGTGGACGATGGAGATGGTGGGGAAGAAGGTTATATAAAGGAAAGAAGCTCCTGATAAGAAGAGGAGAAAAAAAGGCAATAGATAAGAGAGAAAGGCTTGACTGTAGCTCTAGGGACTGTAATCACTACATAATCAATGATATACCATTTCGGACACCAATTTATTTCATTTTTACGTGTAAATTTATGTTGGTTTATATTTGGGGGTTGTGATTAACTGTTGTCAATTCCATTGTCAATCTTGCTCTTTTACCCATTCTCTACAAATTTATTGTTTTGGCCTTAGGCCATAAATCCTAACTCTACATATATAATATATATATATATATATATACATACATAAACATAAATGTACTATAGCCGTGTAATTCCCCCCCTCCTCTCCTGATATGGTGAAGTTGTTGTCACTCCATGGACGTTAAAACATTACTGAACCATGTACATCTTATTGAGGGTTGATATTTTTTTTTTGCAATTTTTTCTTTATTTTTCTCATCTCACATATTCTTGGAATTAGGGTAAATTCCTATAAAAAAAAGGCAGGAGAGAGAGAAAAAGTAGCAATAGAATTTAAGGGCAAAATTGTTGAATAAGACATTTTATTTGTTTGTGACTATAAGAATTTAAATGGAACGGAGCATTTTCATTCAAGGACAAAAATGAAGGTGACTATCACATGGATGCATAAACCATCTTTTACCAAGAAAATAGACTCAAAATTTTCATTTCAAAACAAATAAAAAGATTTCATAGTATATTTTCTAGTCCCACAACTTTTATGATACCATTGAACTAGTCGGTTGGAAGAAGAGCAAAGGGAGAGATAAGGGGTCCCTCACACCAGTAAATGAGTAAATCTCTCAAACTCATTTGTCAGCCTCACTAGGAGACATGCACATATCATATAAGATCTAAATTGGGACGTGTGTCTCAAATAATCAGTCTAATTCGCACGTGTAATGGGCTTCGATTCAAAAGTTATCGGAGTTGTTGTTGATATTAAAGTACCGCATGCATGAAGAGGGAACCACATGATGCACTCTCTTTTTTTTCTTTCCCTTTTGTGTGTTAATGTGAAAAAAAGGTTCGGTTTCTATTGCATGCGGATAAGATGCCTGCGGACCTAGTTAGTCCATTTACAATTACACCAAGCCACCACAATTATGAGGAGGATAAAATTATGTGAGCCATCTTGCTTTAAAGGCAAGGAAATGTTCTATTATTATAGAAGTGAAAAAGTGAACTTGGAAGCGCAAAGTAAACGACATTTACTTTTTGTGTTTCTTTGGATTTAACTTTGAGTCTAGTGTTCTAGTATATTGTGCAAGCGTGGATTTGACTTTTGTTAACGAGTGTACTTATACTCATTTAAGAGGCTTTAAAAATGTTTCACTTGCATTGAAAAACAGTAAAAGCTAATAAAATATGGATTTTAAGTTGAAAGTGACTTCGTTTTCTGTAATAAGTGAATTAATTGTATTATAAAATTTTACTTTAACAAATGCATAAGGGCATCCATTAATAAAAATCATTGGTTATCCAACGTAGCACAAATATAATTTGTGTTTAGAAAATGTCATGTTTACTTTTGTGAATTGCTGAAGCACTAAATGGAAACTTCACTCCTTCTCTTCCCTAGTCCCTAAGCAATTTGGGATAAATTTCATCACTTGTGGTTGTGGATGGTCTTGATGGGTTTCATAGGAAGATGTTTTTGGAAATTATTCATATAGGGCAACGATAATTTTTCCAAATGGTATATATTTTAAGCAATTTTGTACCTACCTAATCTTACCGTTTGTATAATACTTCCAAAGATGCCTGCTTCAATTTTTTCCTCTCTCTTTCCAGGATTTTTTTTTCTTTTTTTTTTTGAGGGGGTTTAAAAGAAACACAAAAGGAACAAAACGATAAATTATTTGAAATGATAGCTTTCTAATTCGGACTCACTAACAAAATAGTGAAATTTGAAATAATGGAAAATAGTACATACTTGATTCTTTTCTTACACAATTAATAACCATCCACTTGCATGATCTAAACTAGTATAGGATATCATTCAGCCAAAAAAACAAACAAACAAACCAACTAACGTGGCAAGCCCTTCTATCAAAATAATAATAATAATAATGTGGAAAACCCTTATCTGAATATTGAATAGAAGAAGAATAAAAGATTAACATATTAATTAATATATATATATATATACACACACTCCTACAGTCCTACTATATGGTACAAGTTTTAAAAATCTAACAAGAGATATGTAATCACTTCTAAACCACCCGTGCCTTTTTGACATAATGAATGGAAGGCCAAATCCTTGACGTAGCTATGATTCTTAACCCACACAACCAAACTGCAGAGAGCAATTCGATTACCAACAACATCAATTTGTGAGAGCACCTATTTATTAAGAACTTTCACAAGGGTGGCCCATAATTAAGAGCGTCACCGGCAAATCTCAACCACCATAATCTAGTCTTGTAAGAACTCTGGAGTGCAAGAGATAGCAAATATGTTTCCAACCTTAAATTAAATACCATACCTAATTCCAAGTGATGCATTATATAAACTCTGTGTCAAGTGATTCTGAGGAAAGATAAGATTGCACATGTTTGAAGTTTGAAGATTAATTAAGCGCTCAAAGAGTTTTAGACATTTACTTGTTAAAAAACAAGCACAAAACCCCTTATGATTTTCTCATAAAAAACAATTCTCTTGAGACTGTGTGATATAATATTTAACCATCCTATGGTATTGTTTAATTAATAACAAAAAACCCTTTGGCGAACTAAGCATTAAATAACTAACAGTTTACACATAAAACAATATCGCAAAGGATTTATGTATTACACTCAAAACTTCAAGGGTTTCATGTTTTACATGAAAATAACAGTGTTTTTGTATATTTTTCCAAAAAAGAAAAGTGTTTCCAGCCAAATAATTTTATGATCTCCATCATGCAAAATATCAAATATCCCCTATTTTTCATCTCACATATTACAATTATAATTGAAAGCTAGGAGAAATAATAAATTGAGAGCTGGGCATTTTAGCAAATAAAGTTCAACCACATCTAGTTTCAATCCTTACCACTTCAAGGGTAAAGACAGGACTAAAGCACCATAGGGACACTTTAGGTGTCCTATAATAGTGTTGCTACTTGCTAGTCAGTAGTCACTGTTGAAATGAACTTTCCGAATGTGATTCCACAAATCTAATGCATTGGAAAAAATTGTGTCTATCAAAGCCTGTGTGGTTTTATTCCTTTCACATTTAAAGATATTAACTTGTTGTGAACGTTTAGAATCTTGCTTTGAAGAATTTTAGAGCCACTTGGTACATTGGTCCTTCTGAAGAAACAAGAAAGAGACTCTGGCTAAAGTAAATGAAATACATTTTATGCCAAAGCACGTGCTACAAGTCATTTTATATGTAATTATATATCGTTTTCTTTACATGAGCTTAAATTGTATGGTTATGTCCTTATTGTGAGTGCCACCCCCTTCTTACTCGTTTAACTTTTTATCCCCACCTTGATTCATTGTAATTTGTTGGTAAAGTGAAATACGTACCTTTCAACTTTTGATTGGGAATTGCATGCATCCACATATAAAGATATAATCTCCAAGTTGGCAATGACCCATTGTCCATAGAGATAAACTTAAAGAAGCAAAAACTTTCTTGAGCAGTAAGATTAGAATACTTACGCAATTTAGATTCCTAAATCCTAGCCTAAGTTTTCAAGCCTAACTCATATTGTCAATGACTCAATGTTTGGCAGCACATCCTATATGTGCAACACACTTAGGGTGAAAATAAATCTAACAAGGGCAAGAAAAACATTTTCTATTCAATGGAACCTGCTAAATTAGCTAGCTGTCCTCTAATATAGTTCGTTATCAACCAATATGAGTATTTAGACTTTGAAGTTTGAAATTTGTAGGCTTTAATCCACTAAACCTCATGCATACCCATATAAAAAAGTCGTAGAAATGTGTAATAGAAATTGCTAAATTAGTCAGCTGTCATCTAAATTGTAGTTTATTATTAACCAAGATGTGCATTTTTGAATTTGAATTTTATAAGCTCTAATCCACTAGGCCTCATGCATATTGCGAAGTGGATTGCATTTGAAACTTTGAATGTAACATTACCCAATATGAATGCTCGAAATTTCAAAAGAGAACCTAACTCAAGGAAAAGCAATAAAGAGAGAGATATGAAAGTATTGTTTTGGGGGACAATGTTGGGGTCTGAACCAACAAAACTTCCACTATGTGAAAGCCCGGAAGACTTTTTTTTTTTTCCTTTTCCATTGTTGGCGTCCCAAGTAGTAGTGATATTGTATATCAAATTCCACTACCAAATTGAAAATATGCATTTACTCTTATTTGTTACTCCAACGTTTGTCCTCAAGCTTAACTTTGCCCAAATCAGCTTTGCAACGTTCTTTCTTTATCATATGGGCCCATCCTAATAGGCTCTCATGCTGACATGACAATATGTGATTGATTGATAAGTTGGAGAGCCAAAGCAGAGACACAAAATTTTTCATAATTTCTTTCAGTGTATTAAGATAATAAATTTTAATTGGAGTACCATAATTTTGCATCAATGAGTTTAAAGATACACTGTAGTGCTGTTTGGTATGGTATTTTAAGTAATAGTTTTTAGTTTTTAAACAATATTGCACATATTTTTACACACTTTTTCATCCACACGTATTTCTAAAAAATACATATAACGTTACTAGAACAATATTATCAAACAGTCACACAATTTTTCACAACTATATTTGATATTTTAATAAATTTAATACTTAATAAAAGTATTGTCAGTAAATGAAAGTAACGTTATTTAAACACAAGTCACAACTGGTGTTAGTAGTTGTAAAAATATTATGTCATTAGTATTATTCTTTCAAGTTGAATTAGTCTAGTACTCTAGATATATAACATATTTCACTTTTTTTTTTTTCATAATTCTTAAGGGGTGGATTTTGATTGGTCCGCAATAAAAGTTATGTTAGTTGTGATTTAATGTGAAAGTGATATTGTACTCATCACAATTACTACATGAAATATTAAATACAGTGAAATAAAAAATGGACAAATTTGGCTATAAACTTGCTTGTAGCTTAAGACTACAAGTTCACTCAATATCTTTTTATTAAATATGAATTTTGACAAATCTATTATTAAATTACATTTTCTTCTTATATCCTTCATGCTTGCATAATTTTTAGAAAATAAAAAATTAGTAGTTATGTTATCAATCAATTGTTTAAATTACAAGTTTTTATAGTCTAAAATTATGTATTAAAAATAAAATTTTAAATCATGCATTAAATAACATCTGATTGGCATAAATGACATGTGTGTTAAGAACGTAAAGAATATACAATTTAACAATTATATTTTCAAAATATGTAGCAATGTTAAATTTTTTAAAATTAAATTATAGTTTAAGCTTAAAGTCAAGTTTATAGTTAAACTTTATTTATAATAAAAAATTGTGAGATTTGTTGAGTCTAAATCATTGTTGTTTCTCATTCCATAATTAAAAATTGTGAGATTTGTTGAGTCTAAAACATTGTTGTTCCTCATTCCATAATTACTCCCACAAGGTCCGTAATTATGGAAAGCAAAAATAGTATTAAATTTATTGTTCAAGAATAAATACCGGTCAGCCTTTTTTGGTGAAGGTAGTTAATGGAGCAATTAAAATAACCTCCGACAACCGGTGACTGTAGTAGTGAGAAAACTGGGATGTGTTGCCGTAGCCGTAACAGAACCGGCGCCAGCCAGTTATTGCGGAGCCTCGCCTGTTTGACGTGTCAGGATTTTCTGTTTTTTACTTTATTTGTTTTTAATTTTTTTACTTTTCAAAAGTACTATTAAATGTTTTTATTTTTAAAAAATACTATAAAATTTTTATCTTTTTCGGCGGAGACCGTTGATTGCGGTTGAGAATAAAGCGCTCTGACATGGGACCGACCTTTCTGACCATTTTTCATTTGTCATTTTCCTCTTCCTCTTTTTCATTTTTTTTTTTTTTTTAAAATCTTTGTTTAGTCATGGACCCTGAAAAGATTTTTATAAATAATTTGAAAACACACTGACCACTATTTAGGAAAAATTAGAGGAAAAAAACAATAAACAAAAAATTAAATACCATGCTTCTTACTTTTTTTTTTTTTTTGAGAAGAGAGTATCATGCAAATACGCAATTTGATTTGACCTCTCTGTAAATTTTTTTTTTTTTTTGGTTGCTTTTTTGGCTTTTAACCCAGTATTGTCGGTGCACATAGAAAATGAATTCCAGATGGGAAAATTAAATGGTGGTGAGTGTGGTTGGTCGGGTTTTCGAATCCTTGTTGCAGGTCAATCTTCTGTGAACTGTTATCATCTTCCAGGAACCAGGTTACCCACACTGCCACGTTTCTCTTTGTACCTCCCCTACTTTTTTTTTTCTCCCGACTTGGCTACTTGACTGTCAACTTTCACATTTCTTATTATGGTTAGGATTCATTTCACTTTCTACTTTACTTATGGTATTTACAAATTTCAAAGTAGGCATTTTCATACGGTTATTAAAAAGTAATAGCTCAATATGAAAGTGGTTGTCTATTGTTTATAATTAACCACGTTAAAATTGGAACAAAAGTTATGATATAACAAACTTTAAGTAATATTATTTAACAACTATGGATAATAAGCATTTTGCTTTCTTTTTTAAATACATCATCAAATTTATATAATTGCATGTTTCTTGAAAAAAAAAACATTTTTTTTTTTAACTTGACTGAAATTCTAATGATAATAATATTACTTAATTTTGAAGTTTTGGTTGGAAGAAAGAAAAATGATTTTTTTTTTAATTTTTAAAAAGGGAGGATAAAAAAAAGTGAGAAGATAAAAAAATATTTGTGTTTTTCTTTTTGTAGAGATAATGGAAGAGTGGAAGGACGGAAGGAATGAGATTGAATTACCATTATTATTAAAAGTGGAATGATGAAAAAGTAGAGGGGTAATTTTGTAATTTTTTCTCAGAACCATTCTCTTCCAATTTTCTTTCCAATTTGGAAGCAAAAAAAATAATGAGCTTAGATGGAATGCATCCACACTATTTTCTTTCTTCTATAATTTTTTGGGTCATTAGAATTATGTTCAAATAATTAAATTTATCATTTCCTAATTCTTAAAAAAAAAAAAAAAAATACAATTTCCTAATAACTTAAGACTTTAGGAGAATCAATAATTTATTATGGTATCAGGAGATCTTAAGTTCAATTCATGTCCCTATTTTATCTTCCATTTAAAATGTTAAAATTTCCATATATTGGCCCCACTTATTAAAGGTGAGTTTAGGCCTACATGTAAGCCTATTTTATATTTTATTTAAAATGTTAAAAATCTCAAATGTTGGACCCCAATTATTAAAGATGATTTTAGGCCCACACATAAGCCTATACTACATTTTATTTAAAATGTTAAAAATTTCATATGTTGAACCCCACTTATTAAAGGGCAGTTTAGGCAAACACGTGAAAGGGGTGTTAAAATTATGTTTAAATGATTAAATTTATTATTTTCTAATAACTTAAGTTTTTGAAAGAATTTATAATTTAACATAAATTTAACCATTTAAGTGATAATCAAGTGATAATGACAACTTTTATGGTGTCCCATGTTTATAGTTTGGACCTCATTAAGCGATTTTGTGAGATACCTCCTCCCCGAGGAGATGCATGAAAACAATGTCTTTCAATTGTGAGCAACCCCACTAAGCAAGAGCATTTATTATACGCTAGAAATATTGAGGCATAAATAGTGCTAGGGACCCTTTACATTTAAAGAACAAATGCTTAAGCAATTTGTGATACCAAGTTTGGCAACTGGCTTCGTAAGGTTTTGATCTAGGGGCCGGAACATTAGATGAGACTTGAGACAATAGAAGTAGAACTACCTTTTTTTAATGACCTTAACACTTTGGTAAGGTTCTTGAAACTTTATGCTTTGTAGCAATTGATTAGTTAGATCTGAATAACCTTATTAATACATATGCTTTAATATTTTTTGTGAAGCTCTTACAATAAATCCCACGTTTTTTGAAAAGGCAATGTTTTGATAAAATGGGTAGAAGTAGAACCTTCTTGCTAAACTTAAAACAATTATTGAGATGTAACAAAAAAAAACACAATTATTTGTTTAATTTTAAATTCATTTAATAAGAAATTATTTAAATTATACAAACAAATTTAGCCAGACCACATGGGTTCAGCCAGCAGGCTCATAATTTTCATGATTGTTGGACAGGGAAAATAAAAATATTATTTCTCAATGGAATTATTTGAATGAAGCTTCAAATACAGAAATGTAACTGTAATAAAAGCTTTTACATGGGGTACCAAAAGATTGATGCGCATTATAGGAACATGAAGCATTTACTAGACGAAAAAGAGATGTTCTTCCAAGTACTATTGTTTCTGGACACTGGTCCATTGATGATAAAACCACCTTCTTCACATGTTGATGTTATGTATAACATTGCCAGTTTGCCACATGCCTTTCGCAGTCTCAATCACTCATAACAGGTACATGTACTACGATCACCTTGAAAGCTTTTTGGACAGTAAAATTAGTAAATTCATTCTTGGGAGATGAAGGGGGTTGGGTATTTGAAGGTTGAAACAGTGACTATTGAACATTAGAAATTTGGAATTAGATGCATTTATGGCCCTCCTAATGTAGACCAATTTTATTATTTTTAGGAGCACTAAGTGCTTGTTTGATTAAACTTTCTTTTCTTTTTCTTTTTCCATTTTAAAAAAGAGCTGCACACCTTTTAAGATTTAATCTATTTACCAGTATAGTTATATTTTTACCTAATTTATTGTGTTAAGTAAAATAAACCATTAAATTTGTGGGTTCTAGTTAACTTAATTTGCAAAATCTTTTGGTTGAATAAAAGATCTAAGTTTCAATTCCTGCCTACACAAAAAACAAATTTGTATCTTGGTTTGATAATAAAGAATGTAATTATCAGAAATGAACGTTATAAGTTGAAACTTTATTAAAAAAAAAAAAAAACCTATTAAACCTAAGCTATACCAAATCAATACTAATTAATTTAGTTTGGTACCCAAGAATCCCTTCAAATTAGCAAGAATTCTCATGTTTAGTTGCAGATAGTTTAAGTGAATCTGGATTCCCATTTTTTGCGACCTATATATGGATTCCCTTTTAAAATGTGATTATCCAAGTTCTCATGATTTGGGAAGGTTCATTTAAATTGACACTTATTCTCCCAAATCAATACCATCTAACTAATTACAATATAATTTGATAAAATGGTGTTCAATTTTTTTTTTTTTTGTTGATAAAATGCTTTTTTTTTTGAAAGAATTTTGATAAAATGTTTATGTGTGTGTCAATATATATATAGCCTAAACACTTTATCATTAATGATTTTTTTTTTTGGATTTTTTTTTCTACTTTATGTATTTTTATGTTTTATTTAGAATTTTCAAGTCTTTTAAGAAAATACATATTTTTTACTCATAAGGCATTATTTTCTAATAAATCATAAAATTATCAATTATTTTGGTATTGTATGGGTTAATGTAATACTACTATTTTAGTAAATTTGACTAAATTCACAATTTAAATTATTTTTATTAATTTATTAATAGAAAAACCATATAAATAATACATGATACGTTTGACATTATATTTATAGCTCTTAGAATACTTCTGAAAAATAATAATTTCTATAAAATTTCCAGAGATAAACAAAACATGGGAATCTCACCATCCTGAAAATCTTATATTCCGAGGCGTCTAGGTTTACAAGTATATTTCATTTCTAGAAATCTAATTATCATAGGGCATATTGGATTTCCTCAAGGTTTTTAATGAGTGAGTAGTGAATCAATATTAAAAAGAATAGCAGAAACCAAAGCCATGCATCTAAGTAATTTACCTGAAATAACTTGGAATGAAATCTCTCCTCCTAGAGGAAAACAATTTATTTTTCCCCTTAAGATTGAGAAAAAAAAAAAAGCTTTTTTTTTTTTTTTTGAGGGAAAGAAAAAGAAGAAGTTAAAAGGTCATGTACAAGACTAATATTAAGATTGAGAAAAAAAAAAAAGCTTTTTTTTTTTTTTTTTGAGGGAAAGAAAAAGAAGAAGTTAAAAGGTCATGTACAAGACTAATACATAAAAGGAAAAATGATAGCTACTACTTACACAATTTGTTTCCCCTTGATTTTTTGTTGTAAAAATGGAGAAGAAGTGAAGAACTCTAAGGTTATGTTACTTTCTAGATGGTTTTAAGAAATTACGGGGAAAAATTGCAAACTAACACCATTTCCCAAATAATTTCATTAGTTAGCAACATTTTCAAACTATTTAGGAAACTAGCATCTCGAGTTTTTAAGGCTCGAAATCACTGTAGCAAATAGAGTCGTTTACAATTAAGTTCGATGTGGAACTCAAGTCTATAGGACTCAAGTTTCTTCAAATCCATTTCCCACCACAGACCAACCCAGCGAACACAACACAAAACAAAAAATGAATTAAAAAACACAACCCAGAGAACGAACTAGAAAACACAACCTAGATCAACAAATCTTTGGTGTTGAGATCAACAAATCCAAGCTCCGGTGCCGAGATCATCAAACCCAAGCCACTCTGGTGCCAAGATCATCAAAATCAAGCAGCTCCAATGGCTGAGATTGTCAAACCTAGGGCCGAGATTAGGATTTTTGGGTTTGGGTTTTTCTACTTCGATTTTGAGATCGTTATTTTAAGGGTTTGGGTTTGAGTTTTTGCTTCACTCTTGAGATCGTTATTTTAAGAGAAGAATTGTCTTGAGTTTTGAGGGCTTGATTTCTTGGTTGGGTGTCTTCAGTGTTTCTGGGTTGGGTGTCTGGGTTGGAGAAGAACTCGAGTCTTTAAGACTCGAGTTCCACTTGAAATCGAATTGTTTATACTTGATTTAGCACACCAAAATCGAGTCTTACACAATCAAGATGTTAGTTTTCTAAATAGTTTGAAAATGATGCTAACTAACGAAATTGTTTAGGGATTTGTATTAGTTTGCAATTTTTCACAAAATTACGTGTTGTGAGTTACCATAGATTATAATTTTATTGTATCTATAAAAATCAAACAATTATATGTGTTATGCGTGAAAGCGAAACTTCGCGTTTATCACATACTTGACAATATAGAAAATATGTGAATAATAGAGGTGTGTTATTCTAATCACATATATTTACAAATTTTCAATATACACATTTCATGTAAATAATAGAATAGTTATATATCTATATATATATAAAAGTATACATTCTCTTATGTCTCGTGTTTTTTCAAAAGTAAAGTGATCAATTTGCATGAATATAACAATTGATAGAGACTAGTTTAATTAACAGGCTCAAGTATTGGTGTACGTGATTTGGAGTCAACATGTGCATAATATATAATAAAAAAAAATTATTATTATTAATAATTTATTATTAGTAAGTGATAATAATTTGTAAACGCGGAACTTTTAATATATAAAATTGTAAAATGTGGGACTTTTATAGGTTACTGTAAAACCAACCATTTATTTCTCACAGTGAAGCCAGCAATTTACTCATACAGGGGAGCGCGTAAATATGAAATCAATCTTACTATTTGAGTTTTCATATTCTACTAAATGCAATTTTACTTTTTGTGAAATTTCTTTCAAAACTATTTTTAACGAGGGGTCAAAAGCTTTATAATTTAACTGGTTGATACATCATCTGTATGCAATAAAAAAAAAAAACTATATATATCCAATCTTCACCAAAATGTCAAAGGTACAAAAGGGATATTTTTTTCCAATAAAGATGCAAAATCAATATCAATAATTTCAGGACAACACATTTTCTCACACTCTTTTCCACAATTATTCTATGTAGTTGATTGTGATAACTAAAGAGTAATTAATCCATATGAAAATGATAAACAGTCAATTATAATTTGTTTTACATTAACAGAAATTATGTTGTAGAAACTGAAAGTTGTGTTCTTTGAACAACTCCACTAATATACCATATAATATTCACTTTCCTCTATTCTATAATCTTGCATATATCTACTAGTTGCATGCACCAGAATATAATTTTGAAACATGAAAAAGCAAATAGAAAAAAGACAAAGTGGAAGATGTAGAACACCCAAAATCTCTGTACATGGATCTTTTACCGGCTTTACTTAGCTAGTTCTCTTCACATCAAAGGTACAGGTTTGTACATATGTGAGGGGAGACGAAATTTCAAAGTGGTACCTTCCAAGTTATGTACAATCTTGTTTGGGCAGGAAAGATTCCCAAAGATTGTAGGAAGGGAGGGGGAAATTTTCACATTTGGAGCACATCAGATACAGTTGGGTTCACGGACGCATTCACCACCCAATGCATTGTTTGGAGAACTAACATGGAATTTCAAGAATTTAATCATAGCATAGGAATCATACAAAATCATTGGATTACTCATTGATGGTCAAACTTTTTTCTTTTTCTTTTTCTTTCATACTACTAATATAACTATCTTAGGGTCAGGCTTAGATCTAATATTTAGTAGTATTGGACCCATTAAGATCATGATATGTGTTCACTTTTAGACACGTGTCACCATCTGACCGGGTCCAGTGCACTAGACCTAAGCCAAGTCCACCATCTTATTTCAGCCTTGCTAGTCAATCCAAGTTCACCTATAATTGAACTAATTTACCATATTTTTCTAGTTTTAACCTATGACGTTCGTTTCTGATAATTGTACTCATTGTCATTAGACTAAGACACTAATTAGTTTTAGGTGTAAACGGAGGTTGAACCACAAATCTCATATTGAACTATCAGAAACTTTACCAATTAATTAGAACTTATTACCGATTTACCTTTTTGGATGATGGCAAAGATGGACTTACAACAAGTTTCTGAAAAAAAAGAAAAAAAGAAAAAAGAAAAAGAAAAAAAAAAGAGATGGACTCACAAATGACAAGGCAATGCAAATTGCCAAAGGCATCAAGCAAACAAACAGACTCGATAGTTCCAAACTGAACCCTAAAGTTTAAAATTATTACAAATATAACTTTAATTATTTCATTACTTTCAATCTGAACACTAGACTTTTTAAAACTGCCTAGTAAATCCAAAAATCTAACACAAAACTTCAATTTTTAAAATGATGGAGTTCGATTTTCAAAGTTCACAGTTCTATACGTTTCTATTTGAAAGTAGTGAAACAGTAAAATTTAATTCATAACATTTTTAAACTCTTAGAATTCCCTTTTGAAATTATAAATTTTAATTGAAATCATACCTAAAACACAATTTTAAAATGTGATTTACCAAAAAAAGAATAAGGGGCATTATGGACAAACTGAAATGGGAACGCAACCCAAAACTAAAGACTTTCTTTTTTTTGGAAGAAGAATCAAAACTAAGTCTAAAGACTGTATCCTCAGGTAGCAATAGTAAATATATACAAAGTCTGTATCTGAAACTTTTATTGACTCTTGAACTCTTCTACCGCTGCTTACTTTCCTCTTTCTTCTTTAGGTAATTCTCCAAGCCCACTTACCCAAATAAATGTCTAAAGCCCTTTTTTTTTTAAACTAAATGTCTAAAACCTCAGACAACCATTAAACCCATAAAAAGTTTCTATCAATCTTTATGATTAATTACAATATTAAAAAGTTCAAAAACTTATTTACTTATTTTACTTTCTTGTTCCTTTATGGTGGTAGTAGTAACTAGTAACTCCCTGACAGAATCATTCAAGAAATTAAAGGTATTTCCATTGTAGCAAATCCTTCCCATGAAGACAAGCTAATTTGGGCTTTCTCTAAAGATGGCTCCTTCTCCCTCAGTTCTGCATATCTCATAGCTAAATGGTTTAATCTTTTGAACTCCGACACTAGCCCTCATCAATGGGTGTGAAAAGCACATACATCCCCTAGAATAAAGTTTTTTATTTGGTTATGCACTCATCACAGCGTTCCTACTAAGGAAGTTCTTAGTTCAAGAGGGTTAAACCTTGACCTGACATGTGAGTTATGTAGTGAAGGGGCTGAATCTATCATTCATACACTTAGGGACTGTAAGGTTGCTAAAGTGGTGTGGAAAGAGCTGGGTTTTGAGGAGAATAACCAAGATTTTTTTGGATTGAATTTGGAAGATTGGCTGAAGAAGTTTTGTGGGACTTCCACAAGCTACCTGAGACTCCATGTTCCATGGAAACTCCTATTTCCTCAAGCAATATGGACAATTTGGCTGCAGAGAAATAAAACCATATTTCAAACCAGTGGAGTAGCAGAGGGTATGAGTTCTATATGTCTTAAAAAAGGGGTGGAGTACTTTGCAATTGTTCCCAATGAACCAAACAAGCCAAGTAGAGTGTAGGTACAAGTGAAGTGGAATAAGCCCCCTATGGGTTGGGTGAAGCTGAATACAGATGGGACTTTGCATGGAAACCCGAGTAAGGTTGGTGGGGGTGGTGTTTTGAGAAGCAGCAGTGGAAACTAGATTGGTGGGTTTGCGAGGAAAATGGGCAGCACTTCGAGCACGGTGGCAGAGCTTTGCGCTTTGAAGGACGGTCTCACCATGGCAAAGCAAATGCGAATTGAGAACACTTGTATTGAAATGGATGTTGAGTTTATTGTTCAGCTTGTTTCAACGCCTTCTATGATCAATCTAATACTTGAATATTTCATTTCTAAATGTAGAGACTTGATTCAGACATTCCCTAACTCTTCGGTGGTACATGTGTTCAGGGAAGCAAATAGTTGTGCCGACCGGCTTGTAAGGATGTGAGCTGATCTTGATGTAACTAATTTTCTTTTTTTGTTTGACCCACCAAATGTGGTGGCTAAAATGCTAGCTAAAGATAAAACTGGCATTGTTTGTTGTAATAGACTTGTTGTTTTTAGTTAATTCCAGGTGTCGTTTACAAAAAAAAAAAAAGTCTAGTAAATTAATTAAATTTTTTTCTTTTTAACCAAAAATACATTAAATCCACACCGACCCTTCCAGTATAGAACCAGGGAAACCCACATGACCCTGTCCTTTCTCAACCGTTTCCAGCCCTCTAAAAGATAAATATTTGATGGAAGAATTAAATTATTAAAAAAAAAAAGTTTTGATTATTATTATTATTATTATTATTATTCTCGTTGCTGATTTTTGGGGTCTCGGTTCTCAATATATAGACCCTTTAGCTCCCCCCATTCAGCTCTACCCCTTCTCTCACTCTTCTCCTCTGTCTCTCAAAGTCTCTCTTCCTGCAGGAGCCTCTCTATTTGGTTGCTTTATCAGAAATTTTAACTGATAAACCATACCAACATTGCCATTTTTCCTTTGATTAAACCAAATTTCTGTGGGGAGGCTAGTGAAGAGTTAAAGGTTTCTCCTTTTTTCTGTTATAGGAACTTGAAAAAGAGGAAAAGCAATCCCATATTGTAGTAATTTATATAGCATTTGTTACTGAACGGATCTGTCTCTGCATTTGGGTTCATTTTTTTCTTGAAATCTCTTTTGTGTTAATTGTCCATATGGAGAGTTTTGTGAGACTCATTTCCATGGTTCCTCTGTTTCTGCTTCTTGGGCTTCCTTTTGCTCTAGCTGGCCATGACTATGGTCAAGCTCTGAGCAAAAGCATTCTCTTTTTTGAAGCTCAGAGATCTGGTTACCTTCCTCACACCCAGAGAGTCACATGGAGAGCTAATTCTGGTCTGCAAGATGGCAAAGCTAGTGGGGTAAGCTCATTTCCCACATTAAAAACAGAGTCTTTACATTTCCTTATTACAATTCAACGGGCTTTCAATACAAAGTTTGAAACATTACTCTTGAAAACGTGTAACAAGTTGTTGTATAGTACTAACATGTATCAAAATGTGCAGGTGGATCTAGTTGGAGGGTACTATGATGCAGGGGACAATGTTAAGTTTGGTTTGCCAATGGCATTTACCATAACAATGATGTCATGGGGCTTACTTGAGTATGGGAAGCAAATGGCTTCAAGTGGAGAGCTAAGCCATGCTATGGATGCTGTGAAGTGGGGTACTGACTATCTCATTAAAGCACACCCAGAACCTTATGTTCTCTATGGAGAGGTACCTTTCACTTTCAAAGACCTCTCTTTCTTCCTCACTATTTCTCTCACACACAAAACCCAACTTCCCAACTTTATCAAACATTATTTATTCTATTCCAACAGTCCCCTCTTAACCCCTCACTTTTTTGCTCAACTTGTTAGCATCACTTTAAATCGATATAGTGGTTGATGGTAGCTTCCCTAATTAAAAGAGAAATAAATTGTCCAAAAATTGGATTTTTTGATTGGTATAATGGCATCAACGACCAGCCCGTTTTGACCAATAATAATAAAATACTATTAATTACCCCCCAATCACTAGAACTGTATCACAAAATTGACATTTTTTTAGTAGCTTTTTACAATTCGGACAGGAACCCAAAACCCAACAATTTTGTGATGGTATTTACTTTAGTTTTAAAATTAACTTTTTAATGTTATGGTTAGGTGGGAGATGGAAACACTGATCACTACTGTTGGCAAAGGCCAGAGGACATGACCACCGACCGCCATGCCTACAAGATTGACCCAAGCAATCCCGGGTCGGATCTTGCCGGTGAAACCGCTGCCGCCATGGCCGCCGCCTCCCTTGTCTTCCGCCACTCCAACCCTGCCTATGCCAATGAGCTCCTAAGCCATGCCCACCAGGTTTAAACCCACTCTTTATTTTGATATTGCTTTTAATTTTGCTTTTTCATAACAAGTTAGAATAAGTTGCTCATACATTCAAATGGGTCTTAATAATAATTTATTTGTTCATTAATACATAACACACATTTAATAAGCACATTTTTCTTAGAATTGATAAGTTATGCACGCATCCAATAACAATAAACTTTGACCTTATATCATATTCCCTTAGAACTCTTGTTATGGTTTCTTAAAGAAGAAGAAAATTTGGCGCAAAGAAGAAAGGAAATTACGCTAAAACTTTGTGTGTAGACTTTAGCTCATTAGCTCTCCAAGAAAAGAAAAGAAAAGAAAAGAAACTGGGTGTGGACCACAATGGGTTAGCACATACGGTTTGTGCGCTATGCCCAATGTTAGCTAGGTGGGGCTAAGGTGAGCATAACTGACTGACGCAAATTTCAGTTTCAAAGCCTATTTGCTTGACCTGCACATGAAAATGGTTTGTCATAGTTAATTAGGCAGTTACGCTTGGTAACTTTTGTCAGAGCGGTCGTTGCCTTTGCCCATCGCTGCCATTTATTGTGGAATCTGGAGAATCAACCAGCTTTTTACTTGTCTTGTAACCTTAATTGTTGACCCCTATTAATTATTGCGCAAACTACGAGACATGATTGGAAATTTCAACACCCTAACTTGACAGTCGGTTTCAATTTTCAATACTTTTTTATTAAAGAAAATATATATGTGAGGGAAATTGAATCCCAAAACTTAATTTAATTGAAAAAAAAAAAAAAAAACTTAATTTTCAATAGCTCATTCTATATACATGTTTTG
This sequence comes from Quercus suber, assembly GCF_002906115.3. Taxonomy (NCBI): domain Eukaryota; kingdom Viridiplantae; phylum Streptophyta; class Magnoliopsida; order Fagales; family Fagaceae; genus Quercus; species Quercus suber. The sequence goes on along the minus strand of NW_027069514.1, from coordinate 1,056,587 downwards.
TCTACTCAAAAAAAGAAAAAAAAAAGTCTATACATGTTTTGCAAGTTGTTTCTTGTATCTTATGTGCCGGTTTGGATAGCTAGTAAAGTTGCGTTGCGTTTCACTTGTTGCATTTTCTCTTTTTTTTTTTTGTTGGCTTTTTTGACTTTGGGGACAAAATTCACTGTGCATACACTGTTTACGTACTGTTCACGTAATATTTAATATTAAAAGTGGGTCCCACAATACTATTAACATATTTAAAAATTATTTTGCTACAGTGTTTTCAGCAACAATCAATTTTTATTAACTTTCAACAATAATAAGTGCTATCCAAACGGACCTTATATAAAAAAAAAAATTGTTTCTTGTAAAAAGATTTTAAAGACTATCCCTTTAAGCTATAACATTAAATCAATAAATAATAAGAGGTGTTCAAAAAATTTTTTTTTTAGGCTTATAACAAATAGGGAGGAAATTTGAATCGAAATTATCTTTCACAATAGAAGTGTGAAATACCACAAAGTTGATAGCTGAGATGATTTTAAAAATGCCCATGAAGTGAAAATGTGATCTCTGATCAAGGTTCAAGAACATTAAATAATTTTAGGCTCCAAATATTCCCATTTTTATATGTTGTAAAAGGTAAAATTAAAATTTCAAAGCAAAAAAAAAAATTGTTTCTTGTAAAAAGATTTTAAAGACTATCCCTTTAAGCTATAACATTAAATCAATAAATAATAAGAGGTGTTCAAAAAATTTTTTTTTTAGGCTTATAACAAATAGGGAGGAAATTTGAATCGAAATTATCTTTCACAATAGAAGTGTGAAATACCACAAAGTTGATAGCTGAGATGATTTTAAAAATGCCCATGAAGTGAAAATGTGATCTCTGATCAAGGTTCAAGAACATTAAATAATTTTAGGCTCCAAATATTCCCATTTTTATATGTTGTAAAAGGTAAAATTAAAATTTCAAAGCAAAGAGATTTTTTTTTTTTTTCTGGGGGGCTGAATAAAAAGCAAAGTGAATTAGTTTAAGTGAGAACTAAAACTTAACAGTTGACAGTCATATGATATCCCATATATGAAATTAAGAATGGGGGTTAGGCTGTTGAGTCTCAATCCAACTACTTAGAGTCTTATTTAATGTCACGTTTGCAACTAGTTGTCTAGAAAAGGAAAGAATAAAAAGACAAGGTAAGGTAACCTTTTGAAGAAGAATTAGCTTCACTCACTTAACAATAAATATGTAGGTGCACAATAAATTACACACCACTATTAGAAGAAGAAGAAACTGGACCCCTACCAATACGATGTCGTTTCTTCATTAAAATTTAATGCATTTTCGGCGCACATTTTGGATCGTGGAAGTGGGGAGCTTTTGCCCGTCTATCACGGGTTGTGTCTGCTGACCGTACAGATCTACGTACTTTCAGATCTGAACCGTCCAGTTGTAACGATCCGTTAAAGTAGCGATAGTGATGGTCTTGTCACGTGAGAACTCTGTCGGTGCTCTTATAAAAAGTTCCTTATCCTCAAAACACCCTCACCCTTCTCGTGATATTACATTACAGGCATTACCTTTACCGTAGTATTTTATTTTAATATTTTCTAATTCAAATTTTTTTTTTTTGGTCTCCAGCTATTTGATTTTGCCGACAAATACAGAGGCAAATATGATAGCAGTATCTCTGTGGCCCAGAAGTACTACCAATCCATCAGTGGTTACAATGTAAGTTTTTTATTTTTTACATAAACCATGTTTGGTGTCACATAATTTTTAATTTTTAATAACGTAACATTAAATACACTTTAGATTTGTAATATTTAATCTAAACCATAAATTGAATTGATAAGAGAAAGGTTTTGAATTAATTTTGAAGACTTGCTAATGCAATAATAGTGTATCTGTAGTATGTTTATATTGATTTGATTTTTTTGGCGTGTAGGATGAGTTGCTATGGGCTGCTGCATGGTTGTACCAAGCAACTGACAACCAGTACTACTTGAACTACCTTGGCAAAAATGGTGATGTTCTTGGTGGAACTGGATGGGGCATGAGTGAGTTCAGTTGGGATGTGAAGTATGCTGGGGTTCAAACACTTGTGGCCAAAGTAAATAATTCATGAACTGAACATTAACTATTCTTCAAAAATATGTTACATGTCAATAAGGACTTCATTGTATGACAATTTGTTAATCAAAACCTCAACCATGTAACTGTAGTGAAAAATTTGAATACCTAAGTGTATGACTAATTGGTTTTTCTATTCCCTTGCAGTTCCTAATGCAAGGAAAAGCTGGTGGCTATGCATCAGTTTTTGAAAAGTACCAAGAGAAGGCAGAATCCTTCATGTGCAATTGCCTTGGAAAGGGCAATAAGAATGTTCAGAAGACTCCCGGTGGCCTTATCTATCGCCAGAATTGGAACAACATGCAATTTGTGACTAGTGCATCTTTTCTGACTGCTGTCTACTCTGATTATCTTTCTTCTGCTGGAAGAAACATGAATTGTGCTTCTGGCAATGTTTCACCGACTGAGCTTATCTCCTTCTCCAAACAACAGGTAATTCAATCATATTGTGCAAATTCTACATTGTTTTTGTTGAATTGGGCTTTGATTATATCACAAGTAATAAACGTGTTATCGAGTTATGTGAAGTATATAATTGATGTTATGCAATGTTAAAACTCTCAGGTGGACTACCTTCTTGGGGACAATCCAAGAGCCACAAGTTACATGGTGGGATATGGAAACAATTACCCACAACAAGTTCACCACAGGGCTTCCTCAATTGTTTCCATCAAGGTTAACCCTTCATTTGTCAGTTGCCGAGGGGGTTATGCCACTTGGTTCAGCAAAAAAGCAAGCGATCCCAATCTCCTTGTTGGTGCAGTCGTTGGTGGACCTGATGCCTACGACAACTTTGCTGATCAAAGAGACAATTATGAGCAAACTGAGCCTGCTACCTACAACAATGCTCCTCTTTTCGGTTTATTGGCACGACTAAGTGGTGGTCATGGCGGGTATAACCAGCTCCTTCCAGGTAAATGCACTATAACATGATCATCTCTAAAATTCACTTACTCATATTGCCTTATTATGAGCATTTAATCAAGATATTTGATGGATAAATTTTCTTACAGCGGTTGCCCCAGCACCTAAACCTGTTGTTACCCAACCAAAGCCAACTCCACAACCCAAAGTTACTCCAGCTCCAGGTACACTTTGACCTCTCATGGGCCTTGGAATTTACCAAATTTGTTTAGAGATGAGCTTAACTTATTTTTAAGTGTGTATTGGAAAGTAAGGTCTAACTGAGGATTATGTTTTGCAGCAGCATCTTCTGGCCCAATTGCCATAGAACAGAAGTTGACAACTTCATGGATTGCAAATGGGAAAAATTACTACAGATATTCCACAATTGTGACAAACAAGTCTGCTAAGACACTGACAGATCTCAAGCTTTCAATATCCAAGCTTTATGGTCCTATGTGGGGACTTACACAGTCCGGTGATTCCTATGTTTTTCCATCATGGCTCACCTCTTTAGCTGCTGGAAAGAGTCTTGAGTTTGTCTACATTCATTCTTCTTCTCCAGCAGACGTATCTGTCTCAAGCTATACTTTGGCCTAAGAAACAAACTAAGATACACAAAGAAGGTTCACACAGTTTATGGGAAGGTTCACACAGTTTCTGGGGTTGTAATCTAAGAATTGTGCAGCTATACAAATGCAGTCCAGAAAGGTCTTTTTCTTTTTCTTTTTCTTTTTCTTTTAAAATTTTCATCTTTACTTGTTGATTTGGGATCTTAGTAGGGTTTTAGATGAAAGTAGGATAAATAAGTCTGAAGCTTGGAGGGAGAAAGGAGCGAAGAGAGGCGATTTAAAAAGTGTGCTCATCCTCTTTCTTCTCCAGTTCATTACTTATATAGAGCGATCTGAGAGAGGGGCAGTGCAAGAGTGACGATTGAGAAGTAAAGAAAATGACTTCTCAATATATTTCAAGTTTTTACTTTCTTTGTACTTCAAAGAAGCTTTGGGTGTCGGTTTTTGTTGTGATGATGTTGTAAGCTTTGCAACATTTCTTGTTTCCTATATGTTGTAAGCTTTGCAACAATTCTTGTTTTCCATATGAATATAGTTTGAGTAACATTATCTCCATTTACTTGTGTAATTGAGAAATTGTGATGACTTCTGTTAATGGCTTCATTTTGATTTCTTATGGTCTTATGGAGTTCATGAATTATCAATAGAGATAGTTACCAAGATATTGCTGATACCATGTTTCAAAATTAATTGCTTCTTTAGTAGTCCAATAATACAAAAATCCACTTTTAGAAAATGTATTGTTGGGTGCCTCTTCTGTGGAGCTGATTAGCTCAACAAAGACAATTAACAGATAACTACTCAATTAGTAACGTGCCAATGCGATAATTACTTTTTCATGTGTGTATGCTAATTCATTAATTGCCGATACCAACGGGGAAAACTGAAAAGTTACACGTTGGGGTTCTATGCCAAACTTGATGAAAGAAGTAATTGTTACATGAACAGGACAGATGGTATAACACATGTATTGCTCCTATATCAACACACTTGGAACTGCAAAGTGTGTTTATCCTTAAGATGACAGAAATCACTTAAATTCCCAAAACAGTCAGAAATAATTACCTTGAATTTGTGCTAAAACATTTTGGGTAAAAACTAATAAGTTACATGTTGGGGTTCTATACCAAACTTGATGAAACAAGTAATTGTCTGATTGAACAGGATAGACAGTATAAACACATATATTGCTCCTATATCAACGCAATTGGAAGTTGGAAGTTGAAACTGCAAGGTGAGTTTATCCTTGAGATGACAGAAATCACTTAAATTTCAAAAACAATCAGAAATAATAATCTTGAATTCGTGCGAAAACATTTTTCTTCTGGTGACGAGGCATGTGGGTATTTATAATATACTCTTTTAACGGGTGAGGATCAAAGCAATGGGCGGGCACTGGATTTGTGGCTTGTGTCAATCAATACCATTGCGCCCAACAGGATGGTATCAAGAATTGTGAATGTGATTTTGGTGTCATTGGCTGCAAAAGCATCCTATATAAGGCCATCGGCTGTAAAGAAAATTATTTACAGAGTCACCGAAACTTGTCCAGAGCTTCAGGCTTTAAAGGAAGGTTGTTGAGGAGAGATATGATCAAATTTGCAACCGTTTGATGACTGTATACAATGGGAATCTCTCAATATTGCATCATTCTTCTTTGATCTTGTTGAACCTTCTTCTAAGATCATTCGTATGGATTAGGCTTTCCATACATGCACCACTTGTTGAGAATATAACAAGTGAGAAGCCTTCAATTTAGACCAAAGTTTAAGCCTAAAAATTTAAGTTTATTATTTAATTCAAAAGTTGTTTATTTTTCCTCACGTGTATACCCAAACAGCCCTGTACATTCATTTAACAACTCTAGCAGTACAGCATTGAAGTTTACCAGAAAAAGAGATCAATGATATCATATCGATAAAAGAGATCAATGATATCATATCTATATTAACAAGAATTGCAGTAGTTCTACTTCTTCGACTCCACTACTATGACATTGATATTGTCACTTCTTCAACTCCACTACTATGACACTGATATTATCATTGCTCCCCCGAGACATTGCCAGCTCTGCTAGAATTGCTGCAGCATCTCCAGCAGTACTTTCACTCGACACCTCTGAAATCCTCCGCTTGATTTGGCCATCAAGACATCTTCTTACGACCTCGCAGGCAAACTCGTTTGAGACAACATCCCATAGACCATCACTGGCTATTACAAGGAAGTCATCTAACTCAGTTCGCTCTGTGACAGTGACCTCTGGTTCGGATATCACATATGGCCTCAAATAGTGATCTCCTGCATCATATCAAAGTCAAAACTATAATCAAACATATGAATATAGGAGGTGGAACAAGTACATACGTAACTTGGGCACATACCTATAGATCTTGAAGTAGCAAGTACACCAAGGACACGAGAGCCATTCCAGTTTAAGATCCTTCCTCCTGCTGCTTCCACTCTCTCCATTTCATCAGCTCTGTCCGGCTGCACAAGAAGTAATTGTGATTCCCATTAGTTTTTTCTAAGAAGGTTTCAAGTGAAATGGCTTTTGATAAAGTTCCAAGTTGCAACTCTGTGCAACGATATGATTCTACAAATTTTGTGGGTTTACCTCTGACAAGGGTGTTTTCAGAAAGAAGTACACTCGTTACATACGAGGAAGCCAATGGCTCCATTTAGCCCGTCAGCTTCACATGTATGTACGGAAGTATGAAAGCGACTATGCCATTGGCCGACGACCCCACTTCAATACCCGACGACATCTACACGAAATGACGGAACGAGAGGCCAACGGGAAGAAAGAAGCCGACGGGAATAAAAGAGCGTGATGGGTCAGCGTGGCTTTGCTTGGCCTCCATTAATATCTATGTAAGGAAATATCTTATACCACATGGTTAACCCTAGTCAAGGGAATCCCTATTAGGAAGGGATCCTGCAAAATATATGCATTACTGAGGATCTTCCCTATAAGGAAAAAAACCCTCTCTGCCAAAAAACGAATGTCAACTCTACACCATTATAAAAACTCCAAAGCCCTTACAAATCGAGGTACGCATAATTTACCCTAGTTTTGATACTCTAGAATTGTGAAAGTTCTCTAACTTAATATTCGAAGGATATTTGGTTGGTACCACACTAGTACTCTCTACAAAGTCTTCTTTGTTTCTGTTTTGTAGGTTTTGTTTAGAGCATGTGAGGACCGTGTGGCTCACTGACAATTTTTGGTATCATCAACCTCTTTGCACTTGTTACCTTTAATTTTAGTTGCATACAGGTTGTATGCAAGCCTATGCACAGACCTCGCGTCAAGGGAGTGGGGGTCTATTGTCCATCCCATCTCACCCCTTTCCTTGATATGTCCGTGAAAAAGATTTATGCGAAACTTTTGTGTAAAGCACAATTCACTTGTTATAGCTATTAGGAAAGCAAAGGGAAGATTCTGGAATTGAAGAATTTCTGTATATTGCATTAATTGAAGAACCATTGCAAAGCTATGTATATATATACAAGAGAAAAGAAAATAGGGGAAGCGAAATAACTAACTACCAGAATTTTCTCTAAGCCTAACTAATAGAACTAACCACACACCAAAGTTTAAGCCTAAAAATTTAAGTTTATTATTTAATTCAAAAGTTGTTTATTTTTCCTCACGTGTATACCCAAACAGCCCTGTACATTCATTTAACAACTCTAGCAGTACAGCATTGAAGTTTACCAGAAAAAGAGATCAATGATATCATATCGATAAAAGAGATCAATGATATCATATCTATATTAACAAGAATTGCAGTAGTTCTACTTCTTCGACTCCACTACTATGACATTGATATTGTCACTTCTTCAACTCCACTACTATGACACTGATATTATCATTGCTCCCCCGAGACATTGCCAGCTCTGCTAGAATTGCTGCAGCATCTCCAGCAGTACTTTCACTCGACACCTCTGAAATCCTCCGCTTGATTTGGCCATCAAGACATCTTCTTACGACCTCGCAGGCAAACTCGTTTGAGACAACATCCCATAGACCATCACTGGCTATTACAAGGAAGTCATCTAACTCAGTTCGCTCTGTGACAGTGACCTCTGGTTCGGATATCACATATGGCCTCAAATAGTGATCTCCTGCATCATATCAAAGTCAAAACTATAATCAAACATATGAATATAGGAGGTGGAACAAGTACATACGTAACTTGGGCACATACCTATAGATCTTGAAGTAGCAAGTACACCAAGGACACGAGAGCCATTCCAGTTTAAGATCCTTCCTCCATCTGCTTCCACTCTCTCCATTTCATCAGCTCTGTCCGGCTGCACAAGAAGTAATTGTGATTCCCATTAGTTTTTTCTAAGAAGGTTTCAAGTGAAATGGCTTTTGATAAAGTTCCAAGTTGCAACTCTGTGCAACGATATGATTCTACAAATTTTGTGGGTTTACCTCTGACAAGGGTGTTTTCAGAAAGAAGTACACTCGTTACATACGAGGAAGCCAATGGCTCCATTTAGCCCGTCAGCTTCACATGTATGTACGGAAGTATGAAAGCGACTATGCCATTGGCCGACGACCCCACTTCAATACCCGACGACATCTACACGAAATGACGGAACGAGAGGCCAACGGGAAGAAAGAAGCCGACGGGAATAAAAGAGCGTGATGGGTCAGCGTGGCTTTGCTTGGCCTCCATTAATATCTATGTAAGGAAATATCTTATACCACATGGTTAACCCTAGTCAAGGGAATCCCTATTAGGAAGGGATCCTGCAAAATATATGCATTACTGAGGATCTTCCCTATAAGGAAAAAAACCCTCTCTGCCAAAAAACGAATGTCAACTCTACACCATTATAAAAACTCCAAAGCCCTTACAAATCGAGGTACGCATAATTTACCCTAGTTTTGATACTCTAGAATTGTGAAAGTTCTCTAACTTAATATTCGAAGGATATTTGGTTGGTACCACACTAGTACTCTCTACAAAGTCTTCTTTGTTTCTGTTTTGTAGGTTTTGTTTAGAGCATGTGAGGACCGTGTGGCTCACTGACAATTTTTGGTATCATCAACCTCTTTGCACTTGTTACCTTTAATTTTAGTTGCATACAGGTTGTATGCAAGCCTATGCACAGACCTCGCGTCAAGGGAGTGGGGGTCTATTGTCCATCCCATCTCACCCCTTTCCTTGATATGTCCGTGAAAAAGATTTATGCGAAACTTTTGTGTAAAGCACAATTCACTTGTTATAGCTATTAGGAAAGCAAAGGGAAGATTCTGGAATTGAAGAATTTCTGTATATTGCATTAATTGAAGAACCATTGCAAAGCTATGTATATATATACAAGAGAAAAGAAAATAGGGGAAGCGAAATAACTAACTACCAGAATTTTCTCTAAGCCTAACTAATAGAACTAACCACACATGTGCTATCCACATGCTAATTACTAAAACTTATATACAGTATTACAAAGCTACATGTCTTATAGTTGTATAGTATAAAATAAAACAAATACTGTTCACTATCGTTTAAGTAGATTTGAGAACTTTCTTCTTCCCTTGATCTTTGATTTTGTCATGATCCTTTCTATCCTTCTTTGTACTATCTTGACACTCCCCCTCAAATGGAAGAGGGGCATGTATATTGACCATATTCAACTTGGACACAAGAAAAGAAAATTGATGAGCATTTAAGGCCTTTGTCAACAAATCTGCAATTTGGGAATTAGTTTTAACATGTAACATTATGATAAACCCTTCCAAAACCTTATCCCTCACTAGGTGACAATCTGTCTCAATATGTTTTGTCCTTTCATGGAAAACTGGGTTTGCAGCAATGTGAAGAGCTGCTTGACTATCACAGAACAGAAGAGCTGCTTGAGGGTGCTTGACTTGAATATCACTAAGCAAATACAAAAGCCAAATGACTTCACAAATAGCTATTGCCATGGCTCAACACTCTGACTCTCCTAAGGATCTTGAGACTGTTTGCTGCTTTTTATACTTCTAGGTTGATTAAAAGCTCACCAAGAAAGACACAAAACCCAGTTACAGACCTTCTAGTGTCAGGACAAGCAACCCAGTGTGCATCTGTGAAGGCTTTCAGGTGCAGGTCTGACTTGCTTGAAAAGAATAGACCCTGACCTGGTGTTGCCTTGAGGTACTGCAACACTTTATTGGATGCAGGTAATTGTGGTTCTCTAGGATATGCCATGAATTGACTTAATCGGTTCACTGCAAAAGTGATATTAGGTCTGGTTATGGTTAAGTACAAAAGCCTTCCTATAAGCCTCCTATAAGAGCTAGGATCTTGCAAAGCCTTACATTTATATTTACTGAGCTTGACATTTGGATCGATTGGAATCTTAGTTGGTTTACACCCTATCATGCCAGCATCTTTCAATAGTTCTAGTATGTACTTCCTTTGACACAAGCTAATGCCACTTGCTGTCCTTGCCACTTCAAGACCCAAAAAGAACTTTAAGTCACCTAAGTCCTTCAATTTAAATTGTTGATCAAGAACCTTTAACTCATCCACTGCATGCTGCTTGTCACTAGCAATTAAAATATCATCAACATACACTAAAAGAGCAATGAATGAAGTAGAAGTCTTCTTAGTAAACAAAGAGTAATCAACTCTAAATTGAGTAAAGCCTAGCATGACTAAAGCAGTGGAGAACTTAGAAAACCATTGTCTGGAAGCTTGTTTCAAATCGTACAATGATTTAACAAGCTTACATACAAGCCCCCTTTTGCTGCGGAAGCCTAGTGGAAGGGCCATATATACCTCTTCCTTCAAATCACCATGAAGGAAGGCATTGTTCACATCAAGTTGACATAGATACTAGCCTTGCACAGTAGCTACTGCAAGGAGGCATTTAACAAAAACCAACTTAGCAACAGAAGAAAAAGTCTCTAAATAGTCAAGGCCTTCCTTTTGAGTGAAGCCTTTAGCAACCAACCTGGCCTTATACCTCTCCACACTCCCATCAAACTTATATTTCACCTTATACACCCATTTACACCCAATAGTCTTCTTATGAGAATGTTAAGGAGTGAGAACCCAAGTATGGTTAGCTTCAAGGGCAGAAATCTCAACCGCCATAGCTTCTCTCCACTAGGGATCCTTAACTGCCTAGTGATAAAACTTAGGCTCCTCAATGGATGAAAGCATATTACAGAAATGCAAGTGTTTAAGTGATAACCTATGAGAAGACAAGTAGGAAGACAAAGGATGGACAGTACTAGAAGAGATTTGATTACACTGGTAAGCATCTAAATAAGCAGGCTTATGACTAACCCTAGTAGATTTTCTAAGGGAAACAAGCTGATAGAGGCAAAGAAGGGGAAAGATCAGGTAAAATAGCATGATGAACAATAGACATGGAATTGGACTGATCAGGGATAGCATCATGTTAATCAGCAGGCAAGGGAATTGTTAAAGAATAACTAAAATGGTAGAATGACTAGATAAGATACTCAGAGGTGTACTTGCAGAAAAAACCCAGGACTAGAGGAAACATCAAAGTCAGGATTACAAGAAGCAGGTAAAGGGATTGACAATGGAGGTGACTTAGACAACAAAGACTTATAAGATGGAGAAAAAGGAAAGATTGATTCATGAAAAATAACATCTCTAGAAATAGAGATCTTCCTAGTATGCAGATTAAGGACTTTGTAACTTTTCATATTGAAGAGGTAACCTAGGAAGACACAAGGAAGTGCTCTAAAGTCAAATTTCAACCTATGAATAGAATGAGTAGATATAAAACATAAACAACCAAAGACTCTAAAATGATCAAAAGAGGGTTGTTTATGAAAAAGGAGTTCAAAAGGAGACTTGTTATGTAACAAAGGGACAGGCAGTCTATTAATGAGGTAGGTGGCAGTAAGGATGCAATCACCCCAATAAGCAGAAGGAAGACTAGATTGGATTTTAAGAGACCTAACAACATTCAAAAGATGTTGGTACTTCCTTTCAACAACAGAATTTTACTGTGGTGTATAGGCACAACTCTTTTGATGCACAATACCATGAGCACTATAAAAATCAGGTAAAGAGAACTCAAGGGCATTGTCTGATCTGATGGCTTTAATACCAGTGTTAAATTGGGTGTAAACCATGTTACAAAATGAAGTTAAAAGATGTTTAACATCTGATTTAGCTTTCATGAGTTACACCCAAGTAGACCTAGTAGCATTATCAATAATCGTAAAGAAAAACTTAAAACCATCATGAGTGCAAATAGAATATAGACCCCAGACATCCACATGAATTAAGGAAAAAAGGTTCATTACACAGATTATTGTGAGAAGGAAAAGACAATCTCTTTTGCTTAGTCAAAGGGCAGATGGTACAAACATCAGTACATTGAGCAGAAAAAGAAGGCAATACATTTTGTAAAACTGAAATTCTACTCAAAGATGGATGGCCTAATCTAAAATGCCACAAGATTGGCATGTCTTTAGTAGAAACAGAAGAAGAAAAAACTGACTTGAAGGACTTGTGAATGGAAAGATGATCCGACAGAAAAGGTGTAGTCCTGGAAGTACTCTTCTGTAGCAGATACAAACCATTATGGACTTCACCCACTCCAATTGTCTTCCAACATGAAAGGTCCTGAATGAAACAACATTGAGATAGAAATACAAGACACAAAGGCAATCTTTGAGTAAGTTGACTGACAGACAAGAGATTGAATGAGAAAGAAGGAACACAAAGAACATGATCAAGACTAAGGGAATTAGAAAATTTAACAATGCTAATGTGAGTGACAGGTGTTGATTCACCATTAGGCAATTTAACAACACAATGAGAAACAGTGGTATAAGATTGAAAAAGAGAGACAAAACAAACTATATGATCACTTGCTCCTGTATCTATGACCCAAGTATCAACACCAAAGGCAGTTCAATTCACAAGTTTAGTAGAAATTATGGAGTGCTTGAGATTACCTGCTAGGGGTGTGGACTGAGAACGTGAAACTTGATTGAAAGCAACATTATTTGCCATGGTAACAGTGTTGGTCTGAGCATCAGTCCCTCCTATCATAGCAAGTAATTTCTGACATTGCTCCATTGTAAAAGGAAAGGCTTGTTGAGTGGTAACAGCAACAGATTCTTGAGCAGCATTAAAAGATGAAACTTGATTAGCCCTTGGCTTAATCTTGTAGCTAGGGGGTTAGCCATGGAGCTTGTAGCACTTCTCCATGGTGTGATCACGCAATCCACATTGGCTGCAAGTGGGCTTTTCCTTACCTTTCTTGAAGGTCTTGGAATCAAGATTCATGGTCTTTGCTGCAAGTGTTGTGGACTCCACAAAAGGACCATTGTTGCTACCATGCCCAACTAATCTTTGCTTCTCATCTTGAATCAACAAGGAGTACACTTTCTCAATCGATGGAATAAGATCCATCAACAAGATTTGTCCCCAGATGTGAGAGAAAGAATCATTGAGACCCATCAAAAGTTGCATAATAGCTTCCTTGTGATGAATATTAGAGATCTTCTCATTCACATGGCACACACACTTTTCACAAGAATAGGTAGGAAGAGGTTCATAATTCTATATTTCATCCCACATAATTGAAAGATTGGTGAAGTACTCAGTCATAGACAGCTCACCTTGAGAAAAACTTGCTAGATCCTTCTACAATTGATAAACCCTAGGTCCACTACCCAGAGAAAACATGTTTTGAAGCTTTTTCCAAACTTCCTTAGCATTCTTATGATACACCATGCTTGTAGCAATCTTAGGAGAAACACAGTTGATGATCCAAGAAACCACAATATCATTGCATCATGCCCAGCTTTGAACCAAGAAAGGAACTTTCTCCATGGCTGAAGTCAAAGAAGCTGATCCATTAATCAACCAAAACTTGTTCTTGATCCTAAGACCTCTTTCCATAGATCGTGTCCATGTAGGATAGTTTTCACCTCCAATCAATGGTTGTGAAACTAATATCGCACTAGGACTTTCAGCAAGATGAAGAAAGAATGGATGCGATTCGTCAATGGTGATGCTTGTAGAAGCTTGATTAGAGGAAGCCTCGAGATTCTAAAGAAAAAAACCCTAACTTTTGGGAAAAAGGAATTGAGAAATTTGTTTGAGAAACTTAAGCAGAAGCCAAAAATTGTTGTGATACCATATTAGGAACACAGAGAAAGAAGATTCTAGAATTGAAGAATTTCTATATATTGTATTAATTGAAGAACCATTACAAAGCTATGTATATATATACAAGAGAAAAGAAAACAAAGGAAGCAAAATAACTAACTACCAGAATTTCCTCCAAGCCTAACTAACAGAACTAACCACACACGTGCTATCCACATGCTAATTACTAAAACTTATATACAGTATTACAAAGCTACATGTCGTATAGTTGTATAGTATAAAATAAAATAAATACTGTTCTCTGTCATTTAAGCAGATTTGAGAACTTTCTTCTTTCCTTGATCTTTGATTTTGTCATGATCCTTTCTATCCTTCTTTGTACTATCTTGACAATAGCATTATGTTGCAACAAATCAATACCACCTTAAGTTACTAAATAAGAAAACAAAGGTCATACTACATAGTACAATACTTGGTCTACTTCTATATATTGGTTCACCACATCATCTTGACATCACAAAATGCAAAAGAAAACTATAGAATGATTCATATTGTGATACTGCTACATTCAATTCCAATGAAATTGTAATCTGCTATGTGGATTTATTAAAGCTGGTTAACACACACACACACACACACACACACACTTGTCTCCATCAATGTAGACTCAAACAATGAATTATAGCGTTGTATAACAAAAAATTACTGCGACAATGACCAATTCAAAGAAGAAAAAAAGTGAGAAAAGAAGAATTTTAACACTTATAGGGACATTGTCATTGGAATAAGCTCCATATAGCACACACCTTTTGGTTTTCCAATATTTTAGGTTACTAAAACCTATAGTCATGCTCTGAATTTTGAAATGCTGACAAAATTTTCCCATTATGTATCCTAGCATCTTATAGTGTAAAGGTGTTGACTTCTAAGCTACTATCAGCTAAAAATATAAGGGTATTAGATACAGTCTAATGCTTGATGAAGTTCAAAATTGTCATGGTTGCATTATCTAGAACTGAAAATTTGCAATGACAAGCCACTTTGTGGGTGTGAAATGGTAATCCTTGTAGATTGGCAAACTCAACTAGAGACCCAATACTGACCCTAGTCTTAAACAGCTCCCTCAACCACCCTTTTTTTCTTTTTCTTTTTTAAATCATTGCAGTTCACTTGAACTATATATATGGTCCATACCGATACCTTGATAGAAATTACCATCTGAAATCAAATTCATATAGTTCCCCCCCCCTCCTAAAATTTATATGGGAATCAAATTAATATTAAATAAATATATAAATTATTACCTTAGTTATTTTTCTTTCTTATACCTGCATTAATTAAATCTCATCTTGAGCAGTGTTTTTCTCAAACAATAAATCTATTGTCACAACAAATTTCACTTCTTTTTTTTTTTTTTCCCTAGAACGATTGAGTTGACAAATTAAAATTATTATAAAAGTGATAATCTCATATGATAGTGAAGTATTAATTATAATAAATATCATAATTCAGATTCAACATTTTTTTACAAAAAATTTCACAACTGTTAAAGTAGCAGCCAACCTAAGTAATGAACCTATGAATGTGAACGATTTCAATTATTGTGAAGTTCATTATAAAACCGCCGCGCACCCTTGGTGCGGTGGTCACTCCACATGTATAAATACTTGTGGGGTGTTGGGGGTAAGGGTCGGAGTTTAAGTATCTAAGAGAGAGTTTCACACACACACACACACACACACACATACACACACACACACACACACATATATATATATATACTTAGATTAGGTTAGAATAGAAATTCTATCTTGTTTAAAAAAAAGTTTATTATAAAAAAAAGTTATGTCCGTGACATTACTAAATTAATGATCCGTTTGGATTAAGGGAGAGTAGAGTAAACTCAGTAGAATAAAGTAAAATTGGCCCAATTAGCTTATTAACTCTATAATTTGCCACGTTTGTTAAATTAGAAAGAATATGAAATTTGCCACTTCACCTTATGATCACGTGACAGTGGCACGGCGACACCGTCGCGACAAAGGATAGCTCTCGAGTCTCCACAATTAGCCACCACTACCTTCTCCTTCCCAACCACCACCACCATTGCCATGGACCCCGCCATCTCCACCTTCGCCCCACCACCACCACCGCAACCACCTCCAGTCCTCACCTCCTTATCCATCTTCCAAAAGCACGACCTTATCACCTTCTCCCACTCCACCACCACTCCCCCTCCCTCCTCCACCACCACCACCACCTCCTTCTCCAGCATCGCGTGCATCCTCTCCTTACATGCACTTGCCACCCTGGCCCCACCGTGCCCATCGTACACTCCGAAAAAATCGTACGGGTTTCCCGCCACAGAAACAAACTCGTGCACCACCTTCATCGCGTCCTCCATCATTCTCTGCCTTCCGATCACCGATATCAAACCTGAAAACAACTCCAAGTTGAACTTTACGACGTCGTTTTTGGCCTTCGGTTCTCTCTTTCTTCTCTTGTGTATAAATCCATACATTTTCACATTATGACTTTGTTTTTCTGACAACAAATCAAACGAGGACTTAGATGTGGATTCAAATTTAAAGAGAAAGGGAATGAGGGAAATCTGAGCCTATGGATGAAGAGACTGTTTGGATGTGCGCCACCTTTTGTCGTTAGACGGTGGTCTTTTAACGGGTGAGGTTGGATTTTTTTTGGGGTTTAAGGAAGATGTGGACAAATGTGATTGTTTCGGAGTGTACATGTGGCAAATATCGAGTGCATGTGATTAGGGATTTTGGCGAGAGATATGATTTTGGGTGATCTGGTATGGACGTGTGGTTTTTAGAACGATAACATGGTGTTTTGGTATTGAATGCGGTGCAGTGGCCAGTGGTCACTACTACCGCTCTGCATGTCATGGAAACATCTCAAAAGAAGAGAAATACTGGGGACTAGAGGTACACTATATTTTTGCAGCAAAAGTAAGAGCATTCGCATCAAGTTTCTTCAAACTATTCTATTTTACCATTTCAAAACCTACTTTATTATTTATACAATATCATTTTACAATATACTTAGCATCCCAACTTTTATTTTCCTATTCTACTTATTAAAATAATATATCTACACAATAAAATATATTTTTTCTTTTTTGTTTTTTTTCCAATTTTCTCCTCACACACATATGTACCTTCCTTCAACCTCTAGCACTGTGCCTTCACTGCCCAGTTACCACCACCGCGCCTCCACCATGCCCACCACGCCACCACTGGCCACCTTCCACTGGAACAAAAACCCATATTAAAAAAAAAAAAAACCAAGCTTCACAACAGAAAAAAAAAAAAAACACAAAAAACACAAAAAAAAAAAAAAAAAATTGTCACAACAAATTTCATTTCTTCTTTTTTTTTCTTTTTTTTTTTCCCTAGAACGATTGAGTTGACAAATTAAAATTATTATAAAAGTGATAATCTCATATGATAGTGAAGTATTAATTATAATAAATATCATAATTCAGATTCAACATTTTTTCACAAAAAATTTCACAACTATTAAAGTAGCAGCCAACCTAAGTAATGAGCCTATGAATGTGAACGATTTCAATTATTGTGAAGTTCATTATAAAACCGCCGCGCACCCTTGGTGCGGTGGTCACTCCACATGTATAAATACTTGTGGGGTGTTGGGGGTAAGGGACGAAGTTTAAGTATCTAAGAGAGAGTTTCACACACACACACACACACATATATATACTTAGATTAGGTTAGAATAGAAATTTTATCTTATTTAAAAAAAAAAGTTTATTATAAAAAAAAGTTATGTCCGTGACATTACTAAATTAATGATCTATTTGGATTAAGGGAGAGTAGAGTAAACTCAGTAGAATAAAGTAAAATTGGCCCAATTAGCTTATTAACTCTATAATTTGCCACGTTTGTTAAATTAGAAAGAATATGAAATTTGCCACTTCACCTTATGATCATGTGACAGTGGCACGCCGACACCGTCGCGACAAAGGACAGCACTCGAGTCTCCACAATTAGCCACCACTACCTTCTCCTTCCCAACCACCACCACCATTGCCATGGACCCCGCCATCTCCACCTTCGCCCCACCACCACCACTGCAACCACCTCCAGTCCTCACCTCTTTATCCATCTTCCAAAAGCACGACCTTATCACCTTCTCCCACTCCACCACCACTCCCCCTCCTTCCTACACCACCACCACCACCTCCTTCTCCAGCATCGCGTGCATCCTCTCCTTACATGCACTTGCCACCCTGGCCCCACCGTGCCCATCGTACACTTCGAAAAAAACGTACGGGTTTCCCGCCACAGAAACAAACTCGTGCACCACCTTCATCGCATCCTCCATCACTCTCTGCCTTCCGATCACCGATATAGAACCTAAAAACAACTCCAAGTTGAACTTTACGACGTCGTTTTTGGCCTTCGGTTCTCTCTTTCTTCTCTTGTGTATAAATCCATACATTTTCACATTGTGACTTTGTTTTTTTGACAACAAATCAAATGAGGCCTTAGATGTGGATTCAAATTTAAAGAGAAAGGGAATAAGGGAAATCTGAGCCTATGGATGAAGAGACCGTTTGGATGCGCGCCACCTTTTGTCGTTAGACGGTGGTCTTTTAATGGGTGAGGTTGGATTTTTTTTGGGGTTTAAGGAAGATGTGGGCAAATGTGATTGTTTCGGAGTGTACATGTGGCAGATATCGAGTGCATGTGATTAGGGAGTTTGGCGAGAGATATGATTTTGGGTGATCTGGTATGGACGTGTGGTTTTTAGAATGATAACGTGGTATTTTGGTATTGAATGCGGTGCAGTGGCCAGTGGTCACTACTACCGCTCTGCATGTCATGGAAACATCTCAAAAGAAGAGAAATACTGGGGACTAGAGGTACACTATATTTTTGTAGCAAAAGTAAGAGCATTCACATCAAGTTTCTTCAAACTATTCTATTTTACCATTTCAAAACCTACTTTATTATTTATACAATATCATTTTACAATACACTTAGCATCCAAACTTTTATTTTCCTATTCTACTTATTAAAATAATATATCTACACAATAAAATATATTTTTTCTTTATTGTTTTTTTCCAATTTTCTCCTCACACACATATGTACCTTCCCTCAACCTCTAGCACTGCACCTTCACTGCCCAGTTACCACCACCGCACCTCTACCATGCCCACCACGCCACCACTGGCCACCTCCCACTGGAACAAAAACCCATATTAAAAAAAAAAAAAGAAGTCCCTAATCGAGGCATCTTCCCTCAAGGGCTCGCCATGGAGCATAGGTGTAGGGAGCAAGCCTCGGGTTTCGAGGACTGAGTGGTTGTCCTTTCTACCACTTGTTGAGGCCCATGGCTAACCTTTTGCTGCTTCGCAGCTCGTTGAACTTGTCTTCCTGAATTGGATGAGATCTCCCAGTCTCCATCACTTCCTTATCTTTTGGCTCTCTCCTCCTCTTTGGATCATTAGGTTCGACCCAGTTGGTTGGAATGATTGAGGAGGGTGAAGAGGGGATTAGGAGGGGAGGAGGGAGTTTGGGTTGAGTTGACTTCCCCGGTGCTCCCTTTCCAGGCTGGCCTTTGATCAAGTCCATCAAACTCCTCTGACTCTTTCTCTGGATGCCCATTTTGTCAGAAATCACCTCGGGAGATAGGAGTTGATTGAATACTTCAAACTCGTTTGCAGAATCCAAAACTCTACAACTCCCTCTGAAGTTTGTTTTTCTTCTTCTTCTTCTTCTTCTTCTTCTTCCTCCTTCCCTTCCTGAAGAATGGAGGCGAGATAAAGCTCCTACAGAAGGAATAGCAACAAATAACGGCTGAGTAAAAGGGGTACCTTCAGGAATCGGAACGCCCTTGGGAACAATAAATCCTTCAAAGCTACATGATGCAGTGAACTGAGGATCTTTGGCCTTTATCATGCACTTGGGAGCTTGAAATGCTTTGGAAATAGGTTTATACCTAAGGATTATGTGTGCCGCCCTTAGTTGGCCGTCAGATGGGTTCACATACACCTCAGATCGCAAGATTCTTTTAAACTCTCCCTGTTGACTAGACTGAACTGAGGTCGGGTAGCGTGCTTGTCTGCAAAATCATTAAAACAGGAGGAAAATTTTGTTAGAAATAGAGATAACGTGAATTAAAGAATAAATCCAAACTATATAGGCTTATAGCCAGAAACCCTACCTGGTTTTCCCTTTAGTCAAATAGGGTAAACCATCATGCCACTTCCCAGAAAAGATTAAAAAGTCATCTTTTAATCCCTTATTCGATGTAGGCATTGGATTAACCTTACTTCAGGATGCTAGACTTAAGATAGTAACCCTGACCCTTCAGATGATTAAGATTGTACATCCAATTCACATCGTGATGGGTCAGACCTAAGTTCATCCTCTCATTTAGGGCTTCTATACTCCCTAGCACCCTGAACATATTTGGGGCACATTGTGTGGGAGATAACTAAAGAATCTAAGATAACTTCTAGTGAGATTACCATAGGAATAGTCATCTCTCCTTATAAAAGCGATCATAGGGATGACCACTTCTCCCATTTTCCTATCGTTTACCCACATTTCTGGGGAAGCATATCTCATGCCCACTGTTGGGAGAATCCTATACTTAGCTCTAAATATCTTTATATCCTCTTCGGACTCACCAAACTCTTGAACCTACCCATTTATGAGGTGTGGAGAAGTGAGAAGAGAGACAGGTTCAGTGAATACACGCTAGTGTGATTTTTGTAACTGAAAAGAGAGTTGATTTGAAAAGCTTTTATAGTGGCGCAGAAATTGTAAGCAGGAAAAGTCCCGCTCATAAATACTGAAGATCCTCCACCGTTAGATTTATATCTTGCTGTTGAACGTGGGGACAAAAAAGCCGTCATCATTTAATAATGGCGTGCTCCTGATGCTGAAGTGTGAGGAGCGTGCCTTGGGCAGGTAGAAAGGCGTTTGAAGATTGGGAAGTCCACGAAAGGGTAAGGGCAAGATATCAAAATCTCCCTTTTTCTGAGGTGACAAAAAGTGAGATTTTGAGGACTATTGTGGGGCGGTTATCCAAAAAGATGATGTGGAAATTGTAGAAAATGGGCTTGTGGCCCAATAGCCCAGTCCGAGGACATTCGCTTGGCCGAGATGGTTAAAGAAAGATATTGTGGGAGTAGAATAAGAAAAAGGGATGGAAGTCATATATAGTGGCCCAAAACGCGTCGAGGATAAGATCCACCTCGGATATCATAATCCGAGGTGGATGTAACTATCTCACTATTCAGGGTACTCCGCAAATTGTATTAGAACTGGAAAGTGAATATAGAACAAATGAGAGAACCGGGAGAGATAACAAATATCTTCTAAAGCTACTACCTCTACATTAAATGCTTCCAACTAACTCTCTGGGCATTAATGTGGAGGTGATGCCTGAACAGTAACCAAGCAGCTTTATGGCTGTGAGCGAAAGTTCCGGGAGGTCTGGATGGGACAGAAAGGAGTTCCCAGAATAGAACCTACACTGTACGGTGAGAATGGGGTGAGGAACGTGGTTTATAACTTGAAAATGGATGACATTAGAGAAAAAAAAGGAAAGGAGGAAAAAAGATAGAACCCAGAAAGATATCCCCTAAGACCTAGTCGAGGAGAGTTTTTTCATTTGATTAGTTTGAAGCGTCCTTTGCTGCACAATGATCATGACCTTTTCTATTGAATGGAACTAGGTTTTTACCCACTCTTTAAAAATTTATTGTTTGGGCTTTTGGGTTAGAAACCCATCCTTCTGGGTCCGATCCAATTTGAGTCCCTACACTATCTAAATAATTATTTTACTTTTAAAATTAATTAATTAATTAATTTAAATTATTAATTTACTATTAATTAATTTACTATTTTTAAAATTAAATTATAATTTTTTTATTTTTTTAGAAAAAATAATAATAATTTTTTTTCCCATAAAAAGTTTGTAAAAATATTCTACACCAATGCATCTAGAGTATTCGCTTACTTTTTTCAAAAATAGTGGCTTAAATAGGAGCCCATAATAAANTATATGCCTCGTACCTCTGTGAAGGGTCAAGTTCTCACCGACCTGGTAGCTAAATTTGCTGAAGGCCTTGAAGAAGAAATAGAAGCGAGCCCATATGGCATGGATGAAAAATCAGTTGGCCTTGTCTCCGTGCAACATGCCTTATCTTGGAAAGAGAATGTGGATGGAGCAGTAAACCAGCGGGGGTCAGGAGTGGGGCTGGTTCTGATATCTCCTAAAAAGGTCACTATCGAGAAGTCTTTGAGGTTGGGATTCTCAGCTACTAACAACGAAGCAGACTATGAAGCTTTATTAATGGGGATGACGATGGTCAAGAAACTAGGTGGAAAAATAGTGGAGATTTTCTCGGACTCGAGACTGGTCGTGGGCCAGGTTAGAGGGGAGTTAGAAGCTCGGGACACAAGAATGCAGGAGTACATGGGCCAGGTTAGGCGTATGCAAGTAAATTTTGAAGTAACCTATGTCCCTAGGAGCGGAAATGCCCATGCAGACTCTTTGACTACCCTTGCTACCTCCTCGGCGCAAAACTTGCCCCGAGTGATAATGGTTGAAGACTTAAACGTACCCACCCCAGTAACAGGGGACTCGCTTCAGGTCAATCATATCAATTCGGCGTGTAGTTGGATGGATCCTATATTGTTATTCTTTGAGAAGGATATACTGCCCGAGGACAAATCGGAAGCTGAAAAGATACGACGAAAAACTCATTGTTTTTGGCTGTCCGAGGACAAAAAGTTATACAAACACTCTTTCTCTGGGCCATATCTGCTTTGTGTACACCCCGAAGCCTCAGAGGCACTTCTAGAAGAGCTACATGAAGGGATTTGTGGGAATCACACTGGAGGAAGGTCTTTATCTCACCGGGCAATTACTCAGGGGTATTGGTGGCCAGGCATGCAAAAAGAAGCACATGAATATGTTAGGAAGTGTGATCAATGTCAAAGATTCGCACCAAACATCCATCAACTGGGAGGAGTTCTTAATCCTCTTTCTAGTCCTTGGCCTTTTACTCAGTGGAGCTTGGATATCGTTGGTCCTTTCCCTAAAGTGGTAGGAAATAGGAAATATCTGCTAGTCGGCACAGACTATTTTACAAAGTGGGTCGAAGCTAAGCCTCTGGCTAATATCAGGGATGTGGATGTCAAGAGGTTTGTCTGGAAAAATATCATTACTCGATTCGGGGTTCCTCAAGCTCTCATCTCGGATAATGGTCTTCAATTTGACAGCAAGGCTTTTAGAAAGTATTATTCCAATCTAGGGATAAAGAACAGATATTCCACTCTAGCCTATCCATAAGGAAATGGGCAAGCCGAGGCTATTAACAAGGTCATAGTGGGTGGGCTTAAAAAAAGGTTGGATGATGCAAAGGGAAAATGGGTGGAGGAGCTGCCACATGTTCTCTGAACGTATCGAACAACACCTCGACGGTCAACAGGCGAAACCCCATTTTCAATGACGTACGGGGCTGAGGCTGTGATTCCTCTTGAAACGGGTTTTCCCACACTAAGGACCAGTACTTTCACCTCAGATGGAAATGATGAACTGTTGAAGAAGAATCTAGGCTTGATAGATGAAAGACGAGAGAATGCGATGATTCAATTGGCCTACTACCAACACAAGCTAAAACAAGGTTATGATGCAAATATCAAGTTGAGGCCGTTGGCCCCAGGAGATTTGATATTGAGAAAAGTCTTGGGAACTACCAAAAATCCAGCCTGGAGAAAGTTAGGGCCTAATTGGGAAGGAACGTATTGTATCACATCTGTAGCAGGAATAGGTGCTTATTACTTAGAGGATTTGGATGAAAAAATTGTACTCTAAGTTATGTCAGGTCCTCGGACCACAAATTTAGTGGAAATTAATACACTATGACATCTATTGAAGTATTAAATAGAAACTAAGTTATGTCAGATCGTCTAGACAACAAACTTAGCAAGAGTCAATGCTTTTTAAATATGGTCAGTGCAACTAAAATTGTGTATCAAAGCAAACCCCATGAGCATCACTTAAAACATTTTAAGGTGTTCAGTACCTCCATGGGTTAAACACTTAGAACACTTTCTCAAATGTGGATACTTTTTAAGGAATTAAAAGCAAGCCTTTGTGGGGCTGTGGAGTTCGTTGTTATAGTCTACTTTGGTTTCTAGTTATCATACAAGTTTTCCCTTATAGTATCCGATTTTATCCTTCTGCTGCTTGGGATCATGTAGAAACAAAAAAAATATTCGTGCAGAAAATTATAGAAGTGATAGAGAGAGCAACAATATCTCATATAAATTTGGAAAAGGAAATATACATCACAATTCAAAATGTCCTCCAATAAAAAAAAATAATAATAAAAAAAAGAGGTGAAAGGGAAAACAAGAAGAATTTAACTACGTTAACTAAGGTTTTAATTTTATTTGGAGCTTGAGTTGGGGGGCTCTGCCAGTTGCCTCAGGAGGAACATCTTTCTCTTTTTCCTTTGGAACCTCTCAAGCAGGTAAGATGGTAGAAGCCAAAGCCTATTCAAAGCTTTGAGAAGTTGTTCCACCCTTAGGCCCCTCTACTGCCTTGTCCGAAGAAATATTTTTTGCAGCTTCAGGCACTTCAGGGTGCTTCTGCTGGTTGAGAATAGGAGGATTCTGAGTTTGTACTGCTTTGGACGAATTAGCGATTGTGGAGGATGTCTCTTCTTGTTGAGAAGAATGGCTTGAGGCTCGTATAGCTGGAGGGAAATAAATGTTTTCTAGCCTTTTCAATTTGGAAGAGGATTCAACCCTAGCTCGGTTGAGAGCTTCTTCCTAGGTTTGGGCACAGTATGCCCGACATACCACAGGCACTTCAGCCCGGAAGTTATTCTCAGTCTCAGCAACGCCGACGTCGTTCCCATGCTGTTCGGCTTGGTCTTTTTCTTTTTCAGCCTCTGTCTTTGCTTTCTCCGCCTTAGCCTTTTCTTTTTCAGCCTGGTTTCTTAGCCTCAAGGCTTCCTCTAGTTGCTTCTTCAGAGTTGATACCTGTTCCTTGGAAGCTGCCAATTGGTCATTAGCATCGCGTAGATGTTTCCTCCAGTCCTCAACTTGTCATTGGGTGCTCTCCAAGGTTAAGTCAGCACTTTTCTGAGCATGTTCTTCCTCGGCTAACTTTTTCTTCAGTTGTGCGTTGCTTTGTTTAGCAATGGTAAGTGTTTGCATAGCTGTTGCACGCCTCTTCCTCTCCTCGTCTAATTGCTGGTAGCAAGAATTGGTTAACTCTTCCAGCCTGAAAGTGACTTGAATAGCCTAAAAAAAAAATTTATTTAAAAAATTAGGGATGTAATAAACAAAATTGTGTGTATGACATTTATAATTAAATAAACAAAGCAAGAAGTGTATCATACCATGCCCAAATATCTTTTAGCATTCAGAAAAACCTCGATCCTCTTTATGCCTCTCAGCTCGGTCATGTCCTTGGGAAGTAGGAGAGTTTCCTCTAAGGCCGAGGCTACTTAGCACCCAATTCTGCACTTGAAGTCCCTAATCGAGGCATCTTCCCTCAAGGGCTCGCCATGGAGCATGGGTGTAGGGAGCCAAGCCTCGGGTTTCGAGGACTGAGTGGTTGTCCTTTCTACCACTTGTTGAGGCCCATGGCTAACCTTTTGCTGCTTCGCAGCTCGTTGAACCTTGTCTTCCTGAATTGGATGAGATCTCCCAGTCTCCATCACTTCCTTATCTTTTGGCTCTCTCCTCCTCTTTGGATCATTAGGTTCGACCCCAGTTGGTTGGAATGATTGAGGAGGGTGAAGAGGGGATTTAGGAGGAGGGGGAGGAGGGAGTTTGGGTTGAGTTGACTTCCCCGGTGCTCCCTTTCCAGGCTGGCCTTTGATCAAGTCCATCAAACTCCTCTGACTCTTTCTCTGGATGCCCATTTTGTCAGAAATCACCTCGGGAGATAGGAGTTGATTGAATACTTCAAACTCGTTTGCAGAATCCAACAACTCTACAACTCCCTCTGAAGTTTGTTCTTCTTCTTCTTCTTCTTCTTCTTCTTCTTCTTCCTCCTTCCCTTCCTGAAGAATGGAGCGCGATGATAAAGCTCCTACAGAAGGAATAGCAACAAATAACGGCTGAGTAAAAGGGGTACCTTCAGGAATCGGAACGCCCTTGGGAACAATAAATCCTTCAAAAGCTACATTGATGCAGTGAAGCCGAGGATCTTTGGCCTTTACCATGCACTTGGGAGCTTGAAATGCTTTGGAAATAGGTTTATACCTAAGGATTATGTGTGTCGCCCTTAGTTGGCCGTCAGATGGGTTCACATACACCTCAGATCGCAAGATTCTATTTAAACTCTCCCTGTTGACTAGACTGAACTGAGGTCGGGTAGCGTGCTTGTCTGCAAAATCATTAAAACAGGAGGAAAATTTTGTTAGAAATAGAGATAACGTGAATTAAAGAATATAATCCAAACTATATAGGCTTATAGCCAGAAACCCTACCTGGTTTTCCCTCTCTAGTCAAATAGGGTAAACCATCATGCCACTTCCCAGAAAAGATTAAAAAGTCATCTTTTAATCCCTTATTCGATGTAGGGAGGCATTGGATTAACCTTACTTCAGGATGCTTAGACTTAAGATAGTAACCCTGACCCTTCAGATGATTAAGATTGTACATCCAGTTCACATCGTGATGGGTCAGACCTAAGTTCATCCTCTCATTTAGGGCTTCTATACTCCCTAGCACCCTGAACATATTTGGGGCACATTGTGTGGGAGATAATCTAAAGAATCTAAGATAACTTCTAGTGAGATTATCCATAGGAATAGTCATCCCTGCCTCTATAAAAGCGATCATAGGGATGACCACTTCTCCCATTTTCCTATCGTTTACCCACATTTCTGGGGAAGCATATCTCATGCCCAATGTTGGGGGAATCCTATACTTAGCTCTAAATATCTCTATATCCTCTTCGGACTCAACCAAACTCTTGAACCTACCCATTTATGAGTGTGTGGAGAAGTGAGAAAGAGAGACAGGTTCAGTGAATACACGCTAGTGTGATTTTTGTAACTGAAAAGAGAGTTGATTTGAAAAGCTTTTTATAGTGGCGCAGAAATTGTAAGCGGGAAAAGTCCCGCTCATAAATACTGAAGATCCTCCACCGTTAGATTTATATCTTGCTGTTGAACGTGGGGGACAAAAAAGCCGTCATCATTTAATAATGGCGTGCTCCTGATGCTGAAGTGTGAGGAGCGTGCCTTGGGCAGGTAGAAAGGCGTTTTGAAGATTGGGAGAGTCCACGAAAGGGGTAAGGGCAAGATATCAAAATCTCCCTTTTTCTGAGGTGACAAAAAGTGAGATTTTGAGGGACTATTGTGGGGCCGGTTATCCAAAAAGATGATGTGGAAATTGTAGAAAATGGGCTTGTGGCCCAATAGCCCAGTCCGAGGACATTCGCTTGGCCGATGATGGTTAAAGAAAGATATTGTGGGAGTAGAATAAGAAAAAGGGATGGAAGTCATATATAGTGGCCCAAAACGCGTCCGAGGATAAGATCCACCTCGGATATCATAATCCGAGGTGGATGTAACTATCTCACTATTCAGGGTACTCCGCAAAATTGTATTAGAACTGGAAAGTGAATATAGAACAAATGAGGAACTGGGAGAGATAACAAATATCTTCTAAAGCTACTACCTCTACATTAAATGCTTTCCAACTAACTCTCTGGCCGCATTAATGTGGAGGTGATGCCTGAACAGTAACCAAGCAGCTTTATGGCTGTTGAGCGAAGGTTCCGGGAGGTGCTGGATGGGACAGAAAGGAGTTCCCAGAATAGAACCTACACGTGTACGGTGAGAATGGGGTGAGGAACGTGGTATATAACTTGAAAATGGATGACATTAGAGAAAAAAAGAGGAAAGGAGGAAAAAAGATAGAACCCAGAAAGATATCCCCTAAGACCTAGTCGAGGAGAGTTTTTGTCATTTGATTAGTTTGAAGCGTCCTTTGCTGCACAATGATCATGACTTTTTCTATTGAATGGAACTAGTTTTTTTACCCACTCTTTAAAAATTTATTGTTTGGGCTTGTTGGGTTAGAAACCCATACTTATTCTGGGTCCGATCCAATTTGAGTCCCTACACTATCTAAATAATTATTTTACTTTTAAAATTAATTAATTAATTAATTTAAATTATTAATTTACTATTAATTAATTTACTATTTTTAAAATTAAATTATAAAATTTTTTATTTTTTTAGAAAAAATAATAATAATTTTTTTCCCATAAAAAGTTTGTAAAAATATTCTACACCAATGCATCTAGAGTATTCGTTTACTTTTTTCAAAAATAGTGGCTTAAATAGGAGCCCATAATAAGAGATTATGAGCTAAGCTTTGTTATAAAAATGTTGTAAATAAAAGTTAATAATATATTTTCATTTAAGATTTGTTGTGAATATAGAGCATTCCTTTGAAAAGAATCTTCAAAATATTGACAAGGTTTTGTGTTATGAGTAATGCTGAATCCACAATTTTCATAACAAATCTTAAGTGGTAAACTATTATGAATTGTTAGTTTGTTACAAAAATAATATTAGTGATGAGTCTAGTTTAGAACTAGTAAATGTCATCTATATTTGTTATTAACATAGTATTACTTTTTGTGTCATGGGCAAAAGTACACCTTTTTTTAAGTAATGTTACACTTACAAATTATTTTACAATATTTTTACAAACTATTGATATGACCAACTTCTTATTAGTTCTCATTTAAGCCCACCATTAACATCATTTTTTCATTTACCAATAATCACTTGCCACATCTACAGTTTGTAAAAAAGTTTGTATCTCTAGCGTTACTTCTTCTTCTTCTTTTTTTCTTTTGTTTTATTTTTTATTTTTATAGAAGATAGAAATTATGCTCTAACATAATCTAAATATATATATGTGTGAAGCTCCCTGGTGGAGACTTGAACCCCAGCCCTTACCCTCTACACCCTACAAGAACTTATACATGTAGAGTAACCATCTCACCAAGAGTGTACAGTGATAAAAAGAATATTTTGTTTTAGTAATGCTACAAAGACAAACTATTTTACAATATTTTTACAAATTATTGATGTGACAAATTCCTACTAATTTAATTTGAGCCTACCACTAATATTACATTTTTATTTACCAATAAGTTTGTACAAATAGTGTAAAATAGTTTGTGTCTAACGGTTAGTAGCATTACTCTTTTTTTTAAGATAGAAGCAGAGCAATATCTTCGGAAGATATATTTCTATTGGAACCGTGATATTTCTTTAATAAAGGCAAAGGAGAGCACCAATATCAGCATGCAATGTCATTAACTACCAAATAATACTACTGCATACCCTTGATGCGATGGTTACTCTACAAGTATATGTGCCTGTGGGGTGTGGAGGACAAGGGCCGATGTTCAAGTCTCCAAGAGTTTCACATACATATACACTTAGATTAAGTTAGAGTAAAATTTCTATCTTGTATAAATTAAAAAAAAAAAAAAAAAAAACTACCAAATAATGATTATTTATTGAAGTTTTGAATTGCATTACGATATAAATATTCTATTTATGGGAATTCAACAATTATACAAAACATTTTTTTTTTCTTTTCATCGCTTAAAAAAAAAAAAAAAATTCTTGAAACCAAGAATGTGATAATTTGAAGGTACAACTATATTTTTGCAAGCTAGGATTTTTTTTTTTTTTTTTTTTTTTTTTTTTTTTTTTTAATTTTTAAGATAGAAGCAGAGCAATATCTTCGGAAGATATATTTCTATTGGAACCGTGATATTTCTTTAATAAAGGCAAAGGAGAGCACCAATATCAGCATGCAATGTCATTAACTACCAAATAATACTACTGGATACCCTTGATGCGATGGTTACTCTACAAGTATATGTGCCTGTGGGGTGTGGAGGACAAGGGCTGATGTTCAAGTCTCCAAGAGTTTCACATACATATACACTTAGATTAAGTTAGAGTAAAATTTCTATCTTGTATAAATTAAAAAAAAAAAACTACCAAATAATGATTATTTATTGAAGTTTTGAATTGCATTACGATATAAATATTCTATTTTTGGGAATTCAACAATTATACAAAACATTTTTTTTTTCTTTTCATCGGTTAAAAAAAAAAAATCTTGAAACCAAGAATGTGATAATTTGAAGGTACAACTATATTTTTGCATGCTAGGGTTACTCGTGAAATATCCGCCATTTGTTGAAGCATGTCATTTGCAAAAAATTAAAATGTCATCATAAACTCCACACTCGAAACTCAAAAGCCCTATAGTTTTATATAATTATAATTATTATTTTTTTATGAATAAAAGATAAAAAGACCCCAATTGAAATAGATTTTTTTTTTACTGCTAAAGCTAAAATCCAAAATGTCTTGAGTCAAGGTTTCATTCAGAGGAGGATGGACATAAATTGAATTCATACATGGGCTACAAGTATTAGGCTAGTGCCTAGTAGCTTTAGGTTTGTTGCAATGCTTATGGCTTATGGGGATTTGAAATTATTAAAGCGATAGCTAGCAGAGGAGTCATCAACCACTGAAATTGATGAATTTGACAGATCCAAAAAATAACAATTCAGAGCTTTATAAAAAGCATACAGTAACAGAAGTCCCAGTGGGCACCGCGTGTGGTTTGGGTAGTACACTTTGGCCAAGTGGACCGAGGCAGGGAAAATGAGTCGTCACCTAGTTTTATGGTCTAAGATCCATGAATATAGTGCCTTTACATGAAAGGACTTGATCTTACTACCAGAGTATGGACTCAAAGTTTAGGTAAGTCTTGAGAAGGTGTTAGGCACCCAAAACCGCCCGACCCGTGGGTCGACTTTCAGTTATTATGTCTTACGTCTTAATCCTATTAAAGGCACACTCAACATTGCATCTTAAACACACACACACACACACACACACACACACTAGTATACATCTAAACATACGAGATGACATTTCATCCCAAAACCTAACATATACCTATCAAGCTTTTCATATCATCACAAACCCTAGCATACATCTATCATGGTAATCATCTCATCCAAGGTAGCAAACAAATAAAGACAAAAACATGGGCATGGCAACAAGGTATCAATCATCAAATATATCCCAAACAACTAGACATGTAATCAAGCATTAAACAAACATATTCATCATGTTCCACAACCAAAATATATGTTCATGTGAGTACTTGACTTCCCTCACTTACCTTACTGCATCATAGCACCCATGCATTAGTGGATGGACATGAATGCATGTTTATGGTATTAAAGCAAGAAATAAAGGAAAACCCTAATCTAGCATGTTAAAGGCAAACAAACAATTAAATAGAAGAATAGAGACTTAGAAAGCATAAAAATGAACAAAATAGGGGCATATGATATGAAAGAACAAAGAAGAAAAAGTAGAAAAACTCATATTAGGGCTTATGGGTACAAGTATAAGTGCGCATACATAGGCTTATGTATGTAGGCCAATTGTATGCGTACGCATACTTCGAGCCTGTGTACGCATGCAGACATGTCTGAAGATCCCTAACCTAGAAAGCAAGAACATAAACTAAAAAACAACAAATCTAACAACCTATCATACTTTAAAACAGAAAACAACTAAAACCTAAACTAAGCAAACACAAACAAAGCAAGGAAGCGAAACTAAAAAGAGATTAAAATCTTCATTAATACGTGTATCTTCATTAATACGCGTATCTTGCGAGATCATTTCCTTGTAGGAATCCCCTTAATTAGGGTTAACAGTGGGACACAAGATGTTTCCTTATATACTCATGCGTGGAGGCTAAGTAAGGCCCTATTAGACCCGTCAAAATTTTACTTATTCCTTTAGCTTCCTTTCGTCAGCTTCTTATCTTGTTTATGCATTCTGGTCATCTCATTCAGGTGTCATTGATCTCAAGGCGTAGCCGTCGGCCTTGACGTGGAACCGTCGGCTTTATGATCTTGTCATTTATGTTTATGAATGCACAAGTAAGGCCAACGAGTTCATTAGGACCATCGATTTTGCCTTATGTGAATGAGTTAATCAAACTTTTAGAATTACCCTTATCAATTACATTGTACATAGGCAAAATTATTACAGTAATCGTCTAAATATACGCAATTACAGTAGTTTTCTAGTTTATTATTTAAATCAATTTTTTCTCTCTCCTCTTTCTTTTTCATTGACTCTCTTCAATCCAAAAATAAAAAAGGAGGAAGAAGAAGAAGAAGAAATCAACTCAAATAAATTTGAGAACATTATCACAAATCCAACTCAAAATCAACCTAAAACAAAATTCAACAGAAAACTCATTCGAAAAAACCAAATCAACTCAAAACCCACATCGAACCTACTATCGCCGTTGCCGTTGAAGCTTTGCTACCACCAGTGGTGGTGAAGGCTTTGGAGCTCTCGCTTTGGATAAAGGTCAAGGCGAGTTCTATATATGGAGGATCATGAGAGACAAAGAGTTTTAGAGATTGAGAGAAGATGGTTGGGCCATGGAGAGAGAGAGAGAGAGAGTATTGTTCATTAAATATAAAGAGAGAAAGTGCATGTTTTAATGTGGGTATGTGAAATAATTAAAAAAAATATATTATTTAAAGAAAATAGAGTGTATAATAGATAATTTGATATTGGTGTTTTTGCAAATTGCTTGTTTAAAATAGAAAAAATTGGTTCTTATATTAAAATATACAAAATATTTTAAACAGACTGATGTGAATGCCCTAACATTTGAAAATTTTGATCTGCTCTAAAAGTATTAGTCTATTAGCTTTAATTAGTAACGTGTCATTAATGTATAAAAAGTATTCAGTGCAGTGAGAGAACCTTGTTAGTAGTGTCCAATGGTCCTCCCACCTAATAAAAAAAAGGTGAAAAACCACTTTTAGTCCATACATTTTCAGGCGATTCTTATTTTAGTCCCTACATTTTATTTTTAACGCTTTTAGTCCCTATCCTGAAAAATGCTTCCCTTTTTGGTTCCTGCTGTTACACCAGAGACGAAGAAAGCTGACGTGGCAAATGGCAAGAATAAATAATACTTATTTATTATCCACGTGGCCTAAAATAATACTAAAAAATGCTTTTTAATGCAACGTCAGCATTTAAATTAAAAAAATTAATTTATTAATTTTAACTAAATAAAAAAAATTAAAAACAGAAAAAACAGAATTAAAAACTAAAAATTATATGAATTAAGATCTAAGTGTGTCTTGAACAAGAACAATAAGAACACAAACTCAAATTCAAGAACACAAACCTAGAAATTTAAAAAAAAAAAAAAAAAAGTTGCCATGGAAAATTCTTCCACCAAAACCAAAAGTCAGTCAATGCAAAAACTTTACCAATTTCAAAAGCAAACTTAGATTGGAGGTGCTCAGAGGACAAGCTAGATGAGGAGATCGCAGCACTGGATCGCCTTGACCTCGACAATTTGGAGGTGCTTAGAGAAAGGAGGCTCCAGCAGATGAAGAAGATGGTCGAGCAGTGGAGCTGTTGGATCTCCCTCGGCCATGGTGAGTACACCAAGATCTTCTCCAAGAAGGATTTCTTCTCCACCACGCGATCCAAGGCGCGCTGAGCAGGATCGGAGGCGCGGATGAACTCGCGGTTGATGACGAAAGCGTGCGTCTCGATAGTGTACCTAAGGTTGCGGAGAGACTGAGGAGTGTTTTCGGTGTAGAACAACGATAGTGTGTTGAGGGAAGATAAGAGATCTGGCGAGTCCGTTCGGCATTCTAATACCTTCTTCAGTTTTCTTGACAGTCGCGGCGCTAGTCCTACTGTGCTACACCCCATTTTCCGATCGATCTTGAGAGATCTCAAGAGAGTTTGAGGGAGTGCGTACCAAGTGTTTGCGAAAATGTCAGAATGAATTTAGTATGGGCTCCCCATTTTCTCAAATCTGCTTGTTGGATAATGAAAATGGGAACGAGAATGGTTACAATGTTGATTTTTCCAAATCTAATTTGTATTTTGTTGCAATCTACTTATTATTTTAGGCCACGCGGATATTAAATAAGTATTATTTATTCTTGCCGTTTGCCACGTCTGCTTTCTCCATCTTTGATGTAACGGCAGAGACCAAAACGGGAAGCGTTTTTCAAGATAGAGATTAAAAGCGATAAAAATAAAATGTATGGACTAAAATGAGAATCGCCTGAAAATGTAGGAACTAAAAGTGACTTTTCGCCATAAAAAAATGATAAGTGTTTTAATTTTTTTTAATGAAAATAAGTCTTAATTTAATGACTCTTAACCACACGAATAACATATTTTAAATAGACTAAAATATCCTTCCATTGGACGGCATCCACCTATGTGGATGGAGGGCTAGCTAAACCAAAATCTTTATTGGCATTTACTCCTTGATCTCGTCGCATCGGCCCACATACTAGTTCGATCAAGTCTGATCCATCACTGTCAAGGGACAAAGTAGGTTCGCCCACTCCAAAATCATGCTGCCTGAATCAAAAGCCCACTTCTCGCCATGACCGTGGCTGCATATTCCTTTTGTAGATGGCTTCGTGTGGACTCGATAGATCGCATCCTCAAGCTTCTCAAAGGTATATGATGTATTTTGGTCATTTTAGTTTTTAGTGGCCATGTTAATTCATTAAATTAAATTAAATTATTGGTTACTCCATTTTTTTTATTAATTGAGGGGACCATTAAACACTATTGACAACATTATTCTCTACATACATAAAAAAATTTCTCATTAATATAAGATGAAGTTCTAATCCAAAAGATCAACTCACAACTCCCTCAAAAAAATAAAATAAAATAAAATAAAATAAAGATCAACTCACAAAGGCATCTCTCTCATCACATGTAAAAACCACATGCTTGAGATACATATTATAAGAAAAATTTCTTGTAAAATAATTTTTCACAATCATAGGAGTCCTCTATCCCAACATTTGTAATAAAAAGAATAAATTTAAAAATTATAAAAAAAAAAAAGCTTTTTTCTTGCCACCATTATTAATCAAAAATTTTAAATATTACAAATCCTGGCTGCTTGGCAAAGAAGAATAGAAGAATAAAAGAAACGACAACATAAGCTAAATAGTAAAATAAATTGGCAAAAATAATCTTGTTAAATGAACACAAAAGGACAATAAATTAATAAGTAATAACTTCCTTCCCACCAGAAAGTATACCATGTTTCAGTAATATCAACTTAGCATCTGTGTTGGTATTTCTTACCCAATAAATGAGTGACACAAATTTCAAAAAACTATATCAAATTATTCCAATAAATAATTAATTTATCTTCTAATAGTATAGAAGATTGTGATTAATTTATTGGAATAATATGATGTAATTTTTTAAAATAGATATCACTTTTAGGTAAAAAATACTAAAAAGATGTTGAGGTTATATGGCCAAAATGGCCAAATACCACAATTTTTTGAAATTTTTAGCAAAAAATCACTGTTTCGGAAATAAATGGCAATTTACCACTTTTTCTAGTACTCGAGTTTGGTGAACTCGAGTACCCTATTTTATAGTTCCATCGTGGCTGCTGAGCTGGAAATTGGTGATTAAAAAAAATAAATTGGTACTCAAGCTTGGTAAACTCGAGTACCATGCAACACAATACTCGAGTATATCAGTGAACAATTTTTTAAAATTTTATCAATACTCGAGTATGCAACACAACAACGTAGAAACAAATTTTATCAATGCAGAAAAAAAAAATTCAATTATTGTGAAATTTAAACATGAAAAAGCATTCAGATTTGACGTTTAAATTTAGAAAACACGATTTCACTAGGTGTTTTACGAGAAAACAGTAAACAATTTTTTTAAATAGTGAATAGAAAATAATTTATGCAGAAAAGAGAGTGAACAATTTTTTAAATAATGCTGAACAGAAAATAATTTTATGCAAAATCGTAGAAATTGTTTAGCAAAAAACAGTAAACAATTTTTATGAGAAAGCAATGAACAGTTTTAATTAATGCAGAAAATAGATTTTATGAATGCAGTAATCAGATCCGAATATAGAGTAAACATGATGTGCATAGAGTAAATTTTATTAACGTAGAAACAGATTTTATCAATGCAGAAAAAAATTCAATTGTTGTGAAATTTAAACATGAAAAAGCATTCAGATTTGATGTTTAAATTTAGAAAACACGATTTCACTAGGTGTTTTACGAGGAAACAGTGAACAATTTTTTTAAATAGTGAACAGAAAATAATTTACGCAGAAAAGAGAGTGAACAATTTTTTAAATAATGCTGAACATAAAATAATTTTATGCAGAATGCTAGAAATAGTTTGTGCAGAAAAAAGTGAATAATTTTTAGGAGAAAACAGTGAAGATGGTGTGCAAAGAGCAAATTTTATTAATGTAGAAATAAATTTTATCAATGTAAAAAAATAGATGATCTGTACATCTAATGTAATTAATTTTCCATTAAGTTTACTTAATTTGGTATGCTCTTCAATTTTAATTTGAATTTTCACGATTTTACACACTCAACGAATTCAAATTTTTTAACATATTCGTACTATCTGTACCTCTAATGTACACAATTTTTCCTTGAGTTTCGCTAGTTTTGTACATTCAATGAATTCAAATTTTTAAATAAATTCATACGATCTATACATGTAACGTACGTACTTTTCTTTTGAATTTTCATTATTTTGTACTTTCAACGAAATCAAATTTCTCAACAAGTCTAGACTATCTATACATCTTATGTACACATTCACGATTTGCTACGTTCATTAATTTTCCATTGATTTTTCTCAAATTTCTACATTCAACTAATTCAAATTTTTCGAGGCATTTACCATTAGGCGATTTATACGAATCATCCATAACAAAAACCATTTAAGTGCAATAACTGCGCTAATGCTAGAAATAATTAATGCAAAAAACAGTGAACAATTTTTATGACAAAACAGTGAACATTTTTAATTAATGCAAAAAACAATTTTATGAATGCAGTAAGCAGATTTGAATATACAGTAAATATGATGTGCAGAGAGGAAATTTCATAAATGTAGAAACAGATTTTATCAATGCAAAAAAATATATTCGATTATTGTGAAATTCAAACATGAAAAAGCATTCAGATTTGGCGTTTAAATTTAGAAAACACAATTTCACTAGGTGTTTTATGAGAAAACAGTGAAATTTTTTTAAAATAGTAAACAGAAAATAATTTATGCAAAAAAGAGAGCGAACAATTTCTTAAATAATACTGAACAGAAAATAATTTTATGTAAAATCGTAGAAATAGTTTATACAGAAAATAGTGAACAATTTTTATAAGAAAAAAATGAACACTTTTAATCAATGTAGAAATTAAATTCATATTTCGAAATTAAAATCTCTATATCTTACAATACTTCTATTTAAATAAATAAAAACATAAAAAAGCTACTTATTTTTATCTTTATGTTTATTTATCAATTATCCTCAAGCGGAAAAAAAAAAAAAAAATTTACACAGTACTCGAGTTTGGTAAACTTGAGTACTGTAGAAAAAAAATTTTGTATTTTTTTTTTATAAAAGGTACTTGAGCCTGGTATACTCGAGTACTGTGTTGCATGGTACTCGAGCTTACTCAAGTTTACCAAGCTCGAGTACCACTTTATTTTTTTTAATCGCCAATTTTCAGCTCAGCAACTATGGTAAAACTATAAAATAGGGTACTTGAGTTCACTAAACTCGAGTACTATAAAAAGTGTTAGATTACCATTTATTTTTAAAACAATAATTTTTTGCTAAAAATTTCAAAAAATTGTGGTATCTGGCCATTTTGGCCCGAGGTTATATTACCGAATAAATACCAAAACAGCAAAAATGTCAAGGCTGAAGACCAAGAAAAGAAGCTCAGAACACAGAGAATGGAGAGCGAATTGGTGAGACTATGCATTGAAGCGGCGTGCGAGAACCGAGAGAGCGTGGAGAAATGGCGGAGGCAGAGGCGGAGTTTAGAGCGATTGCCTTCTCACCTCGCCGACGCTCTTCTCCGCCGCCTCATCCACCGTCGTCTCCTCTTTCCTTCATTACTCGAGTACCTCTTCCTCTTCTTTTCTTCTTTCAAAATTCTGAGTAATTTGAGTTATCACTGAATGAAATCGATGATAAACTCTCAAATTTTATCTTCATGTGTGCGATTATTCGAATCTGGACTCAGTTGGGGAGGAGATAATTTAGGATTTTACTGTTTCATTAATCATTTTATTTTCCTAGATTTTCTTGGCAACCAAACAGATCATTACGTTAGTGTTTGATTTTCATGCATCAGAGACTAGTGTGGTTGTTACTTGCTATATGTGTCTCATTTGTTAATTTGAAATTATTGTAGCTAAATTGATTTGTAATTTGCTTAGAATTAGGGTTTAGAATTTTTGGAAATGAATCTCTCAATGTGAGCCAGAAGATCAAATAGATTTTTCTGTAGCTTGTATTCGTGAATCGGAGGCAAAGAAAGAAAATTCAGATTGAAATTTTGGCATTTTTTTTGTTAGTTTCGGCCTTTTCGTATAACTCAACTCTCAAGTAGTTAAGCAAATTGGTTAAGATCATCATTCTGTTCATCACAACAAATCAGGAAACATAGGTTCTTATACGATAACGAATTTGTTTTCCCTTTGTCTTGTAAGATTGTAGTGTTTATCTTATTAAATTTGGTTACTGTAAGTTATTTATTTATTTATCTTATTTTTTAATATGTGCGAGATTGGTCTTTGCTAAACTAGATTTGGTTGGGATTGTAGAGTTTTCAAACATAGTGTGGAGAAGATTGATCTCAGAGGTGAGAACTCTGTGGATGCCGAATGGATGGCATATTTAGGAGCGTTTCGTTACTTGCGCTCCTTGAATGTTGCGGATTGCCATAAAGTTACTGGTTCAGCTCTTTGGCCTATTACAGGTATAGTTAAGAAAAAAATTATCATCTATTTGCAAGGGTGGGTTTTTTTGGGTCATATATGTATATGTAGGGTGCATTTGGATACCATTTATTTTGCTGAAAACTGAAAATACTATAACAAAATAATTTTTAAATGTGCGAATAGTGCTGTGAGACCCATTTTTAATGAAAAAGTTACTGAAAAAAAGAGGATTGTAGGTTCTGTGAACAGTGTACGGGACCCACTGGTGTGCACTGTCCACCACTTATTCTCTGGTCAAATGTCTGTCACTGTCCTGTGAATAGTGACAGACAACATCTTCATGTGCTTCTCAATTAAATTAAAAAAGAAAAAGAAAAAAGGAAACACAAAACGCTAGACGCTAGCCTTTTTCATTTGTATCCAAACGCCTTCGTTATGTTTCCTACCAATCACCTTCCCCAAACCCTGCAAAAATGGGAGTTTTGTACACTGGCTATGACCTTAATAAGGTGTTAGAACATATTTGCCTTTAATTCTCCTGGATAGAAACTTGATTTATATGTTATTGTTTTCTAAATCCATGGTTTGACTTAATGACTGGGAATGCAAAGGATTCTTACATTTGGCCAACGTTTTTGCTGTGTCTAGGGATGACTAGTTTAAAGGAGTTGGACCTTTCTAGATGCATGAAGGTTACTGATGCTGGCATTAGGCATATTATATCCATTTCAACGTTGGAAAAGTTGTACGTATCAGAAACAGGTCTCACCACAAATGGAGTAACACTTATCTCTTCACTTAAAAACTTGTCTCTTTTGGACTTGGGTGGTTTACCAGTGACTGATCAGGCACTGAGTTCACTTCAGGTACTTCATATCGTTTTAATTTAATTGTTCAGTTTTTTTATATTTAAAATTACATGGTATATAATTGTTTTCTCATGTCTTTTTGTCCTTCTGGACCATGACTTATCCATGACCTTTGTTTGACATTCCATGCTTTTGTTTAACTTAAACCCAATATGCACATCAAACATCCTCAATATAAATGGATGTTTATTAGCTGAGTAGACAATAGTTTTCTGCTACAAAGAGCTAATGTGACATGATAAATGCATTCTAGAAATCAAGATGGTGTTCTGATTTTTGTGCGTCAATACTAGGGGGATCTCTTGAACGTTGTTATTTGATCATTTGATTTCTTTGTCATAAGTATTTGCTTGTCCTCATTTAGGCAGGCCTAAAAGTAAATCAGTAATGTTTATGCACATTTTATTGGGTCTAATGTGTGGGATGTTGAAGCTAGTTCAAATGTGTATTTTTTGCCGAATTGGCCTTTGAAATTTTGGAATTTCAGAATAATTTCTCACTTGCAATCGGTATTTTCATATTTAGAAAATCTGTATTGATTATATCTCTTGGTTTTTTAGGTACTTACAGAACTACAGTACCTTGACATTTGGGGAAGTGAAGTATCGAACAAAGGTGCTGCTGTTCTTCGAAAGTTCTCTAAGCTGAGTTTCCTTAATCTATCTTGGACAAATGTCACAAAGTTGCCAAATTTGCCATCTCTCAAATGCCTACACATGAGTAACTGTACCATTAGCTCTTTACTTGAAGGGGATGGGGGTAAACCTCCATTAAAAAAGCTTATTTTCTCTGGAGCTAAATTCGAAAATGAGGCCGAGGCCTTAATGCATATTGAAACGAGTTTTCTGTCCTTTTTGGATGCATCCAACTCTTCTATTCAAAGATTCTGCTTCCTACCTAGTATGGAAGCACTGAAACATTTGGATCTCAGCTGGAGCACTATGGGAGATGATTTAGTCAAACATGTTGCATGTATAGGAGCAAATTTGAGAAATCTAAATCTCAGCAAGACAAGAGTCAGCTCTGCTGGAGTTGGGATTTTAGCTGGACATCTTCCCAATCTCGAAATTCTGTCACTATCTTACACACCAATTGATGATGTTGCTGTCTCATATATCAGCATGATGCCTTTGTTGAGGGTTGTCGACTTAAGCAACACCAATGTTAAAGGTACAAATTATTCCGTACACTTGTTTTAAATAAAAAAAAGGTGCATACTACAGCAGTGTGTTGTAGGCCCCTTGTATCAGAATGATGCTTGTACCTTTAGAACATGGTGTTCCTTAATCATATTTTTTATGTCACTAAATCATAGGATGTTCAGTATCATCTGAAAACCTAATCTGCTTCCCTTGCCCTGCTTGCTAAATGATCAACCATTTGTGTGCATGCAAAAACACCCACTGCCCCTTTGCTTTCCCATTGCAGGACAGGATAGGTTAAACAATGCTTGTAATATGGCAGTTGCTTATTGTGTGCCTATTACTATTTGCACTAGGGCTTGTCTTGTGTTGGCTTGGATTGTCCATGTGCCATTGTTTCTGTGCCAGTTCCTTGATGAATAGACAATTTTTATGTTTTCAAAGATAGCAACAAAGAAAAAAAGAAAACATAATAATACACTTCGTCAGCATGTGCACTAGCTCCCCCGTAATCCGCTTGCTGCAATTCTCAAACTACCTCATTTTTTGGATGATCAATGAGTTAAAGGATTTCTTTTATTGGCTGGTGATTAATAGGTGTTACCAATTAAACTCTAAATATATGTCGATTATGTGGAATTTAACAAACCGTATATTCGTTACTTTCTATTTTTTTTTTCCTGATAATGTAACGTCAAGTTCTTTCACTTGTACTTTGTATACCTGAATTGATATTTGTTTTTGTTTGTTATACTGTGAAACTTCTTTCTGGATTTTCAGGTTTCATTCACCAGGAGGGTGCTGAGCCAGACTTTTTTCTCTCACTGAAAGCACTTGAAAGTCTCAATCATTTGGAAAGGTTGAATTTGGAGCAGACTCATGTCAGGGATGCAGCTCTTAAACCTTTATCAAGCTTCCAAGAGTTGAGAGACTTGTCTCTTAGAAGTGCTTCCCTTACAGATGTCTCCCTGCACTACCTGTCATCTCTCCCAAAGCTGACAAACCTTAGCATTCATGATGCTGTGTTGTCAAACAATGGGCTCTATTTATTCAATCCCTCAGCGACTCTAAAAAAGATGGATCTGTACGGTTGTTGGCTCTTGACTGAGGATGCTATTTTGTCATTCTGTAAAAAATATCCTCAAACTGAAGTAAGGCATGAACTTGTACATAATTTGCCATCAAACCCAAATGGCTCTACCAGTCCATCTCCATCACGATTAACTTCAAGGACCTTGCTGGTGAACCAGAAGCAGGGGAATATAAGCATATCTCCAAGTTTTGTAGGTACGAATTTTTATTCATTAATTTTTCAGCTGCAGCTTCTTATAACCCTCCCTAATTTCATTTTCAATTGTTTTGAAATAGATCAAAGGTTGAAGTATAACAGAGAGGAGCTACTGGCACTGCAATATTCTTCTTTGTCTCTTGCAATTCCTCTTGATAGAGGCAGTACAACTTCCCAGTTGCTAATGAATCAAAGCTCTTCCATGTCGTAATTTACTGATATTATTTCCATAATCATAGCTGTTTTCCTTTTCTTTGAAAAATTTGTGTTCAATAATGGCTCTCCACTGTCTGTTACTAGGGAAAAAGAAATTGAAGTGGATAACAGTAATGGCTCTAACAAAGCCTCTTCCTTCAAATGTATTCCTATCTATGTCATTGGGGAACCTGGAGCTAAAAATGTCCATTATGTCTGATCAAAAGGTCCAGACCTGGGAGAGCTAGAACCTCTATTTTTTATTTTTTATTTTTTATTGGAGAAAGGGAGAGCTAGAACTTAATTGAAATGGTCTTTACCATTGATTGGAGTAGTTCAACATGTTGGTGTGGTCCCTATGGTTTAACAAGAATAAATGGAAGATTGGTAAGCAAAAAAATACTGCTTGTGAAAGTAGCTGAAGCAGCTCTGAACCTTCTCTAAGAATACCCAGAGGTTCAACACAACAGTGATCCGAGGTGCTCACTCTGAGAACATTGGCAAGCTCTCCAAGCCGGAACCTACAATAAATTTTGACGGTTCCATTTTCAACAACATGACTACATCTAGGCACAATCATCTGAAGTGAGAGCGATGAAAGGTCATGGCATTAGCATGCAAGAAAGACAATCCAGTTCAGAATTCAAAGATGGTAGAAACAATGGCAGCCCTTCAAGCAGTTCTATTCGCACAAGAAGTTGGCTTGGAAGACAGTGTTGGAAGGAGATTCTCATATGATCATTTGAGCACTGCAAGAGGAGGCTCCATACACTTCACCACAGAGCCATTTGATAGGGCTTACAAAACAAAGGCTTTTCCGGAGCTAGGAGCTATGAGCTATGAGTTATCCCATGTGAAACGTGATGCGAATATGGCTGCCCATCATCTGGCTCGGCATGCATGCAATGTATATGAGCCGAGTGTCTGGCTGGAGGAAGCAAGCTTCCTCTCAGCAAGCCTCCAAAATGATGTATTTGAATTCTAATGCATGAAAGTTTCGCTTTAAAAAAAAAAAATCACTATTTATACGAGTACGTTTCTATCAATTCCTACAATCCTCGGAGCATTGCCAATAGTATAGGTAAATATGCACCTAAATTTGGGCTGTTTCGACATTAAGGGTCCATTTGGTTAGAGGGGTGGAAAAATAGGAGGATAGAAAATAGAGAGATGATAGAAAAGTGGGAAGATAGAAAATTTTTTAATTTTTCCTCATGTTTTTTAGTTTAGAGTAGAAAAGTGTAAATATAAAAAACGTAGTTTGTATAAATTTACTTTCATACATCTAGATAAAAACAAAAGTAACAAATTAGAATATATATATATATATATATATATATGAAAGTGGGAAGATAGAAATTTTTTAATTTTTCCTTGTATTATTTAGTTTGAGAGTAGAAAAGTGGAGATATAAAAAATGTAATTTGTATAAATTTACTTTCATGCCCCTAATAAATAAAAAAGTAACAAATTAGAATATATATATATATATATAGACACACATGGATGAATAAAAAAAAAAGAACCAAATGAAAAGTATAGAAAATGACAAAAAAAAAAAAATTTAAAGAAGGAAATTGTAAAATCATGTTTTTTGTCGCTTTCTGTTGTGGCTCAATGGTGGTGATTCCAGTAAGCTAGATGAAGAAGAGACTCTTTGGAGTTGGTTGCTAGCTAGAGTTTGAAGGGCTTAAGTACACAAGGAGATGGTAATAAAGTT
This sequence comes from Quercus suber, assembly GCF_002906115.3. NCBI lineage: Eukaryota > Viridiplantae > Streptophyta > Magnoliopsida > Fagales > Fagaceae > Quercus > Quercus suber. The sequence continues at coordinate 1,012,739 of NW_027069514.1, read as the reverse complement.
GCTCACAGTTTAGCTAGGCTAGCTCTGACATATCAAGTTGTACTGTGTGGATGGAAGATGTTCCATTTCGCACTTTACCTTTGTTTAGTTGCTTTGGCGCTCTTTAGTTTATTTCAATAAAAGTCTTCTTTCTCAAAAAAAAAAAAAAAAAAAAAAAAAGAGTACACAAGGAGATATAGGCTTGGAGGGTTCATAGTCATCCATGTACTGCAACTATTCATGCTAGTGTAGTTTTCCGACAGGTGGTTAGAGGAGAGGTTTGATTTAGTTTTGCATTTACATATTGCTCTCTACATGCTTTAGATTGTTCTTAATCTTGCTTGCAATATGAAACTTGTCTAAACACTCATATTGGACTAAGTTGTTAGTTTAATACTAAAAGTGATTAAGCTGTAAAACTTTGATTAAAGGGTCTAACTATTGTGCCATGTTGTTTTTAGTAGATTTCAGAAATTATAAACAATAAAAAAGGAAAAGGACAAAAAACTAAAGAAGAAAATTAAAAAAAGAAAAGAAAAAGGAAACAGTTGACACAACAAAAAATGACAAACAAAAAAAAAAGAAAAAAAAAGAAAAAAAAAAAAGAAAGAAGAGAGAGTAGAAAACCCAACACATTGTAGTGTTGTATTGCAGGTGTGCCATTACAACTGGCTTCACCAAATTTTTTTTTCCTCTCCTTCTCCCAACTAGGGGTGTGATGTGTGCATGGATCAAGTTAAAGAGTTTTTTTAACCCAACCCAACCCATCATAATGAGTTAAAAAAAAATCCAACCCAACCCAACCCAACCCATCACCAGGGATGAAGTTAGTACTTGGAGTTTAGGGGGTAGCTTTGCTATTGACTGTGTGTAGCAGCTTTGAACTCCGGCTTTGCTGCTTAACCTTTATGGGGTTTTATTTTTGTGTGTGTTTTTGATGTGTGTATTGCTTCTAAGGAAGGACAAAATTATTTCATTTTAAATTTTTTAAAGGGCAAGGCAGTTTGTTTTCGGTAAAATTGTTTAATTAAGCTTAATTGTTTTTAGCTTTACTAATGGTAAATTTGTTGTTGGGCTAATTTTTTTGGACTTATATATTTTGTTTTAGATTTTAGATCTATAATTTTTTTTTTTAGATTTGCAAACTTTTTTTATAAATTGCTGATGTGGTAAGTGGTTATTGGTAAGTTAAAAATTGATATAAGTGGTGGGCCTAGATGCTAACCAATAAATGATGTAGAAAATTTTGTGCTCATAGCATTACTTGTAAAAGAATTAATGATAATATTAAGGGGGGAAAGTGTAATTTTATAGAAAAAAATTGCTATAATTAGTTCTTATGTAATACTAATATTACCAAAAAAAAGGAGGGAGGGGGGGGATTGGACAATTTTTTTAATTACTATTATTTTTATTATTATACAATTGAACATTAGAATAACACCGCCACAAATAAGAGCAAATTTATAATCAAATAATCATAAGCATAACACCAAACAAATACAAACTATATGAGGAAAACTTAGGGTTTGAGTTTTATTTGGGAAAATTGGCAAAAAACTAAATAACAAAATTATATAATATATTTTTTAAAATTTAAATATATATTAAATATAGGCGAGTTAAGTCGGATTAGGCGAATTTATGAATCTTGTGACCCAAACCCAACCCAACCCACTATTAAAATAAATTTCATAATCCAACCCAACCCACCAATCCTTAAAAATCGACTCGACTAGGCTGGTTAAGTTGAATCAAGTCTGTTTTAGTAGGTTAGCTGCACACCTCTACTTCTAACCAAACACCAACTAAAAACATTCTCTCCACTTTTTTCTCCTTTATTTTTTTTTTTCCTATCCTCCCTATTCCACCTCTAACTAAAGGAACCCTAAAGCTAACTACTTTTTCAAATACACTCCTAACAGTTTTCTTTTTCTTTTTAACTAGTAAAAGTTTAAAACATTATTATTAGTTTTTGATAGGCCAAAAATGTATTGACCTCTTGTGATATATTAATTGATTAATTAGTCAAATTTATTAATTAATCAAATTAACATGCAATATACGTGGCAACATAAACAAATCATTGAATAACTAAGTATGCAGCGGAAATTAAATTGACACAGTGATTTGTTTACGAATGAGGAAAACCTACACGGCAAAAACTCCATCGAGTGATTTTAAGGTCACCACTCCCGAGAATCCACTATTATCAAAACAAGTGTTTACAAGTAAAGGAATCTCAATACCTTATACCAACCTATAGTTAAACTCTTACCCCAATACCCAATTGGACTTGTTCTGTAGAGACAATCTCTCCTTTTCAATGCACGGCTCCCAGTATATGGCTAACCAATTGCGCGGATCCCAATATGTGACTTAATCACCAACTTGAGAAAGATGTTAGTTGCAAAGTTCTTCTGTTCATCACACGATGAAGATCATGAAGTTGCTTGGTTACAGAACCCTACGATGTACAAACATAGCAGCTTTTTCAAGAGAAAGAAAAATTATGGCAAACTAGGTTTCCAATCACACTTTTCTTCACACTTGTGGAATTGTGCTCTTATGCAATTGTGCGTGTAACATTTTTCGGCTCTCAAAATAATTCTTATATATGTTTAAGGTTGTGAGAAAAGAAAGCCCAAACATACATTCATGGATTGGATGAAAATCAGCTCTGAAAAACTGAACTTCATAAATCTCGATAGATAGTCATCTATCGAGTTAACTATCGAGCCACGATTTCAGTAGCTTTTAAACCTCGATAGATGCTAGCTGTCGAGATTTAATGAACAACACTTCTTTACTTGATTCTTGAACAGTCTTGCATGGCTTTAACACTTGAACTTGAAACCTTGTTTCTTGAAGTAATAAACATATCTTAGATCTACCAAATTACAAGTAAAGTACGTTTTGTCAAAAGATTAGCTAATTACATAAAATGTTGACATATATTCCTAACATGAATCACATATGTCCTAACACTTTTGTTCAGTTTTATTTCTTTTTCAACAGCTAGATCAAATAATTTTTTTTTCTTAATTCTTTTTCTCCTCTACCCCTTTATCTTGTTCCTATATTCCTAAGTTGAGGGTCAAAGGCATTGCTTCCCAATGCTCTTCTACAAGAGAAATTGTCTTCATGCTTGCTTCCCTTGGCATTCAGGATTCAAGAGTCCCTCGCGATTGGAGTTGTGACAATACGAGCCATGATTGGCCAATGCAAATCACTTGGGTAGGGTTGATTAGGGTGCTATGACATGCTTGCCTCCCTCGGTGTTCTGGTGCCACAACAACACGCACCTTACAATGGGAGCTACAACAATACGAGCTTTGATTGGGTACTCTGAATCAGCTTGGGGGTCGATTAGGGTGCTACGATAACTTGCAACATTAGAAATTGGTGTTTTGTGACAAGTTCCTGGTTGATCTACGATCTACAACTAGGTTTGTTTGGAGTAAGCAGTGATTAATTTAGTAGTAGGGGTGTCAAATGGGCGGGTTTGGGGTGTGCATAATTGGGTTGGGTTTATAAAATTCATTTACCCAATTAAAACCTATTTAACTAATTGCTTCTAACCCAAACCCAACCCAACCCAATTATTATGGGTAAACCCCAACCCACTAAATTACCCAATTATCAAAATTACCAAAATGCCATTAAAAAAAAAAACTTTCACTTCTGCTTTTTCTTTCTCTCTCTCTGTTTGATTTCCCTCTCTAACTTTCCCGAGAAAATCCCTCTCTAACTTTCTCGAGAAAATCCAACTTGCATTGACTGAGTCGGACTTCGCGAACTCGCCGGAACGGCCAGTGGAGCCAGTGGCGTAGCCGTTGAAACCCTAGTCCACCACATTTCCGTTCGATGCGTAGTTGTTGAATTTGTCCTTGTGACCAGTAGAGTCTCGGCTGTTTCGGCGGAACGAGTCCACTGGCAAGTTCCGGTCGCTAGAGTAGGTCTTGAACGAGTCGGCTCCGCCGAGCCGATCGGTGCCGTAGTTGGTGAAGTTCCGGTCCACGTACCCATCAAAGTTCAAGTCTTTGTAGTGCTTCTCGAGACTCGGTGCTAAATCAGGGAAGCAGAGGAGGTTCATCGAGGAGTAGAAGGCCAGGAGGTGAGTCAAGAGTGAGTTCGGGGCGGCGAGTTTGGAGAAACTCGCTGAGTCGACAGTGCTCAATGGGGACGCAACTTAGGTCGGACTTGGTGTTTTGGATCTTTTTGTTCCATTTGACACCCGTATCTGAGAGAGAGAGAGAGAGAGAGAGAGAGAGAGAGAGAGAGAGAGAAGTGTTTGGAGGCAGAGAAAGTGAAGGAAAATGAAATCCCTAAAACTAAAACATCTGAGGGTTTTTTTTTTTTTTTTTTTTTTTTTTATATTAAAATAAATTTCATAATCCAACCCAACCCACCAATCCTTAAAAATCGACTCGACTAGGCTGGTTAAGTTGAATCAAGTCTGTTTTAGTAGGTTAGCTGCACACCTCTACTTCTAACCAAACACCAACTAAAAACATTCTCTCCACTTTTTTCTCCTTTATTTTTTTTTCCTATCCTCCCTATTCCACCTCCAACTAAAGGAACCCTAAAGCTAACTACTTTTTCAAATACACTCCTAACAGTTTTCTTGTTCTTTTTAACCAGTAAAAGTTTAAAACATTATTATTAGTTTTTAATAGGCCAAAAATGTATTGACCTCTTGTGATATATTAATATATTAATTAGTCAAATTTATTAATTAATCAAATTAACATGCAATATACGTGGCAACATAAACAAATCATTGAATAACTAAGTATGCAGCGGAAATTAAATTGACACAGTGATTTGTTTACGAATGAGGAAAACCTACACGGCAAAAACCCCATCGAGTGATTTTAAGGTCACCACTCCCGAGAATCCACTATTATCAAAACAAGTGGTTACAAGTAAAGGAATCTCAATACCTTATACCAACCTATAGTTAAACTCTTACCCCAATACCTAATTGGACTTGTTCTGTAGAGACAATCTCTCCTTTTCAATGCACGGCTCCCAGTATATGGCTAACCAATTGCGCGGATCTCAATATGTGACTTAATCACCAACTTGAGAAAGATGTTAGTTGCAAAGTTCTTCTGTTCATCACACGATGAAGATCATGAAGTTGCTTGGTTACAGAACCCTACGGTGTACAAACATAGCAGCTTCTTCAAAAGAAAAAAAAATTATGGCAAACTAGGTTTCCGATCACACTTTTCTTCACACTTGTGGAATTGTGCTCTTGTGCAATTGTGCGTGTAACATTTTTCGGCTCTCAAAATAATTCTTATATATGTTTAGGGTTGTGAGAAAAGAAAGCCCAAACATACATTCATGGATTGGATGAAAATCAGCTCTGAAAAACTAAACTTCATAAATCTCGATAGATAGTCATCTATCGAGTTAACTGTCGAGCCACGATTTCAGCAGCTTTTAAACCTCGATAGATGCTAGCTGTCGAGATTTAATGAACAACACTTCTTTACTTGATTCTTAAACAGTCTTGCATGGATTTAACACTTGAACTTGAAACCTTGTTTCTTGAAGTAATAAACATATCTTAGATTTACCAAATTACAAGTAAAGTTCGTTTTGTCTAAGGATTAACTAATTGCATAAAATGTTGACATATATTCCTAACATGAATCACATATGTCCTAACACTTTTGTTCAGTTTTATTTCTTTTTCAACAGCTAGATCAAATAATTTTTTTTTTCTTAATTCTTTTTCTCCTCTACCCCTTTATCTTGTTCCTATATTCCTAAGTTGAAGGTCAAAGGCATTGCTTCCCAATGCTCTTCTGCAAGAGAAATTGTCTTCATGCTTGCTTCCCTTGGCATTCAGGATTCAAGAGTCCCTCGCGATTGGAGTTGTGACAATACGAGCCATGATTAGCCAATGCAAATCACTTGGGTAGGGTTGATTAGGGTGCTATGACATGCTTGCCTCCCTCGGTGTTCTGGTGCCACAACAACACGCACCTTACAATGGGAGCTACAACAATACGAGCTTTGATCGGGTACTATGAATCAGCTTGGGGGTCGATTAGGGTGCTATGATGACTTGCAACATTAGAAATTGGTGTTTTGTGACAAGTTCCTGGTTGATCTACGATCTACAACTAGGTTTGTTTGGAGTAAGCGGTGATTAATTTAGTAGTAGGGGTGTCAAATGGGCGGGTTTGGGGTGGGCATAATTCGGTTGGGTTTATAAAATTCATTTACCCAATTAAAACCTATTTAACTAATTGCTTCTGACCCAAACCCAATTCAACCCAATTATTATGGGTAAACCCCAACCCACTAAATTACCCAATTATCAAAATTACCAAAATGCCATTAAACAAAAAAAACTTTCACTTCTGCTTTTTCTTTCTCTCTTTCTGTTTGATTTCCCTCTCTAACTTTCCCGAGAAAATCCCTTTCTAACTTTCTCGAGAAAATCCAACCTGCATTGACTGAGTCGGACTTCGCGAACTCGCCGGAACGGCCAGTGGAGCCAGTGGCGTAGCCGTTGAAACCCTGGTCCACCACATTTCCATTCGATGCGTAGTTGTTGAATTTGTCCTTGTGACCAGTAGAGTCTCGACTATTTCGGCGAAACGAGTCCACTGGCAAGTTCCAGTTGTTGGAGTAGGTCTTGAACGAGTCGGCTCCGCCGAGCTGATCGGTGCAGAAGTTGGTGAAGTTCCGGTCCACGTACCCATCAAAGTTCAAGTCTTTGTAGTGCTTCTCGAGACTCGGTGCTAAATCAGGGAAGCAGAGGAGGTTCACCGAGGAGTAGAAGGCCAGGAGGTGAGTCAAGAGTGAGTTTGGGGCGGCGAGTTTGGAGAAACTCGCTGAGTCGACGGTGCTCAATGGGGACGCAACTTAGGTCGGACTTGGTGTTTTGGATCTTTTTGTTCCATTTGACACCTGTATCTGAGAGAGAGAGAGAGAGAGAGAGAGAGAGAGAGAGAGAGAGAGAGAGAATTTTTTTTTTTTTTTTTTTTTTAAAAATGGGAAGGGTTAGGTTGAATTTGAGGATATTGTTTTTGGGTTAAATGGAGCTCAATGGGTTTTAAGTTAAAATCCAATAATTATTATGTCTAATTGGGTTGATGCCCATTTAACCCAACTAATAATTGGGTGGATTTGGGTTCAATTAGAGTGGGTGGGTTTGGATAGGCAAATGAGTTTGGGCTTAATTTGCCAAATTTGCCACCCCTATCTAGTAGCGAGGAGCTTCTTGATTTGGGGATATGGTTCATGTCATGGTTATTTGATTCATGACGGTTTGGATGGTTCAAGGGTGACAACATGGCCAAGTGTTACATATTGATACTGTGACAATTGGAGATGGAAAATATAAATAAAATAAGGTGGTGGAAACTGAAAATGGAGATGAGATAGATACATCATACAGTGACTCCAGTATGGGTGGTTGTTGTAGTTTTCAGCTTATCTGTGGGATGATTTTGGTTAAAGACACCATGTTTTGAGGAAAACTATTTTGGCCGTCTTGTTGAAGGTGCCCTAACCCTAATGAGGTGCAGGACGATGTAAGGAAAAGGGGTTAAGAACAAATTAGTTAAGAACTTTATTGTCCTTTATGAAAACATTAGCTTCATTTACAAGAGTATGTTTCTATCAATTCCAAGAGTCCCCCCAAAAGGAACTACTCTTCAATAGATAGATTTTACTTTTAATTTTATCAGATGGTGTATGGATACCCATATATAAAGTCACAAGAATAAAAAGACTAAACCAAAATGCAACGTGTTTGCTAAATGGGAGAAAATTCTAGCTCCAGAAGTGAATTCTTCACGCACGAGAATTGTTCGCACTCTTGTACATGTTGTCAATCACATTCTGCGCAACAAAGACAACGAGTCAGTAGTTTCATCACCAAGGATCTTTTTTGATCTCATTGGGAAAAAAATCTTCTTAAATGTGAATTGGCATATAGAAATCAATTGAATAAGTGATGCATGGACTAAACAACTTGATGGATGAATCAAAACAAAACTTTTTATACCACCGAGACTTGGTATATTAGCAAGCATAGTCTCAAAAGGCCCACAACCATGTAGGAAAAAGAAAGCAGCAGAAATTCTAATATTTGGTTTCTAGATGCATTGTGCCAAACTTTACAAACTGCATCTAGGATTAGGATATAGAGCACTGCCTCCGACCATGACATTCTGACATAACTTACATATGCTCCAAAAAATATAGATATTTCTTTTACCGTGAGTAAATCACATCATCCAGTTTTGCAAGTGTAAAAATCAGTCCTAAACTTAAATGGGAAGTTCACACAAACATGTAACGTGAGAGAGAGAGAGAGAGGAGTGACCTTGTAATATTTAAGCATCTGGGGCCTCTTTATTTTATATGTTGGTGTGATAAGGTCACGTTCTATGTCAAATGGCTCGGGTTCAAGGTGAACAGCTTTTATAATCTCAAATCCCTTCAACTGCAAACAACAAAAGTTTAGATTTACAAAGAGCTTAGTCATTGTAAGTCAGAAATTTATTCTTTAGTCAGTAAAGTGACAACAAAACACAGACTACTGAAAGAAAGTAAGTAGCAACCTTTTTTTCTTTAGCAACCTTTGTGAGCTCCCCAAGAATGTATTCTTTAGCCCTGGGATTTTCACAAATAGAATTGAAATCCCCAGTGACACTATTTTCTACAGCCCAACTTTCAAGTGCTTGCTTATTGGGGTTCACAACAGAGACTAGGAAGGACTCGAAGCTGTTTCCATAGACCCATATCTGAATTTGGAAGAGTAATAACAGTGTCAAAATAGTGCAGATTTCACTGGATGGATAAAAGCTGGAATTATACTTAGCCAACAAAACATCAAACCAAATCTTCGAAATCACATATGCTTGATAAAAAATAAAAAAAGTATAACCTTAGAATTAATTTACTATGAGATTGTTGTCACCTCTCTCGATTGTCTCCCCCAAAAGAGGTGACTGTATTAAGCATGCAAGTATATCATACTACGAAAAAGGTCAAGACACAGATCTTGCAGGTGTCTTGTATGTGAGATGTGGTTCAATAAGTAAAAATCAACATCATATGGACATGCTGACACTGTATAGCACTATAGTGTTTGTAACTATTATTAAACAACAGCTTTGCTAATTAGATTTGTGCAGGCGTCAAATGACAATGTCACAGACAGTATTGTAGTATCCACATTTTGCCTGCATACAACCAAAGAAAAGAGGAAAACAGAAAGATACACTAAAAAAAAGTGCTCACTAAAAGGCATACCGAATCAATGGCAGAAACATTAACATAAATGTTCTCCAAGTTTTCAACGGCAACATATTCTCCTTGAGAGAGCTTAAAAATATTCTTCTTGCGGTCAATGATTTTCAAGCTTCCATCCCGTTGCCACTCACCAACATCCCCTGGTGCAAAGATCGTTACCAGCATGGTTAACTCATAAGCCAATTAATGATAAGTGACTAAACTAAAATCCAAAAGAGACACGGATATGATATGGTCAAACCTGTATGGAACCACCCATCAACCATGACCTCTTTGGTGAGGTCTTCACGTTTATAGTAACCTGAAAACAATGTTCTTCCTCTTACACATACTTCTCCTCGTGGTGTGTTAGAAAGGGCATCATATCCCATTTCAGGAACAGATTCTAGGCACACATCTACATTGGGTACTGGAGGGCCTACTGTGCCAAGCATTAGCATTTCATTTGGTAGTGACACAAATGTCCCCGCACAAGTTTCCGTCAGACCTACATTAACATTGATACAAAAAAAATGATCCATGTTCATCATGTAACCGAAACATATAGACATTCAATGCAAGCACAAAAAGAAAAGAAGCCATTTAGTAAGCAACATGAGTTAAAGATTGACGTACCATATCCTTGAAGAACATGAGCACATGACACAACTCGCAGGAAAGCTTCTACATGAGCGGAAAGAGGTGCTGCTCCAGATAGAATAAGGCGTACCCTACCCCCCAACCCTTGCTTTACCTGAGGACATCACAAAAACCAATGAGATTCAAATGAGAAACAGGAGATAGATATAGATATTGTTAATAATGTCTAGAGGGGGTGCAGGAGGAGACCAAAGAATGTATCAAAGTGTGTATCTCCCTTTGAGACTAATGTACTTTTGGACACTTAGTGTTCATCATCGTGAACACAAAGAGTATTTGATTTTCAATGAAATTACGTTACTAATTTATTAAAAACAAAAGTATAGAATGTGTGTATCCAGCACCTGACTAAAGACAAATTTGTCACAAATTGGAGATGCCTGTTCATGTTTACTCCCGTTCTGCATGTTATGATGCTTGCTGCAGCAGATAAAATTTTTTTTACAAGAAAGGTTATAATCAGATCAAGAAACAACAATTAAGTGATCAACTGGGCACTTAAGAGAAGTAAATACAACTAAACTCAACTCAACAAAGCCTTAAACACACAACACATGTATGGACTAAAGATAGCTGTAGATTTAAACAAACAATAATCCATGCAGAATGATCAAATAGATAGCAAAATCAGAGAAGGATGGTGACACAGGACAATCAGAACGAACTGAAAATAATAGGAAAATTAATGGATATGACCTAGTAGTCAGCACCTAGGCCTATCTTGGAGTCAACACCAAGCAAACTACTAAAAGTCAGCATCTAGGATGGACCTGGAGTCGGCACCAAACCAAAGAAAGACCAAATGACCTTTTTTTCATTCATCAAAATATTAACTATCTCCTGAAAGAGTACAATAGGTTGCTTATAAAGGATTGTTAAATCCCAGTTCTAATTGGTTAGGAAACCCTAATTGCCTTATTACAAAAACAACCTTCCATTCAAATTAAAATACTAATAGCCTAATAAACTACTAGGACCTAAACATAAAAATACAATTGACTTGCAAACATAAATAATACTAAATAAAAATCTTCTTGCGTCTCCTGCATCAGATGGTTGGCACAAAATGAAATTAAACAAATAGAATGTCTTAGGTGAAAACATTGGTGAATTATCTGAAAGTCAACTATAAGGATATACCATATGACTTACAGAAAAACAAAAGGCATGCACACAGCACAAGTATATTTTATCTGAAAAAATGAAACTGTTTTAACATATTCTTTCTTGATCTCTAGTATTTCCATTGGTGAGGAAATGTTTACTGCTTCATATCTGAGTTAGTAAACCCAAGGATACCTCTCTCTCTCTCTCTCTCTCTCTCTCTTACATTATAAGACTTGAGATTATGAATTAGGACTTACAATGAGTATGCAAGATTGAAAAGTGTCTTTTTCAATAAGCCCCCTGAAGAAATCTTCTGATTCAATCCTGAAAATAAAACAGAGCATTTATTATATCTTGACAGTTGGAGTTGCAAAATTGTTCATGCATTCATTTCACAAAACAGCTGCACATAGAATAAAAAAGTAAAAAGCACAGTTCAGTTGCCCAACTTTAAACAATGCACATTGCAGGACATTTTTCTTACTGAAATAACAAATTTTTCTGATTACTTTCCACACATGTACAAGAAGCAGAATCCAAACTCAATGGAACTTTCAGCCCAAACAGGAAGTTTACCTGAGTAAATTCTATCCAACACACGGGGGACAGCACAGAAAATTGTTGGTTTTAGCTCCCCAAGGTCCTCAACCAATAGTTTGACATCCTGCAAAAACATCAATAAGTAATTATTACATTGAACTTCTATTGGCTGAGAGAATAATGCGTAATCATACTTACCCCACGCCAGAACCCTATTGAGGCCCCAGTTAAAATAAATAGCTCCTCAATCACCCGATCAAAGATATGAGCAAGAGGAAGATATGAAAGATACACATCTTTGTCGGTCAGCTAATAAAGGAAAAAGAAAATGCTGTGTGAGAAGTCAGTCGGGAAGATAAAAAGGATAAATCAAATTGTTTGGCAAAATGCATAAGCATCTCATGTCAAAAACTAAGTTCTACTCACTACATTTTTAAAGGATTTTTTCCCCATGTTTAAATAAATGAGATGTATATGTTAAGCTGGGAAGGAAACCACCTTTTCATTAACACTCTCCAGAAGGCGCTTCACCCCAGCTAAAAGAGCAATAATGCTATCATTGGATATCATTACACCCTTGGGATCGCCTGTAGTTCCACTAGTATACATAATAGTACAGATGTCACTTTTCTTTTTCACAGGAAGATCAAATTGTTTACCTTCTCCCTGCAAAAAAAAGATATCCAAAACTTGAATCAGAACTAATAATTATATACAAATAACAAGAGCATTGGACAAATAATTTCCGCAGGTTCATGAATAACAATGAATTAAAAAATTCTGCATTTCAAAAACATATAGAAATCTTGCATTCCAGATTGACCTCTTTGCCTCAAACGCTAGAATTTGCGATTCCAATAGTAACATAGATGGTGATACAATTTTGTCCACAGAATAAGATTACTTATTTAAAATATTCACCCTAATAGTAGGTGGATTTTTTTTTTTTTTTTCCTTGTATGAAAATTCATAACCATTTAACAAACACAAATATCAAATATATAACCTACCATTTGCAAAAATTCATCCCATGAATATAGCACCAATCCAAACTTCTCAACTTCCTCTCTTTGTTCGGGGGTAACCTTGCCAAAGCTCACAAGTGCTACATAATGAAATACATATAATTTATTCTTATTGGCATAAACATAAATAAAGGAATCTAAAAAGACAAGCCTAAGTGCCTAACTTCTTTTTTTTATAAATAAAAACATAATTCTAACTTACTTTTAAGGTACTGAGTTGTGCTAGGAAATGTTTTCAGCAGCTGAAAGGGCAAAGGAAAAGTCAATGAGAAGAACATTCTTAGCATATGAAATCGCAAAAGCTCCCAAAATGCCAACAACTTTTGCTATTAGACCTTGTCAATTATCAGCTAAGCATAGAATGACTAGGTATCTTTACGAAATGTGCCAAAAACAACTTTAATCAGAAATATGGATTTAAACATGGTAACAGGTGTACCTCAGGAATTTTTTTTTCTTCAGCAAAAGCAATTGAAACCTCTGCATGGTTTATAACAAATTCCACCGCACCAGCACCTAACCAGCAACTCAGAAGATATCAAACAGCTATGAACACTATATTGTACATAAGTTCAAGATTTAAGGGTAAATCATATAAATTGTCTAATTTTGGAAACAATGTTAAACACCTTACATATAAACTTAAAAGTCCTTAGTACCCTGAGTAAGAACTTGGGTTTGCCTATTAGTGAAATTTAATTGCATGTCCATGTAGAACTATTTAAGTGGAAATGCATACCTAAACTGTCATATAAAGGAACACAATAGAGTCCATGAGCATTGCAGGCCTGCAGTGGATTTTCAGAGTTAAATCAAAAATTTCCAGAGAAAAAGCATGCATAATACTCTAGAAACAATGAAAGTGAATGACAAGGGACAGAAAACAACAAACTGTATTAAGTTCCAGAAAATAAAACTAACTTTTTGTGAGCGTTTTGCAACAATTAAAAGACTAAATGAAGATTAAAGAGGACTTCAGGTAACAACATTGATGACAAAAGTAAATTGAAGACAAAGGTGGTTCAAATTGACCTTTAGCTGATCAGAAAAGCATCAGTTTAACCAATATCATTATCGGCTAGGAACAATGAAAGTCTATGACAACTAAAGGACAGAGAACATAAAAAACTAGTAAAAGTACAATAAAAAGGAAATAAGTTTTTGAGAGTGTTTTGCAACAATTAAAAAACTGAATGAAGATTAAATATGACTTCACAGGTAACAAAATTGACAACAAAAGTAAATTGAATAAAAAGGTGGATCACATAGCATGAAAAATTTAACTAAATAGATATAATTTAATCAAAATCATTATTGACCGAAACAAAAAGGGGAGAACAAATTTATTAAGGGCCATAAGCTTTGAGCAATTATAAAACAAAATAGGAGTGTGAAGTCCGCCCAAGCTTTCTCATTTTAATTTGATAGTTATTACAACATATATCTTCTCTCATGACTGAAATCGGGGAATCCGAAAAAAATAAAAATAAAAAATAAAAAACTAATATTAAAAGGTACCTCCATGCTTATAATCCACTCTGCGCAGTTGGCACCATAAATTCCACATTTCGCTCTCTACAATCAAGCAATAAACAAATGTAAGCCTCACAAACACATAAACTACATAGATGATACTTCACGCAAACCATTTGTCAAAAACCTAATACTTACTTCCCCCACACCACAACTCCGCATTGCATTTCCGACTTTAATCACCAAGTCATATACTTCTTTATAAGTTTGCCACACATATTTACCAGGCTGCAATGATAGAAAGCCACAATATTACACTATAACTCAAAGTCAAACCAAGTCATGTAACAACAAAAGCAATCCACACGCATAAATCATTCACAAGATCCAATTTTTTTTTTTTACCTTCCCATTCACGGATTCACGGCGACCAAGCATCGGATTATTAGGACATCTCTCTACGCTCATGCTGTAAAAAAACATGAAAATTTTCGAGTGATCATCATCTTCCTAAACTCAATTCAATTTCAAATTTTTAGTACTAACAAAAGCTATTATAGTAGTGTGTGTGTGTGTGTGTGTGTGTGTGTGTGTATCAAAAAAGCTATTATAGTAGTATTTTATGGAAATTTTATAGCAACAATATATCTTCAAGAAAATTAAGTGCTTTGGACTGAATTTTTATTTATTTATTTATTTTGATTTCCAGCAATTTGATCAGGTTCTTAATTATACTGTGTTACAGAAATAAAGCTTGTTGAATATGCAATTGAAATTCTCAAAATTTTTGAATAGGAAGAACTAGTATTTTGCTCAAATTAAAGCAATTAAATTCTGATACTAGTAATTAAAATTCCAAACACTAACTCTACATGCTCTAACGAGAAAATGAAAACAGTGCAATAAATCCAATTCGAAATCAAAGCTATTAAAAATAAAATAACTTTTTGTTATGAGAAACATGCAGTCAACTTTTCGTCGCGAAAACGATTGATCTGTTTCGTTCCGTGTAGTTTTAAAACCAAAATAATAATAATAATAATAATAAAAGAGAGAAATTTACAAAAGACTCTTTTTTTCTTTTAATTTTCGTTTGTATTTTCCCGGATTTTCCGAGCAAACAAACAGAGAGAGAGAGAGAGACGTACCGAAACACGTCCCAGCAACTGTTCATTCCTTGAATCGGCGCCGGAAATCCATCCTTGGCGAACAAACTCCGGTACACAGGTCCTATGGATGGCCTTCCATCTTTAGCTTCCTTCGCTTTCTCCACCTCCACTAGATAGTTCTTCTGCGCCATTCTCACTCTCTCTGATCGATCGCTCTCTCTCTCTCTCTCTCTCTCTGCCTCTCTGTCAGAGTCTGAGTTTTTCTTCTCACCGATAAAAATCTGAATGAACGAGAAAGAGTTTTGTAACTTTATATTGAAATAGAGAAAAGGAAAAATAGTCTTTTAATATTGGGAAAATATGGTTTCTTTTTTTATTTTATTTTATTTTATTATTATTATAAAAAAAAATAAAAAAAAATACTGCGAGAGTTTTGATGAGGTTACGCTGAACTGAATTTTGACTTCTACACGGAGAGAGAGAGAGAGAGAGAGTCGTAAGTGACGGAGTTCACAGGCCACAGCTAATTAGGGTTTTTATTTCTTTTTAAAAATATATATATTCCTAAGGGTAATAATTAGATAAAGGGTTTTTAGGTAAAACTGGTAGAGGATTGGTCAACAGAAATGTGGAATTCAAAGTCTTGCAAGGACTTTTGAATTTGGATTAGGTTTGAAGATATGAATAGGTGGTTCTCCACTGGATCAATCTATTTTTTAGCATAATTTGATAAATAAGAGATTGATTTGAATTATAAATGTCTTTTTTTATAATATTAAGATTGCGTTTGGTATTCGCTTAAAAAATCTTCTTTTACTATTTAGCTTATGTTTGTTACTATTTATGAATTTTATTGCATTTTTTAGTACTATTTATGGGTCCAACTGTACTATTTCAGTTACCTTTTAACTTTATCTATAGTACTATTAACAAAAAAATTTTAGTTTCAACTAAATAAGCTATTCCCAAATAGACTATAAGAGATCACGGTTAAGCAATTTTTGGATCTACACGAATAGGAAGATTATTTGAAAATTGAGATTAAAATTGAATTATTTTTTGCACAAATTTTGCACAACTTCTTTTTTTTTTTTTTTTAATAAATATTTTTCAATTCTCAACATGGTATGTAAGATTAATTATTATTATTATTATTATAAATAAGTCATCATACGTCTAGAAAAGATTGTCTTGATTTTTAAATCGATCCAAATTGAGTTCTCGTGAGCCATGAGTCGAATAGTGTGTGTGTATATATATATATATATATGTCAACTATAATTTAATCTTAATATAATATTAATTTTTTTAATGACACAACACTATTTTTGTGTACCATACCATTTAAAACTCAATTTTACATAATAAATTTTAAATGATGTGTTGTCCATATAGTAAGTTGTTGGGAGAATGGGCAGAGTGGCTATGTGTGGGGGAAGTAAGTAGTAAGTTAGGCAACGTTTATAAGAATTAAGAAAAATAATATCTCGAGTTTTAGAAACTCGAGATCCATATTAAAAATCGAGTCTCAAAGACTCGCTTTGCGAGTGTTTTGCTGGTGAAAATGCCACACAGATCTCGAGTTTTATGCAAAATAATTTTTAGTGTGATCGCTCCTATAGTAGCGTTTTTAAGTCTTATAATAACGTTTTAAAGCCATATAGCGGCGTTTTCCTGCAAATTTTTTTTATAAGTGCCCATACCATGTTTAGGGAGCCCTATAGTGGTCTTTTTACTGTCATCAGCCCCTTACCTTTACCATGCTTGGACGGAGGGACTGACTTGCTCCCCTCAGCCACAAGCCAAGGACCGGGTCCAAAGGAACCTTAGGCTGCTTAGACGGACCGTCGCTCTTCATAGGCAGCTTCCGTTTTAGAGAGGGCTTGCTAGAGCCCGTCCCCATGGCGTCCGTCCCGGTTTTCTTGTTCTTCGCGGCTTGGAGTCTTATGGCCGCTCGTCTTTTGGCATCCTCCATCTCTGAAAAAGGTGACGGATTATGAAGCAACAACGATGATACAAAAAAAAAGTGAGAAATGAAAATGGCATGAGGTGGACGGACTTACGCAGACGGGTCGTTTTTTCGTACTTTAAGGCCGCTGGGGTGGGTTCAGGACCGTCGCAATACCAATGAATAATATCGAGGTTGACGAGCTTGGCCCACGTCCTCTCCTCTAGTGTTGTCTTGGAAAAAAAATTTTCAAGGAAACTGAATTCCTCGAGTGTAACTTGGGGACGCCGTCGAACTGCAAAATAGAAGACGGAGGTTAGAAACATTACAAATTACATAAATGAACGGAGTGGTTTACGACGGACCATACCAGATGAGTTTAAAATGCCCCAAACTGTGTCAACGGGCATGAAGTCCGTCTCCCCTGGATGACTCATCCAGTCGTCTCCTTCCATAAAGAAGTAACGACTCTTCCAATCCCTATTTGAGTCCGGCGTCTCATAGATGACTTTCAGAACGGGACTCCTAGGGACGAAGCTGTACATACCCCTTGACTTATCTATTTCGTCTGAACGGTAGCAATGGAGGAACTCTCTTATGGTGAGCCTCCTTGCTCCGTCCGTCATGGCTCCGTACAGGACCTCCATGGCGATGAAGACCCTCCAGGCGTTGGGGGACACCTGGCTGACGGATATGCCTAGGTAGCTTAAGAGTTCGCGGTGTAGTGAACTCAATGGGAACCTCAACCCAGCCTTTAGCACCGACTCGTACACACCCACTCCGTCCACTCCTTCGTAATAACATTTTTCTGACTTGTATGGTAAACGGAGTGGGATATGGTCAGGAATTTGGTAGCGGTCCCTTATTGTATTGAAGTGACCCTCCTTGATGGTCGACGTAAAAGCGTGGACCGTCCACTCTGGGGCAAGATGAACTCCCTAAGTCCATCAGCCCCCACAACGGACCTCACTATTTGTTCTTCGTCATCTGGAACCTCCTGGACTTCAATCATCTCCAGGCCCTCATGTGTTGAGGACGAGGAAGATGACGACGAACTACTCTCGCTCGAGACGTCGTGGTCTTTGGGACCTGACGGGTATATCCCCTCGTAGTCCGCCCCGTCGGGAACGACTGACTGGTTACTTGACGCACTAGACATTTCCTACATATAATTACAAAACCTAAGACTCTGACGGGTTGGAGATAACGACGGACGCATTAAGCACGAATAAAAGAAAAAAGAAAGGACGGATATAAAATAACTCACCAGAAGCTTGTAGTAGGATGCGACGAGTGACGGATGCTTGAGTGAACGGATTGTGCTCTGACAGACGTGACGGACTCGCTCTGACAAATCTCTTCCAGCAGCAAGTGGAGAAATGAGAGGCGGAGGACTAATATTTATACTGGGAGTGCACGGAAGACGAAGCGACGCCTCGTTCCAAAACAACAGCCACTAACAGATTGACATTTGGCACAACGCATTAATGCGCCAGTTCCTGACTCAGCATTGTACGGAAGAAAATTTACAGACAGGCATACCGAGTTTTAGATCCGTCACCCTATGGGTCCGTTCATAAGTGCTGACGGACCCATCGGGTGAGGGGGCAACTGAAAAGGAAAAAGTATCTCTTATGCCCGAATAAACGGATCCATCATTTGCACGGGCCCCTTTGGACGGACCTGATGTGGACGGGCCGGATATGGAGGGGGTGAAGAATGATGGGCCGGTTATCCATGGGCCTGCTGAGCCTCTAATGAGGGATATTTTGGCCCTAGAAGGAGGGCCCAAATAGAGTCCTTGCGCTAGTAGGACTCCGGAAATCTTGTATACTTGGTAAAAATCTTCCGCGTAAGGAGGAGACTTATTCATCACGTTTAGGATTCTACAAGTAGAGTCCTATAAGGAAAAGACTTCCGCGTCAAGGAAGGGATGTCAACCCAAGCCACTATAAAAACCCCAATACCCTCATAAGCCAAGGTATGCATAATTAACCCTCTCTAGCACTCTAGAGTTGTAAGCATACTTTCTAACTTGACCTTCGGAGGGTATTTGGCCGGCACCACCGGCGCTCTCTGTTAGGTCCTCTTTTCTTTGTGCAGGTGTCGTTTCGAGGGTACGAGCATTGTACAACTCACTGTTGATATTTTCGGCATCATCACCACTCTTTCACAAATCATTGAACAAAGTTTCTCTCTATTTGTATGAATTCAAATCATTTTGAATAATGTTAAGACACAAAAAATTTCATAACAATTGAATTATTAGATTTTTATTGGTTCTTTTTTTTTTTTTTTTTTGAGAAAGTTTTCATAACAATAAATCAGATTTTTATTGGTTCTCATCTTAGTCTACCAATGACATTATTATTGTATCTACTATTAACAACTTACAAATTTTTTTTCCATTTAACAATAAATATAAAAAAATTTAGTTAGTTGTCACGTTTCAAAACAATGTTGAAAACTAGCATCTCGAGTGTCTAAAACTCAAGTTCCAAGACAAAACTCGAGTTTTTAAGTATCGCTTTGTAAGTGGATGGCTCCTATGTGAGAAAAATTCAAGTAGAAATCGAGTTTTAAAGACTCGAGTTCCGGAAAAGCCGCTATAGGGCTTAAAAACGCCACTATAGGGCTCACTGTATGACACTTAGAAAAAATTTTGCAGGAAAACGCGCTATAGGGCTCTAAAACATCACTATAGAGATTAGAAAGGCCACTATAGGGCTCCCTAAACTTGGTATGGGCACTTATAAAAATTTTTTTGCAGGAAAACGCCGCTATATGGCTTTAAAACGTTACTATAAGACTTAAAAACGCCACTATAAGAGCGATCACACTAAAAATTATTTTGCATAAAACTCGAGTTTCTAAAACTTGAGATTTGTGTGGCATTTTCACCAGCAAAACACTCGCAAAGCGAGTCTTTGAGACTCGATTTTTAATATGGATCTCGAGTTTCTAAAACTCGAGATACTATTTTTCTTAATTCTTATAAACGTTGCCTAACTTACTACTTACTTCCCCCACACATAGCCACTCTGCCCATTCCCCCAACAACTTACTATATGGACAACACATCATTTAAAATTTATTAAGTAAAATTGAGTTTTAAATGGTATGGTACACAAAAATAGTGTTGTGTCATTAAAAAAATTAATATTATATTAAGATTAAATTATAGTTGACACATATATATATATACACACACACACTATTCGACTCATGACTCACGAGTGTTAGGTTCTAAGGTCTTAGGATTTTATGTATTTAGAATTCTAATTTGTAATGTTGGCAAACCATGATCAAAACATTGTATTTAGTCTTATTTAGACTTGCTCAAAGTTGGTTTAATATTGTAAAGTTGGAATCGAGTGGCTGCAGAAGTACTTGGGACTCTCGGCCTGGCTCGATCGATCGAAGAATAGACTTGATCGATCGAAAATCGCACAGGTTGAATTTTCTGCAGAATTTCCAACTCAGCCCTACTTCATTAAACGTTTAGGGTTTTATGTTTTTACCCTAGGTATATAAATAAAACCCTAGCCACGTTTTTG